>NC_052550.1:7830120-8170120 GCF_016699485.2 Gallus gallus
GGGAATGAATCACGTTGAGCTGCGAGCCGGGTCTGGTCCGTGTGCTTTAATTTTGGGGGATGTGTTGTGCCTGTAAGTAGCTGATCTTTTATGGCTTTCTTTTTTTTAATGCAGTAAATCGTGGGAAATGTTTGGCTTTTATTTTGAATGCTTCGAAAAAAAATCTTAGCGAAAAGATTGTTCCCCGTGCAGGGTTTGGAACAGCAAAGAGTCTGTTGTGAAATAGGTAAAAGTTGTGAAACTGGAGATTGAATTCTCTGAGAAATGAAACTTGGAAGGTTTTTTTTGTTATTGCAGATGGGGCAGAGATTTGACTAATGAAATGTGAGGGAGCAGCCGAGCAGAACTGAACCCCTTTACGTTGAAGTAAACGTGGAGACTCAAAGACATACTTTGGTTGTGACCCTGTTGTGTACATTACCACGTAAATCATTTCTATCTGTGACGACACCACATCATGGGAAGTGGGGGAAAACGTCCTAAATTTATCTCTTCTGGCTTGTTTAGAAAGTTTGGAACGGGAAGAGAAGTTCCCCATCGAAGGACCGTGGCTGTGCTGTCCGGGGCTCACTGTGTAACAGATAAGGAATGTGGAAAAAAGAAATAGAACAGAACGAGACCAGAAAAACCACAACCTTTTAAAAAAGAAGTTTTAAATTAAAAATAAAAACTCTAAAATGAATGAGGTGACCAAAAAAAATGGTCACAACTTTTTTTTTTTCTTCCCTGAAACGAATCTGTTGCCCTCTTTGCAGCACAGTGGATGGCACTGTCTCAGGTCTTAACCTGGCATGAGAAGTGATGTCTGCTGTATGGCTCAGGATTCAGATAACAAGCAAACATGAAGGAGAGGTGGATGATTTGCTGCTATGTGGTGTTGGAGGTCTCGGCAGAACTGTAACAGTTACAGCTGCAGAAGTTGAATTGTTCTGGATTCTTCTGTAGTTGTCTTGCAGTGGAAAATTGAGAATGTTAATTAATTACTGATCAAAGTCACTTCTTTGTTAAATGTATCAAAGATAACAAAGAGGTGCGGGTTTTGTAGCTGCTCTTGCAGTGCCTGCGCAGGTAATGCTGACCCTACTGAACTTCTTGCACAGTTTTGCTTCAAAAGACTTTTCCTCTCCCCTGATCCAAATGAACTTACGATGCTTGTGAGAATCTTCACGTTTGCTTTTGAAAAAGGTTTACTGTTTGCATGGGAGATGCTGAGACTCTGGAGTTTGCCATGAGTAAAAGCAGGCAATGCATTCTCAGCATGGCTTCATAAAGAGGAGCTCAGAGCTCTTACGGTTCTGCCACCTTTCTTTCTTTTAAAGCACTCTAAATGTAACTCTGCAGATGTAATGAACTTTGCAGCTCTGTTTTGGAATTAGCTGTTTTGAAAAAGGCCCTGGGTTTGCAGACAGATAATGGGATTGCTGCATTCTGCCTTTGTTTTGAGAAAGTAACTTTTTTTGTTGAGAATGATATGGAAGGAATTAATTCCATTTGCTTGCTGAAGGAATAAGGTTGTAAGGACACTGGGAATACAAAGATACAGGGAAAGAAGCATTAGAAACATGTTTTTATAGTAATTGAACTCATCACTGCTTGCAGAATGTTGGAGAGCCATCTCTGGAAGGAGCACCAAAAACTCAGTGTGAGGATTTGACACTGACCGTCTCTCTCTTCCCTCCAAGTGCAGGATTTCAGTTTGACCTTTTTGTTATTAATGAGAAAGCCCCAAAGCAAGGAGGATGCTGCGATCACGTGCATTTTGAGGTGTGTTCAGTTCAGGGTTTGTCTCACTAATAACGTTCTCCTGTTTGTTTGCAGGATTTTGCTTCCCGGGCTAAGCTGGCTGTCCAGAACCTGGTGCAGAAAGTTGGGTTCTTCGGCATCTTGGCCTGCGCCTCCGTAAGTGCACTGCAGTGACAGAGGGGTTGTGATCACACGTTGCAGGCTGACTGTGGCACAGTGAGGTTAATGCCCTGAGCTGTGTTTTGTTTGAGTCCGTATGGGTCTTTGCATCTTGTTTGCTTTTTGTGTTCTCTGTGCTGCGCAGGGAAATGGGATGGTTGTGGTACGGCAAGTACAATAGCATGGAGAAACTCCAGTCCTAGATTAGTACCAAACACAGTGAATCCTGCATGAATACACAGCTAACAGTTGTTACCCTTCCTTCTGCTTTACCTTTGGGCTTCATGACTCTAGTTCTGGTAAAACAGTGCCTTTGGAATAGCAGTGTTTCCTTTTTAATCCATCAGAAGAGCACTGTGCCACAGAGGATCTCCTCATTTCTTGGGTGGCTTTTTTTATAGAACAGCTCATTCTGTAGTTTAGCATGGCACAGGGAAACCTGCTAAGAAGGGTTAGCTCACTCAAGACGCAAGCAGCTTCTCGCAGCAGGCTTAGATGGGACTAAACTGAGGTGTTCCCAGAACTGACTGAGTGTCAAATGCGTGCTGCAGCTCCTGCTCTGTTGGTGGGTGTCTGGCAGATCAGACTGTGTGCCCCTCACAGCTCTCCTGTTGCAACTTTTCCAGCCCAGATTATTAGCTGGCAAGTTACAGCAAGAGCTATATTGTTACCTGTAGTTTCTTCTGGAATTGCTTTGCCTGTACTTACAGTTTCTGCTATTTCTTCAGATGTTTGTGTCGTGTGGCCTGACGTTTTCAGATTCAAAGACAGACACCAATTGAAAATGACCTGTACAGAACCTGACTGGCATATCCATCCATAGTAGTGTTCCTAAATCTGCTCAGGGGGTGTCTGTGGGTTATTAGGAGCTGGGAGGAGCAGAATGCAGCAGACAGTTTCAGCCATGGCTATCTGAATTGCTCATAGATTTCTTTCTCTAAGACAGACATGGTATAAGCGTTTCCACTGGTGCTATTTTAGTGCTTGAAATAGGCTAATACTGTTCTTTTGAGTTAAAAAAAAAATTCTCAACTGTCTGAGGTTTAAATCTCTCTGGAAGCTGGATGAGAACGGGTAGGAATGATGTGCCTTACTCTCCCATCCCACACACAAATGCACAGAAATATGATTACTGCAAAGAGGGGAATTGTTAGGTCCCCTATGATCCCATTCTTCTGGAATAACCACAGCCATTAGCCAGCTGCTCAGCTGATGAGGTATTAATTCCACACTTGTCTAGCATCTCTCTGAGTTTCCTAAATTGTAGAGATGACAATGTTAGCTATTTGTTCAAATGTAAGTAACCTGTGTTAGCTGGAAAGAATTAAGCTGATTACAGCTGCTGGCACACAACTTCTGTTTACTAATCTTTTGAACAGCCTTAATGTTTAGAGTGGAGACGTAGGTTACAAGCTGTTCCTTAAGTCTTTCTGTCCAGTGAGCTGTGAGGCTGCTCCTGTGCTCTGACTCACTGCTCTGCAGTCACCATCTTGTGAGCCATCCCCTCGTCCGCCCGCCTTGTGTAACGAGAGCAGCTCGTGGTCGGCAGGATGAGTTCCTGGGGGAGCTGGGCGAGGTGGAATGTGGACAAATAGGGAACGTGAGGAAGGATTGCTAGATGGGAGAGGTGATGTGTAAAGCTCTCCGTGGTTCCTGCTTAGCGATAAACATTTGCTTAACTTCTTCCCTACTTGGTGCACTGTTCCTCGGTGTGCCCTGAGCTCCAGCTTCCTTCTGCTTATATGCAGGCTGCCCTGGGCTGGGGGAGGGCTGGGAAGTCGTGGATCCATCGCAGTGCACTTGAGGACTTGTAAACGTTGGTTGCAGAATAAATGCAGAGCAGCAGCAAGCAGAGAGGTGAAGTGTGTGAGGAGGCATTAAAAAAAGCATAGGGATTCCAGGCTGTAATGGCTTCTAAATGCTACATAAAAGCACGATCAAATAGAGTTTAAATCTTTGCAAATGTGTGCAGTGAAGTCAACTGAGTGTAACGTGCAGTGGCAATAAGAAAACCATATTATTGTCTTAGGCCTAATTGCTATGTAAAGGCAGCTCTGGGAAAGGAATGGAGAAGGAAGAGAACTTCACTGTGGTGGGTGGGAATTTGTGAGCGTGCCCTCCTGTCTCTGCGGGTGTTTTTGGCACTTCTCAGTACTGCACATGTGTGTGTTTAAAAAAAAACAACAAATGGAGGGAGCCCCTCACTGGCCAGCTCATAGAACCCAGCGTGCAGCTGAGCCATCTTTTTGCTGTGACACGTTTCATGTGTTGGTGGCATGCACAGGTACCTGTACCCAAAGCGTGCTGCTCTCTCTATGCTGATAGCAACGCAGTAATTAAAATGCACTGTAAATTTATTGGGGTGGGGGAAACCCAAAGCAACCAGCCAAGGAGATAGCTGAGCCCTAGAGCAGGCTCTGGTGTGGGTAACTCATTTACCATCCTCCTATGCCTGAGACAGATGTCAGAGGTGAAGAGGATTTGAGTTAAGTGGGGCATATTTAGAGATTTCTTCCTATGCAGGTGGTGGTGTGGGTGCTCGTACATTTGAATTGCTGGTCTGTAACAGCTAAGTATAACCCCCAGAGCTTCGTCACACATTTCAGATTACCACTCTCTGTTTTTATGGCCTTAAATATCTACGCTCTGTATTTGTTAGTGCAACTAACAGTGCTGCTGTGAATTAAACATCCCCCTGCGTTACTCTGACCGAGTGTGAGAGGTTGGAATTTGGATACTTTTTGGTTTAAGTTCAGAAATACTGCACAGACAGTATCACAATACCCAACGTCATGCCAAGGGCTTAACAATAAAAAAAAAAAAGATTCTAATTTTAAATTAAACGCATATGCTTAATAAAATCTAATCAGTGCTTTTAAACTGGATACATATGACTCTAAATGGCAGTTTTTAATGCACTTTCTCAGATGGAAACCACTGGAGATGGTTTGAACGCTGGCTTCCAGGAGCGATGTGCTTGTCGGGGGGGAATTTGATAAATCACTCAGAATGGCTTTGCTGTGGTTTCTGTGCATTTCACAGGGAAGACTTTTTGCAGGCTTCTTTAAAATCAAGGGGTAAGGAGGGACCTTCAGGGTGGAATTGCCTGCGACATGTCTAGCTGAGTCCCTCAGACTTTTGTTATGGGTTGTAACGCTCTTATTTGTGTAAGTACTAAGACACAAGAGTTTTGGATCCAGTCGAATAAGGGGAAAATGTTCATTTTTCAAGGTCTGTAGTATTCCTGTTCTTTAAGTAAAACACCTCAATGCATGCCCTTTTCTCCTTTGTACTTTATAGATTCCCAACCCTCTGTTTGACCTGGCCGGGATAACATGTGGACACTTTCTGGTTCCCTTCTGGACCTTCTTTGGGGCCACTCTGATTGGGAAAGCAGTAATTAAAATGCACATCCAGGCAAGTACATTACACCTCCGTCCGGCCTCTGGGCTGGAGGCTTTTCTTACTCTTCTTTTTCTTTTGACTGTTACACCGTGTTACTTCGTAATGAACTGTGGAGTCTCCTTTCCTGACCTGAAGTAATGGAAATTAATTTGGTGCAGAGGATTTACAATAAAGGATCTGCTAGGCTTCTTACACTTGAAACTTAGGCAACTGAATAATTTATAGCTACAAACTAATGAGCTCACTGCCCACACCGCTCAGGAAATTGGTGGTTAGCCAAGTTATTTACCTACGGTTTTTACCAGACTGAAAGGAGTTCGTACTCATAATGAACTTACTTTTTGGTAAGAAATACTCATTTCAAAGGGCAGTGCAGCTAGCCTTTACCAGTTAAGCGGCACTTTTAAATGTTCCCTTTTATCTGAGCTGAGTGTATAGGGAAAACCCCGCTCCTTTCAGTCCCTGCCCCCTGCAGAAGGCACTCTGGGGTGTATCTCTGGCAGTGCTGTCCATCGTTTCCAGGCGTGGTTAGTGATTTTTGGTGTTCTCAGCCTGTTCCTTTGAAAGGGCCTGGTTTCAGAGAGGGCCTCTTCCATTTTTTTCTTGTGAACTCAGAGTCTTCCCGGATGTTCTGAATTTGGCCATCAGAATCCCGGATTGCTTTCAGAAACGTTGAGTCTTGCTTTTAAGATGCATCCCCATTTTGTCCAATGAAAGATGAAGTATCAATTCCCCAGCGATGGTTCACTTGTGGCAGCATGGTTAGCACGAGATCATGAACTACAGCACCCCATTTGTAATGATTAGAGCCTGAGATTTCAGCTGGGGCTTTTTTAAAGCATCTCCATAGTTCTGTAGCTTTGTTGCTTGGAAGTCTTTGCTGTCACTACTTTAAAATAGCAGAAAGTATCAGCAGATTACTCATCTAGCACCCATATGAAGCTGCTTAAAAATCCCTTCCTTTTGCCCTAAACAGAGGCTTTATTCCTCCACCCTCTCTTCCCATCTTTTTGTAAATGGTTATTTTGCTTCACGCACTTTTCCAACAGAAGATAACAAAAAGATGGGAACGTTCTTTCACTTACTGTGACAGAACTGCTTTTTCTCCATATTTATTTTTGTGTTCCCTGAATTTTTCTCCTTTTAAACACACGTGCTGTTAGAATTGGCAAGTTGAAAACTGAAATGGCATTTGTAAAATACTCCTTTCATTTGCTTCAGTCAGATAGGAGAATGTTTGCTGCGTGGTTCGTGGCGCTCTGCACAGATCAAATGTAGGGTTAAAAAAAAATCCTGTCTCTTGCAGTGTTGGAAAATCATCCTATTTTGTAATAGTTTTGCTATTAGAATCCTCTGCAATGTTTGATTTCAGACACCCTCTTGTGCAATAGCTCTGATTTTTGCAGCGATCTTGCTGCAATTTGGAATTTAGGACGTGTTACGGTCATAGAAGAGGTTTTTGATGAAACCTTTCTCTGGACAGGAAGGAAGTGAGCGCGGTGGCCGTCCTGGAGCTGCCTGTGACTGACCTCTTCCTCTGGGCCGCAAAATCATTTCATGCAGTTCTGGTCACTGCCCTTATCTCCCCACTAGTGAATGCACTTCTCATTAGATCATGCTGAAATTGATTTAAGGAGGCTGTGGGAACTGTTTGTGTGTATACGCACATCCACACACGGTCTCGCTCGCTCTTTGCAAACAAACAGAGGAGAAATCAGAAAAAGCTACTTGAGAAAAATTATCACTTTAGAAGGGAGAGGTAGAGTTACACGTATTTGGACTTTATGCGAACTAAGCCACGTGTTCCAGAATTATTCTGTTTCAAATTATCTGCTGCCTTACAGACAGTGCTAATCCAACTGTTCAGAGTGGGTAGGCAGCTGGGGGCTCTCGCTTCACTCTCTACTTGATGTTTCTTTGGTAGAGCTCTCACATGAACAAGGGGACTAAAAGATGTAAAATGTTCAGTTCTGTGATCTTTAAGTACGTGTGTTTGTGTAAGGGGATGTGAACTCTTCTGCGCAGTGATGACTGTTTTTCCATTAAAACATTGTTGATGGAGTAAAGTGACCTTGAGCTTCTGGGAATGTAAGCTTGGGGAGGATGCATATGGCTGGTAACACAGGCTACGAAAACATTGCAAGAAATGACATCCACGAGGAAATAGAGTAATAAAGCAAATAGTTCTCCTCTCTTCTCTATTTTTGAAAAGTGTATTGAAAAGCAGACAAGTGAGGGGAAGGCTGTGTCTGAGTGCTGGAGAAGCTGTTTGAGCAGAAAGGAGCACAAGTTGTCGCCCTCCGTTCTTTGCTTGCCCTTCAATCAGACATTTCTCTAACTGATGTTTTCCTTCCTACAGAAACTCTTCGTTATTATAACATTCAGCAAACATATAGTGGAGCAGATGGTGTCCCTCATCGGGTGAGTAACTCTTTAGCACACTCCTGCCTTCGCTCAGTAGGTGGAAAAGTACTGGGGGAGACAAATCAGATGCACTGAAAATGGTGCTGTGCTTCTGGGTTAGGTCTGGTTTGTGACTTCATTCCTCGCCTCAGAGGTTTCAAGTACTTCAAGTGTAACAGCATTGAAGGTCAGATGGCCTGGATACGTAATACCTCCATTGAGCTTCCACCCAGCAACACAATGCCACTATCCCAGTTATAGATTGCCACACTTTGAGCTGCAAATGCTGTTTTTGGTGGCTTTCCTCGGTGTTGATGTGATCCCACAACAAAAAATGACAGAATTGTTGGGATTCGTGCAGTGTTCCAATAATAATAACAAACACCTTCTGAAATTTAAACTGCATTATATCTATTAAATATATTGAATCTCTCATAAAATTTCCAGTCTGGTGATCCAGCAGATGAGATCTCAGCAACACCTCTTTAACCCTGGAGAAGTTTGTTAAACTGCTTGAATGCAAACAAGCATGCAATTCATTCATCTTAAATGCATTAAATTAGGATCAAATTAGAAGGATTTCATTTTAAAAATTGGGCTTAATTCTTCAAAGGAGCAGTTGTTGTGCTGAGGTTGAAGGCTGTGGCCCTTTTTCATTACACTGCTTGATTTCTGCAGTGTCAGAGGTGCAGGCTTAAAACTTTGAATGCGATTAACATTTAAATAGGAAACTTTTATTTCTGCTGATGGTGTTTTTTTAGTTTCTGTTTTGTGGATACCCCATGCATAAAATAAATTCCTAGCTGTGCTTCCTTTTCCAGAGGCTTTGATTGATATTTTATACCCAAACTTTAATAGCTCTGTTCACGTTTAAACAACCAAACAAAAAAAAAAAGGCCACACTGCTCAGGAATATTTTCACCAGAGGAGTGTCTGCAAATAATGGCTCTTCAAAGATGTAAACGTGAAGTAGTAGCTGTACAAAGGAAAAGGAGTGTCGAAAGAAGCACGGTAGGGCAGCTTACTAATGAAACAAATCCCAGCTTTATTACTGCCTGATCTTCTGATTGGGTGTCTGTTTTGTAGCAGCCTTCAGAATTAATGTGTGGCTTTCAGCATTTTTAAAAAGAAAATGAGGGAAAGGTGGTGACTTCTAGCAGTCATTAGTTAGCTGCTCTCAATATGTATCCCAGCAGATACAGTAACGCTGCTACAAATCTAGGTATGTTTCCAAGGGTTTTCTCTCCTGCAAATCTTTGAGCCAAAACTGGTAGTTTTTTCCTACTTCATCTGTCTTGGAGATAATTTTGCATCCAATTACATAGAATGCATTCACAAGACCTCTGCTGGATTTGGGTTTTATTAGGTGGTTGATGTCAGAGTTAAAAAATGTCTTTGAGAGACAGTAAGATTTTTGGAATGTCCCGGTACCATTGACTTTTCTCAATCTGTCTGCTAGCATTACCTCATCAATTCCTTCCTCAAGTGGAGTAAGAAACATATTAAACAATAGCTTTCATTAAATCCCTTATTATTAAGTTAAAGTATAGATCTATTAAAATACAGATCTGTGAAATGGTCTGTAACTTTGTTTTAATCAACTTCAATCCAACAGTGTGACTTTTTTTTTGTCTGAGGTACTGCTTTTACACAACAGAAAATGTCTAAGCTCAGTACTTTAAAATGATGAATCTTATTGTGTGGAATAACTGGGAACTGGACAGGAGATGAAGTTGAGATATGAGATAAAGTCTCATTTGATTTTTTTTTAGGCCATAAAATGGTACATACAATGCTAATATACAACTCTTGTTGACTCGGTCAGTAAGCAGAATGATTCACCTGCAGACCGTCCCCGTAGCTCAGTGCTTGTCTGCTTCTGTCAGTGCTGCTGCTCTTGCGGGCCGAGCCTGCTGTAACCAGCATTCTTAAATATAATTTAGGGTAGTTTTGTTGATTGCTAAAAGATCGTAAAATACACCTTATGTTGATTAAATATAGGAAGAAAAGGGCACAGAACTAAGAAGCTTTTTAAAAAAAATGTTTTGAAAACGTGGGCCTTATCCAGTGTAAGGAAGGGATGAGAAGGGTTGGGTGGTGGCAACAGCACCATGCAGCAGCCGTGGTAGCTAGAGAGAAGGGGATGGGAAGGATTCAAGGAGTGAAGGCAGCAGGAGCTTTGCAGTGGGAGCTGGAGAGGATTACAAAGACACGGGTAGCTCACATGGGGCTGCTAATTATCAACCTGTTCTACCAGTTAAGGAAGTTGTAATATTGCTGTCTAAAGTGCTAAAAGAACAATGCTTTTTGTGTTGTATTACCTTCATAGGCTCCTGGTGATGAAGGATGGTCTGTAAGGTTTTTGTCTTGCATTCTTGTCGCTGAAGGATGAGGTCAGCTTATTGATTGTCCACTTAGAATACTTGGATCCTGCTTTTAGCCCAGACCTAGCTCGTTTAGTGTTTAATCATCACGTGTGTTGTGGGTTTTCTTTGGGCTCTTGAAGCTTTCCTTTTAATTTTTTCGTTACCTACAGCTGCAGGATTGTTTGTGCAGTCACACTGAGCATATTGCTTCTAAGCACCGTCATAGTTTCTTTGAAGTGGTAGTTTCAAATGTGGATTAAGAATTCCCAGAAAACTACTAAAGAAATAGCACTCGAAGCACACACCACACATACCATCCCCACAGCCGTCTGCCATCAATTCTGGGTAAATATTAAGAAAAATGCTACTCTCTTTTAAGTTCAGCGTGGTTGGTTCATATTTTGTGAAAACGAGCTGGTAGCTCCACAGCTTCAAAAGAAATCTCACAAACTCAACAATGTGTTTTATATAGCACCAGGCACCCCGTGGCCTTCACCCCCGCGGCAGCTGAACGTCACCGGCAGTGGTGTGACTCCGTCTCTGTGGGACAAACCTCACCCTTTGGGCACAGCTTCCTTGGGGTGAACCCACAGAGGATGAGGGGAGGTGTCACTGCTGCTTTGGGTTCGTGTGGCGCGGTGGTTGAGGAGTAGCTGCTGCCTGTAGCAGATCCTTTGCTGCTGGTAAAACTAATGTAGTTGACGAATTAATGGACTGGGGCATCACATCGATTTGAGGTTTGATAGAAGCCACTAAAATGCATGTAAAAAAATAAGAATTGCATACTTGCATAGATCTTAGAAGTTAAATTTTAGTGCCGTGTTCCAGGGGTGAGACGTGTAAGCCCTGTTAACGCTGTGAAATCCATTTCACAAACTCATACCTGAAAAGCTGCCCTAAAACAGCAGTTTCTGAAGGGCTTTTTAATCTGATATTTTTGGGGAACAAATTTTAATGCTCTGCAGTGGTGCACTGTGAATGATGGCATGTCTTAAAGGAAAAACATTTTGGTAATGGGTCGTTGAACCACTGCCTTTACAAACCACTTTGCTGCTATTTATTGTGCCATAATTCTTTGCTTCACAACTGGATCTCAGTTGATTCTTGTAAGGAGCACGATGTTCCTTCTGTGAATAAAGTACACGTGGAATTATGGTGACTGACGTAATTGGAGGCTTTGCTTAAAGGTCATTATGTTGTTGTTTTGGTTTTTTTTTTTTTGTCAATAACTGTATGCAGCATAGATTTAGATAAATTCTTTAGAATATAAGCAAGGCAAGGAGCTACAGCGATGGGAAAAGGGCTGCAGCAGGGATCAGCTGTCCTGAGGTGGAGGGGTCCTTTCTGTGATTCACACTGTGCCATATGATTCCCCTTCCCTTTAAGAGCACAGCCCAGCCAGGTGAGCTCCGCCGCTCCCCAGCACGTTCCCCACGGCAGATCTGCCAGCCGTGCCTTCCGGCCCCATGGGCCTTTGTTTTGCATATGCCATAAATTCCATATCCGGTGACTGTATCCTGTTTTTGTCAAAGGGTATTTTGAATTACAGTTTCCAATCAGCATTTAAGTTAAAACCTGTGTAGTGGGAATCAGTGAAAATACCCTGGAGTGGCCGAGAACATGGAGCAGTGATTTCAAAATCTCCTGGGATGAATGCTTCTGGAAGCCTATTGCCACACACCTGATGTTTCCTGGGACAATAAAGCAATGGCTTTCCTCCCACGGGTGTATCAGAAACCTGTGGGACCGTGCCCTGTAATACACCCTGCACACAATAGATGGGCTCTGCACAAGAAAAGGCTTTAGCATCTTGAAAGGGACGCGGATGTTAGGGAAATTTGAGCAGCTTTGGTGTTGAAAACATTCCAGTGGATCACAGCAGAACTGTAAAAAGTTTATTTGCAGAAGGCTTGCAGGATTTAGCTCTGAACAAGCAAGGTTTTTTATAAAGTGCGTACAGAAATAGTGCTATATCTTTAAAGTACAACCAGGAGCTGCCTTACAAAGAGCAACATTGAGCAGAGTTAGGAACGAGCCGTTCAATGATGTTGCAATTCCTATTTTTGAAAGCATTCATTTTAACATAACAGAACGTCCCAAGAAGTGCTTTGCAGACGGCCTTGGTCAGCGCGGGTACCGGAGCGTAGCGCCAGGTAGAAATGATGTCAAACGTGTAACCATTTCAGCTTAGTAATCTGCAAGTGAGACGTTTTCGTTCTTCATTTTGTAAAACTAAGTGAACGTGCCAAGCAGCCCTTTAACCCCTAAAATGTTTCTCTCATAAAGGAGATGTATTTCCACAATTTCAGAACACTGGATGCAGACGGCATCTAAGTTTCATGCAGTGTTCTGAAGCCAAAGTGGCAGCCAGGAGCTGGAGCTGCAGTTCCTCCCTCTGTGATTTTCAAGCCCAGGTTTTGCTGTGTGTGAACGCTCCCTTGGAGCACCTTGGGAGCCTGTCCAGATCTGCTGCAGTGCAATCTATCAGGGCTGAGTCAGGCCCAGAGTCTGAGGTCCGCTCTGAGTCACCGCAGCAGTGTCCGGGTATTGGTGGAGCCTCAGGGAAATGGATGGTTTAAATACTGTGAGAATCTTTATCAGCACAGGAAATGACAGCTCATTAAAATACTAACCGTTAAGCCTGTTTAGATCACTGTCTGGAAGAACATTAACCATTGAAGGCTCAGATAACTTGCAGGAAGAAAGGTGCTCTATTCCAAGAGCAAGGGCAGTATGCAAATCCATCAGCTTCGGTGATCGTCCACTGCCACATAAATGTTTCCACTGCAATCTATTTTTCGAGCATTAATACAGTTTCTAAGGAAGTTGATGCCATCTTTGAGCAAAATTTCTGGTTTCTTTGAGGGGAAGAATGGCAGAAGTAACCATATGTGGTGCAGAGAGTGCCTCACTGCTTTTTGAGATGGATTTTATTGTGTTCCTACAGGGGAAGGTCAAGTGAGAATTCAACACAGAGACGCTCAGTGTGGGAGGAATGGGTGCTGGGTGTGTTGGGTTCAGGATGCTTTGTGTAATTGCTCAGCAGGTGAAGGCCTCTGTCCGGCCCTCTGGCCCAGCTGTCAGCAGCATTCCTGATTTAAGTCAGTGCACCTTTTGAAGAAGGTTGGGGGGTATTGGAAGGGGCTGCTGTGTCCCAGCACACCTCTCCTTGGGCTCATTGCATTCTCCAGTGCCACATCTTTGTAGCAGGAGATATCTCTGGCCTCAGGCCATGCTGCTCCGATGGCAGGATGAGATACCAATGTGTGCACCTCGTGCTGACGGAACACGCAATGAAATTTCCCTGTTAGCTGGGTTTTCTGTTGTCTTCGTTTTGAGTTGTAGCGCTGGCATTTCCTAAAAGGATGTTTTTGCATAGAGGGATGAGCCCAGATAGCTGAATCTGAGCAAAATGTGGCAAAACATTGTGTCTCCAGACCCCAATAGGGCTCAGACAAGAACCGCTCACTCCTGCCAGCCAAAGGGTCTGGGAACATCAGTCCCAGCCTTGAGTTAAAGGGGTTTTCCAAATGAAGCTGTGGATCTGAGAGATGATCCACCAAGTGGGGTTGTGACTCAGTGCTGCATCACCTTTCCAATCAGGGCTTTGGGGTTGCAGCCTGGGAACCCGACGCTTTGTTTGCCGTGGCTTCAGTTATTATCTCTCTGATTTCCCTTCCGATTATGGACTGATTCCAGTCGCTCCTGTGAGCTGCTGAATAGAGTAAGGATTTCAGAACTGAATGCCACTGAAGTCATTATTTACATTTTTAATTTCCATCAGAGTAAATGGGGTTTAAGAGCTGCTTAATCAACTGCTTAACCATTTGTGGTCTCTTACAGATGAGAAATTTCACTAATGTTAAAAACAAAATTCACCACGTTAATCTTCTTAAGTGTGAGTCCACAGTGGCAAAGTTGCTAATTCTAACATTTCTCTTCTGGAAAAGCACAGAGGTGCACATGAGTAGAGGCTTACAGAAGATGGGAGTTCTGTATCCTGAGTTGCAGACTGGTGGCTATTTGTGAAATGTTAGCACAGGGATTGAAAATCGCAGCTTTGGTACAGAACTGCTCTGCAGCACTGAGCACAGCTCATCATGATCTGTGTGTTCCCAAACTCGGGAGGTATGGGTTGTGAAATCAGCAACTCGAGAGTAACCCGCACTCTTTAAGATCACTTCAGGGGGAAAATATGTCTTTCAAAAGTGCAAATATCGTGATTAAATGGTAAGAAAGTATTCTTAGTAATACAGAGTTGACTGAAGTCCTGAAGAAGGTAATGGTTTGGGTTAAGCTAGCATAGGGAGAATGGTTTATCCTCTTGGTTTGGTGCTTATCCTGTCTGCATTTGCAAAGCTCCCACTTGTAGTTCAAAAGGCTCTGTTACAAAAATAAGTTCCCTGAAAACCTTTCCCACCCTCCACACCTACTGATGTGCCCTTGAGGTTCAAATATTGATGGTCGTTCTTTTACATTTAAAAGCAGATGAATACATTGCAGAGCACAGAACTTTGCTGTTACTAGAATGGAAGTTTGAGATCTAATTAACCACGAATTTCACAAACGGTGGATGGCAGCTGGGGAAATCAGGTTGTTGTTCAGCAAACGATTTCTAGGGAGTGACTTTTATCTTTGAAGTCCTCCAGCAGTTCACATGCACTGCGTTTTTAGCCCTTAAGGAGGGACAGGGGTTGGCGACTTCTTTTTTTTTTGTCGGTGTTTTCTTTTTTTGGCAGATAGAGACTACAAAGCATGGATCAATGCTGCTGTGCATTTCGGTTCTTTTATTTTCTTGTCCTTTCCTATTCTTTACCCGAAAGACAAGAGGCTTCTCACAGGGAAATGCAAGGAATTCCTTGTAGGTGATTCTGCAGGCAGGGTTATCTCGCAGCATCTTCCTTCCAGTCAGATGTGTCAGTGCCTGTGGTTCCATTGCCTTCCTGACCGTTCGGTGGCTTTTGAAGACGTACCTTAAAGTCTTTGCTAAGTGGTGCAGAATTCTAATGCAAATCTGTTTCTTTGGCATTTGTACCTGCATCTGCCTTCAGTCTAATACCAAAAACTCTGTGCCTAAGTCCCCTCCCGCGCTCTTCGTTCTTCGAGGGAGTTGAGCTTCACTACCTTTGTGAGGGGCACCTCTCATTTCTTAGTATCTAAAATGAAAACGAGGGGTCTTTTCTAAAAAGAAATAAGTAAATTCATTCTAAATCAATCGCTACCCTTTGAATTTTAGATGATGGATGAGTATGTCACAGAATTTTATTGAAAGAGTGCAAATAACCCAAACGGAGTCACTGAAATGGGAGTTCAGAACTTTTTTTCTAGAACTGGGGCTGCAGTGAGAGTTGGTTTTCTAGTGCCATTCTGCCTCGTTGCATTTGTTATTTTAAATCTATGCTTTTTTTTTTTTTTTTTTTGCTTTTTATTTCTTTTTTTTTCTTTTAGTATTAAAGCTGATGTGAATGTGCAGAGAAACAAAGGCCCTTATATTCAGGATTTTACAATTCTTCGAAATAACTCTGATAGAACCAATGTCACACGCTTCACTGTTACTCATGCCCACAAAAGAGAAAATGCTGAGTGCTTTTAGTGGGGAAAAAAAAGGAAATAGTGGCAATGCACAGAATCCCTCCGAGCCATCCAAGTTGCTTTTATGATTTAGTTCTGTTGTTTAACACTAATTTGGCACTGACTCGGTTCGGCTTTCCAAAAAAAAAAAAAAAAAAATTGAGAATTTGAATAACTTCTGTGAATCATTCATCTCTCACAGCTCTCATACTCTTCCTTTCATATTCATGCAAAATTTTAGAAGTAAAGTATTACCTTTCAGGATCTTTCCTGGGCTTCTATTTGCAAAAGGAAAGAAACCCCGACACGTAACTGCTCTTTCCAGCGGTGACCGATCAGCGAGTCATTCCGAGAGCGTTTCACAGCAGACACAGTCAGATTCTGAAGGGTGGGTTCCGAAAAGCTGGGAACTGTTTGTAGACGTTGACATGGTCTAATGCAGAATGTGTCCTCGATGTGCTTTAGTTTCAATCCTTTTTTTTTTTTTTTTTTGGCTGAAAATGTACCGGGCCGGGTGCAACATTTACTCACCCGTTGGTATTGGCGTATGGTGAATCATGGAGGACGCAATCTTCTTCTGATAAATATGTTTAAAAAGCAATTTGTCCTCTTGGCAAGTGGAGGGAATAGAGTGGGGAGAGTGAGCTGTTTTGTTGCTTCACTCTGCGCGTTTCCATAATTTTTAAAGATTAGAAAGCTCTTACTTAGGGATTGGGATTTAACGCGGAAAAGCAAACACAGTGCCAGCATGGGAGGCTGGGGGAAATGACTGTAGGGGTCTGGATCCCCCCACCATGTAATTCAGAGAGGAGATGATGGTTTTTAGCCCTGTCTACGTGTGGCTCAGTGAAGCAGATGTTACTGACTTCTCCCCGAAGTGGTGGTGTAAAGATTCAGAACTGTAGCAGTGAATCATAGGTGACTTTTGTAATGTAGAAGACCATATTGATTTCTTTAATAATTAAAAAAAAAAAAAAAAAAAAAAAGAATAAGCTGATGTTTGGCAGCAGTGGGAAATCTGCCACCTTGGCTGCTGTTAGCAGTGCTGCTGTACACACATGGCTCAGGTTGTGCCTGGCTGTACTACCAGCAGTTGCTGCTGGTGGTAATTTCTGCTGTGTAACACTTAAGCTTTTTTTTTTTAAAGTGTGATGACAGTTTCTTTAGCTCCTCAGTCCTTTTGCTTAATAGTGTGGTGTTCAGATCTACAGGGAAGCCATCAGTGTTGGATGTGGATGGGCTGTGGTGTTCGCAGGTTGGAAGTTGGTGACCGCTCTGTGCAGCGTTAACACCTTTGTGCTTTGGGAGAGCGTTTGCAGCTCCGAAAACCTCATCAATCTTTATAATGTGAACATAGGAACAAGGTGTTCAGTAACGTATTGCAGTTTTTGTGCAAGTCATCTGCCATAAAGCATGAAATGATTCAGAACAGGGTTCATAGTTCTCTCTTTGTTCCTTTGTTAATCACTGACCGATGGGAGGAGCCTGCAGAATTTGCTAATGCATTCTTTCTGGATAAGGATGACGCACAGATTGTCCTAATAAGGACTTAGTTTGAGAAAGGGGCCGTCTCCTTTGAGGAGATAGGGGCAAGTCATAGGGCGAGCAGTTTCTTTTTTAACTGAGGGATGACACAAGCACAAGTCATTTCCTTATTAATCGGTTCAAACCAGTTCTTACAGGAACTGCTGGTGATAAATGTGGGACTTCTGAGAAGTCATTCATTTCATTCTCAGCACCGCATCAGCACACAGCCCTGGCTGCCCTCTCCCAGGCTTTAAGGAAACTTTGCTCACTGCTTCTTTCTGTGTTACCAACAGTGTATTATCACTGATTCTCTCCGAAATATTTTTCTTTTTAAACACTTTGAAGCTCTGGGAAAACATGTCCCTTTCAGAAGTATCAGATTAAAGATAAAATACACTTTATTTTGTGCTTATCTGTTTTACCAAGCAGCAGAGCCCTTCTGAACTGCAGCTCAGTTGGAACTTTGTTCTGTTTGGGTCAAGGTGGTAAGTTTTGTTGGTTTTTTTTTTTAATATATATGGATTTTTTTTCTGTTTTTTTTTTCTCCTCCTCTATTTTGTCTTGTTCCCTGGGAAAAACTTTGCATCAGTGCTATTCCAAGTATAGGTCCTTCTCTTCAGAAACCATTTCAAGAATATTTGGAAGCTCAGAGGATAAAACTCCACCACAAACCCGACAGCGGTGTGCCGCAGGTAAGAGCCTCTCTGCCTCCCCCGTGAACTTTTCCTCCCTCTGCCTTCTCCCTGGGTCAGCTTTGCAGGCTTAACTCTATTCTTCTTTGTGAAGGGTTTTGCAGTGGCCCAGGGAATAGCTGAATATTAATTTAAAAAACAACCTGGGAATTAATAGTAAAAGATTTGTATGCCACTGGGTGCAAACCTCCTAAATAACAAAGGAAACAATAAAATAAGGCTGATGGCTCATCTTGCTTCTCTGTTAGTGTGTCTATTTTGAAAGAGAAATAGAAGCAAAAAGAAGTTATGCTTACACAAGAAGTGATGATAAACTGTGTCAGCACCAGTGCTTGGGAAGGCAGTGGGTTCTGTCGCTTAATGGCCAATGAGAGAAACAGAACCCCCCAGGGGTCAGTGTCCAAAAGAGAAAGACAGATACGGTGTTTGGCGTTGGGACAAAGGGCAGAAGTACCCTTTCATACAAAGCAGTGTAAAAAAAACCAAAAAATTTCACTGGAGATAGAGCAAGTTTGTAACTTCAACACAAGCTCTGCTCACCCAAACCCATTAATCTAACTAACTGCTCAGTAGTAGTTGGAGCTCTTATAAACGTTTTTGACCCATTTCTTAATAGAAAAAAGGTTCTATTAGAGAGAATCAGTCCGGGATAAGTAAATGTTGAGATACCTCTCATGTGCATTGATGTGACTGTTGTGCGGTGCAGTGCTGCCCTCCTTTGACAAAAAGTAGCCATGGGGAAAGAGTGGGGCCGCGGAGGTCATCGCGTTAACTTTTAGAAGAAGAATCTGATAATAATTGGAAGATGCACAGTTTAGGAAAAAAACATTGTTAACCAGTGGCCTTATTGTTTTCTTTGCAATGAACAAGACAATTGGCAGTCGGGGGTTGTTAATTCCAAACTCTCTGAACTGTTAGCAGAGACCAACCAACGCTGGGAATAATACATCACTTCATCAGCACAGGATGGGCAAGCAAGGGTTTGTTGTCTGCCCTGCGGTGTGGGTGGCAGCCCCCAGTGCCTTGTCTTTCCAGGGACCAAACTGAGCTGTACAGACAGCTTGGTTCCTGTTTTCAGTTTGATAGATTAGCTCTAAAAAGATGTTCAGGTTTTTCCCTTTCATTTATAAAATGGAGAGAACTGCCTTTGTGCTGTCCACTAATCTCCGTTTTCCTCCTTGTTGTTTTGTCTTTGTCTTCTTCAGGGTGAAAACTGGCTGTCATGGATGTTTGAAAAATTGGTGATTGTCATGGTTTGTTATTTTATCTTATCTATAATCAACTCCATGGCCCAAAGCTATGCCAAACGGCTGCAACAGAAGATGTACTCCGAAGAGAAAACCAAATGAGCTTGGAAAAAGAACTGGGAATGGGCTTTAGCAGACACAAAAAGTGACGCTTCTTTCCATACGTTTAAAATTCAGCATTATTCAAAACGGGGGAAAACTTTTTAACATCAACTTTGAACTAAAGCGGGTTTTTATTTTATTTTGAAAATAATTTGGCCATTAGAACAGACGTTTCAGTGGCAAACTTATAGGTGTTAAGGTAAGGTATGAATGCTTTATACGTCTGAGTTGTATTATATGGCATGGACAAGGTGATGTTAAATTGTGTTTAACACAGATGTTGTCCATCCGAATTACTTCCAAAACCGACGGTTTAGTATTTCCTGATTTCATTTCAGACTGACCTAAGGGTAACCTTTATTTTGAAGGGCGGCTCTCTTGCTTTTTTACCTTAACTTTCAAGACTATCAAGATGTATATAAATGAATACAAATTGGATAAAAACTGTTGCATGTCCCTCGTGGTAAGGTTATTCCATTTGAATTCTCCAGTGTCCCATTGCATTGCACGTGCTCTTGGTTGGAAAAGCCGCCCTTTAATCGTCACGATGTTAGCAGAGATGATTGATGTCAAAATGCTGAAGCTGACATTTTTTTATTCTGTATATTTAGAATGAAATTAAGATAAAACTTTATAAAGTCATCTTTGATCATTCCAGAATTTCTTGTGTCAGTCTTTTTAAGCTGTTTCTTTTCCTTTCCCCTTTGGTATGCTGAATTTTGTCTTTATTAAGCCTTAATCCCACGGGTTGCATGCTTTACTCATCCTTCCTGCACAAATGGTGCTGAAACCACCCTTTATTTTTTTTTCCCTTTTTCTTAAGAACTTCTTACTTAGCAGAACAAAGTAGAAGGTGTATCACTGGGCGAAGTATGGCTCACTGCTTAAAACAGACAAGTTTAGCTATGATTGTTAGCCTAAATTCTTGGTCGATGTTTGCCACTGATCACAACACTATGAGCTGTGAAGGAGAAGAGAAGGGGGAAGTGTAAAGATTCCAGCTGAACACAGAGAATTGGTGTCAAACCCAGCAACTGTATGTGGAGCCATAGAAAACCTCACACTTAGGCTTGAAAATTCAGACGTTTATAAAATATTGCTTTGAATCTGTGTTCCGATGTTAATGTATGTGAACGTAATCCATACTAAAACAGATTTCTTCCCTCTTTAGAAAGTAGGCAGCCACATCACTGCTGCTGCGTACGTTTTACTACTCCTGTAATTTTAGAACTATTGTTTTTGATTTTTAGCCTAGATTAGCCTAGGGGGGATTAGGAATTAATTTGACTTTCAATTAGCATTATCAACAGGTGGCACACAAACACAAGGGAGGCTTGATTTTGCTCACGCTTGCATTGTATTTATCCCTGCATTAGGTTAGGGCAGATCATGAGCAAGGTGTGAGAATGAGGATTTTGTTCAATCCTGCCTGAATGTCCTCCTGTGTTGCCAGCCGTCGTGACATCCCCATGGCTGTACCATCCTGTCGGATAGCTTATCAGACTGATGTTGACTGTTGGATCTCATGGCAACAACAGTCGGTAGGCTGTCTGACATTTTGGTATCTCTCATCTGACCGTTTGCTCACCCATCTCCAGCTGTTTTCATTGAACATCAGTGGCATATAAATGTTTTTCAGTTTTGATGGAAATGAGTACACCAGCCATGCAGTGTGGCAAGCTGCATCCGATGCATCTCTTAAAGCTCCATCTCGGTTGTGTGTCAGGTTTGTAATGTTTATCTTGTATGCTTCGTGTATAACTTCAAACATTATTGAGTGAACGGGGAGGCTTTAAATATGGACTTTTCTTAACATAGACGCGTTACATTTAAATATTTGAAGCCCTGAGTGCTGGGAGGTAGTTAAAAAGGGGAGGGGAGGCAGCATGAGGCTGTTAGAAGCAATAAGGCCCTTCATTTGCCTCTGCTGAGTTTTAAGAGGGGAATAGTTCTTCTGAATTCTTGGCCCTAGTGGCTTATTCTCTTTTGGGCCTAAATAAGCTCTTTGACAATTACGTAGCAGAGAACTTGTTCTAATGCAATACACATTCACAAAATTTATTTAAAAAAAAAAAAAAAAAAAGCTCTTTTTGGTACTTCGCTTTTTTCAGTCTACTAAAAGCTTAACTTTGCACACTGTAATAACTCATGTCAGCAGCTTGTGGCTGTTTGTATCGTTTTTCTTCAGAGTGTTTGGGTTAGTGAAACAGCTATTTGCAACCTTCCTCGCTTCTGTGCCATTGTTTTTTTCCTCAAATTTGCCATTTGTTTGTAGGATGCTGCTGTTTACTTTGCAGTTCCAGTAGTGTCTTAAGGCCTTTCATAGGAGTCACTGAAATTTATGCCATCTGGAGGGCATTTTGAGATTGTATTAATAATTAAAAAGGGAGAGAAGAAGCCCCTTGAGCCAATAAACGATAACTTTCTGAATGCCCTAGCTGTCTCCTTGTAATGATGCCTCTTTGCCCATTGATTAGTAGTGAAAAGTCGTTGGATAAACTGACAACTTCCCCCCTTTTATTTCAATCTATTTGCACATTGAAAAGTAAAGTGTTAAATATAAACATACAGTTCTTCATGTCACATTGTACCTATCCACTCTGATGAGCAGCTGTGCCATGGTTTTAAGTCTTTCTGAAAGTATTTAACAGAGGAACTGCTTGTTCTCCTTCCTCCTACCTTTTCAGCAATGGGAGATAGCAAGGTTTGGTAAAAGGTAGTACAAGGTAAGGTTGTACAAACGGAGAGTGCTATGTTTGCTTAGATAAACAAGTAACAGATTCCTCGTGTTTATTCCAGCTGGATTGTTTCCTTTTTTGTGTATTGAATTTGGTTACGCTGTGAAATTTGTTATCTCAAGTGTTCTCTGGTGAGTGTGAAGACAGGTGGTGTGCTTGAAGTGTAGTTTTTGGCTACGGAGAAAGGCCCAGAGCCTTTCACATCTCATCTGGACACGTTTTGCTGCCTTAGCCCACCATTTTGTCAGGAGTACTTTCAGTTGTGTGCTGGAAGCAGTCGATCACAGAGTTTGATGTGGGTCAGGCTCATAGTGAGTTCTTTTTGCAAAGAGCAACGGCCTCAGTTGCTTCACCATCTGATGGATAAGTTGAAAAGGTCACACTGCTCCGTACTAAATGGAATCATCAGTCCCACACTGGTCCATCACAGCAAACAGGAACTGCTCCATATGCAGTTCCCCACCTCCATCCCAGTGTCCCACTGGTTCCCAGTAATGCTGCAAGCTGAGCTCGCTCTGCTGCTGCTTGTGCTGACAGACATCTGTCATGGATACTTGAGGGGTTCAGTGCTGTTCCTCAGTGTTCCTCTCCGCTGTGTTTTGGGGTTTTGTTAATTAATTAGTTAGAATCTGCTTCCTCCTCGCTCCAAGCAGAACTAATTGCAAGCAAGAACGCTGTGGATCATTACATGGTTATCAAGCACAAATGTGAACGGTAATGAACAAAGTGTATTGCAGGTGTAAAAATAAGTGGTGGTAAGGTAAAGGTAAAAATAATGGCAGTTGTCTTTGAAGCACATGGTTAAAAAATACTTCATCAGCAGCAGTTGTAAGGTTGAATGCAGTCATGCACGAGGTAATGGAAATGGCTCATCTGGGATTGTGAGTTCTGAGGGTTTTTTTCTAAGTTTGTGTTTTTTATTTCTTGGAGCAGCAGAAGGAAAAAACCCCCTAACAATAAGTGCTTCCCCTACCAATGGGATCATGGGACTGCAGCGCCGAATGCAGTGTGAGGGGGGAGCGGGGTCTGGTCCAGGAAAAGTTTTGTTGCTGGAACCTCTTCAGGAAACAGAGTGAAGTGATCACTCTCTGTGTGGAATACCCCCAATGCCTCCTGAATCAGATAGAGGGTAGATATTTGCCTATGCTCTTTGCAAACTCATTTTTAAAGGGATTATGCAGGAAACTCCCAGTTCCGCGGTGACTTTTGGAGTTCTTGTGTGTCATTGAGGGCAGAGCTGCAGCCTCACATTTCTTCTTTTGTTGGACTTGGTGGCTGCATGCTCTCAGCATTCACAAGAGGCAGCTGTTTGGTCACAGTGTAAGCAGGAGAGGTGTCACAACTGGAGCCAGTGAGAGGAGCTTGAATGTAGAAATGGTCATCAATGTCCGGAAAACCATCCACCCTTCCAACTAAAAGCAGACAGGAAAGGCCTGGAATTCAGCACAATGCAGGCAGCTCTGTGTTGGGTTTAGGCAGAATGCTGTCGGGCTCTGAAGTTGTTCTGCATATTCACTACCAGTGACGTTCGGTTGTTTGAAAAATACACGTGAACCTGTTAAACAGGCTGTGCTTTGTTTTACTTTGCCTTTCACATCACTCTTTAATCTGCTGGAGGGGTTTTTATTACTGTTCACTTAAGGAATGATTCAGAGCATTGACTACACAAGCATTAAATCAAAGGTTGCCTCTCTCTAAACCTCATTTAAGCTGTTCAGATATGGATATGTAAGCGTGCAGCCCCTCCCATGTTTCGGGGGAGTTGCTCCCCCCTTAATTGCTTCGGTTTCCCAAGAAGCTGAAATGTGATGCCCAGCCAATTGGCAATAAGGAAACAAACTGCTATTTCCTGGTGAAAGGCAAAAGGTAGGGCTTGTCAGCTCCGTGCATTGTTCCTGCTCTGGTAACTGCTCTGTTCTGCACCCACCTCCTGATGGCCCCTGAAACTGCTGTTCAGTCCGTGTAAGAAGTACAGACTGGTGACTTCTGTGCTCCTGCTTGAGAAGATCCTCGGTCCTTAATACCGTTGGTTTAAGGCATAATCTATTTTTTTCTTCTTTTTTTTTTAATGTAAGTGTGACAGAGGAGCCCCACCAGACTGATTCTGTCTCCCCAAGTGGTTTAAGCATTTTATTTCCCCATGGCATTGGTAGTGTGTGTCATTTCACTGTTTTTTGCTATAATGGAGAATCACACCTGTCTGAAAGGTATCTCAGATCCAGGAGACTGTGAACTCCCTATGTCTTTAAGCTGGAAATCTCCTGTGCTGTCCCTAGGCAGTAGGGTTCAGCTGTGACAGAGATGGTCATTCTGATTGAGTAACGAAAGTGCTGGAGTTAATGGCAGACTGATGCTCACTCCTGGTGAAGTGGTCACTGCTGGCTCTTTGCTCAGTTTCTGCAGCTCCAACTGCCCTTTATGCTCAGCACTCTGTACAAGTCGAGGTTTGGCTCTTGAGTGGAGTTTTCTGCAGTTTGAGATCCCATGTGGACGTGTAATTTCAGGTTTCCTTTGTTGATGAAAAATAAGCTACTTTGTCACAGTATGCATTTGGTTCGTGTCTATTTTTTAGTATAATAATGCCTCACTGTGAAAATACAGAGTTTGGAGACAGCCTTACAGAGGAAAATGATGTGAAAAGCTGGGTTAAGGTCTCTTAGGGAGGGGTGTGATTTACAGCATCAAATAGCTGCATGCATACATCTGCAGACGTGGTGACTCTGTTGCGTTGGAGCTGCTCCATGTGGGGTGAGGAGGAAATAAATGTCCCAGTGTGCTCTTTGCGAGTGGTAGAAACACAGCCATCCCACAGCACTCTTACATGGGAGTTCTTAGTGAACCCAGTATTGTTCGGAGCCATCTGGAGAGTGGCAGCTCTGAACTGTTGCCCAGCTCTGACTGTTCTTACTGAGGCTGCCACAATGACTCTCCACCGCCTTTGCCAACCAAGGATTACAAAGTCAGTGTTTCATTACACCTTCAGCATGTGGGATGAGGCTGCTTTCCATTTGGCTCCTTGGGTGGTGTGCTGCTCACGTGCTCCAGTCACTGATCTGTTACATGTAGGAGCCTGCTGGGCAAAGGCTCAAATTAAATCGTGTCATCTGACCACAGTTACACCATTCTCAGGCAACTGAAGTGTACTCATGTGAGCCTTTGAATAAACATTACACCGTACGTGTAACCAAATAGGTACAATAATCGTTTCTGGAGAATGCACTCATTTAAGTGCATGTATACTGCTTACGATGGCATTTATTTCTCATCATATATTATTAGTGAAGGGAGCTCACAGCTTCCTGAAGCTGAAACAAGAGCAGTCTTGGCCAAGAGAAAGTCCTCATTTTTCTTATTTTCTGTCTGGTGGAACCTTATGGCCTTGCTAATCTTTTACCCCTAGCCATCTCCAGCCTTTTCCAGCCTGCTCTGTATCATTGGCAAAAACATTTACTTGAAACACCACCCGATGTGCAGCTGTTGGTGATTCTGGGAAGGGGTTAAGCATGTTCTGCTGATTCACGGAGGTGGGTGACTCATTACCCACCCGGACAGAGGGGAAGTGGCTGTCTGGAGGGAGAGGATTCATACAATGTGTGCTCAGAAGGGGCCATTGTGAACATCCAGTTTGACTGAAAGAGCCGGAAAGGCTCTGCAGTTAAAATTTGGGGTTATCAGCTCTGCATCCAGGCGGGTTAAAGGCTGGCAGAGCATCCAAGCCGTGCTGCTGGCTTGAGGAAGAAGCCTACACTGGAATTTGCTGCACTGGTAAAGGTGTAGCTGGGGTGCCCTTGAAAGCAGTAGAGGAATGGCAGCAGCTCCGCTCTTTTTGAAGCTTTTTGTAATACGGCAGATCCATGAATCACATTCCTGGTGGCTGCTGCTCAGCTTTTAAAGCAGTGTCCAGCAAATCTCAGGCTTCCTTAAAGTACACTTTGACATCCGAGAGTACTTCCTTTAGGATGTTTGGGTTGTCATTTCATAGCACTTATACTGAATTTATTAACAGATGCCAAAGGAAATGAATGATTCATTCAATACCTTTTTCACCCTAATGTTTCCCAGTCATGTACCAGCTGCTAATTTGCACACAACTTCCTTTTTCTATATTGGCAGAATTGAGGTCTTTGTGGAAACTACAAGTTTTTGTCCTTAACTGTTCCTGTTGCTAACCCCGTGCTGTTAAGTCTCCTAAAAGTACCTTTTCATTGTTCATATCCTTTCCTTACTGCTATGGAGTCTTACTTCACAAGCAAGTCCAAATATATTGCATCAGTGCCCTGTCACGGGCCACTCATTGTCTTTAAAGTACTTGCAACTTAGGTCCTGTTTTTTTCTGATGACCAAATAAAGTTACCCTGTTCACTCAGTATATCTGCTATAGTTAGTCCTTGAATCAACTTCCAGGGGACCTGCACCTGTCCGTGACAACAAACAATAGTGAGATTTGATGCATTGTTCCTCGGTTCATGGACTTCCTGTGGGTAGCTTGCCTAAAAGCAGTGGGGTCAGGGCCACTGGTGCTGCTATCCCTTGGTCACCATTGCCTTGGGATGGCCTTTGATTTTTACCTTGCTCATTTCAGCTGCTAATGAAGTAATGGCCCTCTCCCAGGCTCAGGCTCTCATTTAAACTACTAATTTTCTCCACGAAACAATAATAAAGAAAGAATTCTCCACCTTCTAATATAATTTGAGATTATGTACATTTGAGAGTAGTTATTCACTTCCTGCCACTTGACCCTCTGCTCTCCACATCCTGGGGAAAAAATAGAGGAATTCAGCCACAGATCAAAAAAATGAAGGCTTAGTTTGGGAGGGGATGTTAGAGTCCCAAAACTGAGGTCAGCAGTGAAAAACGCTGACAGAAAGAGACCTGGAGAAGCCAAAAATAATTCCTGTCAACCTCCAGTGAAATCAAAGTGATCATAAAAGCTAATACAACAGTTTGGGTTCTGTTTTCACCTCCAATTTTTGTAGCTTCAAGAAATCTGCGTTGTCAAAATTCAAAATTTGACTGGCATCTTGTTAAGCAGCAATGAACTTGGTGGCATAGCTCTGCCATTAAACATAAACAAAAACCCAAATATGCTCCTTTGTTAACTGAGAGTGACATACTCCATTAAAGAATAGATGCAGCTGTAAGGGATGGGTGAATGGCTCTGTGTCATTTGTGGCTGCAGTAAGTGCTGCTGCATTTGCTTCATGCTTGGAATTGTAAATACACAAACATAATGCAGTGCTATTTCTGCAAGTTACTTATGTAGCAGTACAATAACCTACAGGTCTCTTCCTTGTTGCTGAGAGGACTTACCTGTTGTAGCTTTTTAAAAGCTCTTTTGTAATGCAATGTCACAATGAGGAAGAATGTCTATCCCTGGGACTCCATCGCTGTTTTTCAGAAATGGAGTTACCTGTTTTCATTTCTGATACTGGAAGAAATCCTTAGTCTGACAGCAGTATCTGTAGCTAACACTTGGAAAAAATGGTTTCTACCTTTACTAATTATCCTGTGCCTTGAAGAAGGAGAACCTCACTGTTCTGCTTGCTTTCCTGACCCTTTGCTCTTTGCAAACTTGAACTGCCCGAGCTGGTTCTCTTGATGTTTTGTGTGTGTTACTTTCCTCCAGTTTCTTGTGTGAGAATACCCGCCCAGCATAATAGTTCAATTGACAAAAACATAACACCAGAAAATCCCTTTTGATCGTAACAGCGCACTATCTCTGAGCTGACAGGAAGTAATTTAGTGAAAAAATATTAAATAATCACAAATAATTGTCTATAAAAATGATATGTGGTTTTAAATGTAGTATATTTGGATAGTTGAACCATGATTATTGTGTCCTCCTTTTGAGAAGGAATTCCTAAAACAGCAATTAAAGCAGCTGAGTATAAAGAGAAGGCAAAGCAAGCTGAGTTGTTGGATTGTGCACTGTGGTCTGTAGGAAGAATAGTGTCAAAATGTGTTGTCATACACGTCAAATGTCTTCTAATATGAAATTGAGTGCATTTACCCCACCTGCTTTCTTTGTCTTCCCTCCAGAAACGTTTTTTTCTAAAGGCATTAGAGATTAACATTGCTTATCTATAAACTCCCATGAAATGTATCAGAATCCACTGTGGCATGCATTGAAACTACAGCCATGACAGTGGTCAGCTGTTGCTGCTTCTGTAATTGAGCAATTGTGAACTTACCCCAGTACCTTCTCCAGAGTCAGTTGTACAGTTACTTAGATCATGTCAGATTTGTTTGCCTTTCCAGATCTCATGCTCCTGAGCTACTTTGAGAACAGCTGTTCCTGGATGGATTTTAGTGCTTCTGTTCCTGACCTGAACAAAAATGAAGAGGTAAATTAAACTAGGAAAGGAGGTATAGATGAGAGCAATATACAGTGTCAGCTGTCCTCTAACTGAAGCCAAGCAGAATTACAAGGGCATTTCTGCATCTACTGCTGTGTTAAGTCACTGAAGATTTAAAATCTAGATTAGAATTTCTAACAAAGCAAGACTTCTGTGCAGGCCATGTTGCAAACATCCTTAATATATTTACTGTTCTATATGCTTGCTCATCTTTTAGTTAAAAGCTCAGAGGCCTGGAGTGAAATAGCTTTGAGGCTTAAACTGAACTGTGGTATCTGTCCACTTCTCAAAGGAAAAGTCCTTGAGATTGATCTGATTTTTTCTTTCTTTTTTTTTTTTTTCTGGGTGATTTTTGGTCGCTTTTGTCTGTACCTGGCTGCTGTGTTTGCAGGCTGCAGCTTCACGGTGGCACCACCTTGTGGTCGTGGTAACATTTGTCGGGAAAATAAAAAGCATGGTTCTTAAATTTTGAAATTAGATAATAACATTACAGCGTCATCCATCTGTAATCTAACAGCAATTCTCCTCCCAAATCTTTTTAATTACTGAAAAATAGATTTAAAAAAGAACATCTGCTTGCTCTCCTAACATAGGAGGAAGAGCAAGAGTTGCAGTTTTCTCTGTAAATGAATGGAAAAGCATGGAATTCACTGTGATGTCTAATATAACTGCAGGATACCTAGAAAATGAAGACCCCCATTCATAGGTGTTTTGTCGTGTTTTTTTTTTTTTTCTTCCCAGATGGTTCAGAACTTGCAGTGTTTTGTCAAGGCTATAAACTTAAGTAGAATTTAAGCCTTACTTTGCTTTAAAGCACCATGTGGCAGACTGTTGTCTCTTGAATGATACCCAAATGGAGTTTGGATTAATAATTCTGATAGTATGTGTTTTTATCAATATTAAAGCATTCTAGGGCAAAGTGTTAGCGTGAAAAATTGGAACTGGAGGAGCTGGAATGCCTTGAGAGAAGTCCTTCTGTATAGAAATTCTTTATTAAAAATATGCAAGTTCTGAAAATGACATTCAAAGATTAAGCTACAACAAATATCAGCTGTTTTCGAAAACAGCTACTACCTCTGTTAAATAGGAATACTATCCGTGCATATAAATATACTCAGTTCTCATTCAGTTTGATTCTAACACATGCATGCCCTGCTCACAAGATTAACAAGTAGTTGTAGTCCAGTAAATTATATACTTGATAGTTGATGGAAGGTCTTCCAGTGCTGGGTTCTTTCAGAAAGAGATCATTTCAAAAATCAGAGGTTGGTGTAACTGGAGATAACTTGTTCCAGAGTTGTGAAACTGTCCAAAAAATCTTCCTCCTCAATTCCAAACTTAGTGTACTGGTGAATGTAGGCTCTGTGTATCGAAGTCACAGTAGAAAAACAGACAAGACATTAGAAATCTATGAAGAATCTGACACATTCAATTAAACTGTATAGATGCTGTAACAAATTCAAATGGATTTTGGTTTTCACCCCATAACCGTGCTGGTTAGGTTTTACCTTGCTCTCTTGAACTCATTTTGTAATTCATACTTACTGATAAATCATGACTTATTTCTAATAGCATTTATTACTTCGTATATTGCTTAATGAGACAGAATTGCATCTAATAAAGTTCAGCTAACTGGGAAATGGAAGGAGCTATGATGATTAAATGAGAAAAGTAATCTATAAAGTTGAGATGCAGAGTCTAAACCTGTGTGTACAGGATAGCTTGCTTCCCATCAATGTTTTTACAGCAGGTGGTAAAAATAGGAACACTGCTAGTAAATGCAGTATTTCTCCTTTGACTTTTAATCACTGAACTCCTGTTTATCAGGTGTCTGCTGTGACACTCGGTAACCTTGGGTTCATGGTGACCAAGTAAAGAGACAATCATTTTCTGTCCCCTCAGTGTTTTTGAACTGAGCCAGGAACTTGTTTCTTGGAATGTGAAGCACATCTGTATATAATTTAGAAAACTGTATGATCAGTAAAAGAGTTTCTATGTATTATTTTTAGAATGGGCAGTCTGGAATGCATGAAGTTGAGGGACCTAGAGTACTGAGGAAATGGCCAAATCGATAGCCCTAGAATATGTGGTATTGCTAATCCACAGAAAATAAGCACTGTTCTGTGCAAGGTAAGCACTCTGCCATCATGTTTCAAGTTAAAAAAAAGAAATGTTTCTGCTGAAGTGTGGGAATGGTATTCATGCTCATTCACCATTACTTTGCTGAAAAAGAGCCCTTTCTCTGCAATGATTTTGCTACCACTGAAGATAATGTCAGCTATAAAGGAAATGAACAGAATTATTTTAACTTACTTGGAAGCAAACATATTCCAAGCTTTTCCTACAACATTGTCAAGAGGTTTCAGCAGGAACTGGCTATTGCTAACCAGAGAAGCAGACTTTTCATACTTATTAAATGCTCTAGGGGTTTTCCAGGCATTAAAAGCATCCTGAGGATTTAGCCATGATGTATATAATGAAGGATCTCGGAAACTTCCTGTAGCAGAAATAAGATAAATGTAAATATTTTGATAAATGTACAGCTACAAGGTCTTGCATCTTGATCTCATTAGTCCCATGTGACCTAATCAGTGCTCAGTGGATCAGTTCAGCCCTTGAGAAAAGTCTGCAGACTGATCAGCCTGCTTTGAATGTACTGAATGTTTGAAACAGTTATAGTACCTAGGAGTGTATTGTACTATCAATACTTCATATGTGAGGTATGCTTGTCATTCCAGAAGCAGCAAAATATATTTTCAGACAATATTGCTAAGAATTCTACTGTATATACAGACTCCAGTCTCTTTGTCCTTCCCTACAACTCCTCAGTTAATATAGAAGTCTTAGCTGTAAATACAACCGTCCTAACTAATTACACGTGGTCTTGCACATTAAAATCTTTCTAGAGGGAATACTGACTTTATTAGTCAAATATGTGACCTCGTTTTATTTTCACTTTCATGCAAAGAAAACAGCTGAGATGTGAAACAAATGACTGAGATGTTGTGCCCTTCCTTCTCACCTAAGTCTACACTGTGCATATCTTTTCCTCGCAGGATGACCAGGTTGGCAATGGAAGTATTGAAATGCAGCAGCTTGTTTGTGGAATGACTGGAGGAGATGGAGGAGCCTGGACATGGTGGCCGTACTTGCCAATCAATACCTACAAGATTTTTGCAAACAAGATATAAAACAAAGTTAATGTTTCATGAAATATGGATTCAGACTAACTCTGTGCCCCAAGCTGAGATCATACTAGGGTTTGTAGTTTCTGCATGTCGGCTAAGCAGCAATTACACAATTCTCAGAGGAAAACCGAGCTTGGCCAGCAGCGTTTTCCTGGTAGTCGCTAATCTTACCAGAGAAATGGATACTTTTTTCTATAGTTAGCAATCTGCCAGCCCATTCTTTGCATAAGTGGAAGCTGTGCTGAATTCTCAATGTAAATGACACGGGAAAGCTAAGCATATGAAAAAGCATAGCAAAACAAATGATTCAAAGAATGTTCCAAATGAATCATGTAAATTAAGTGCATGGCCAAAAACTGTTGTTTTGCATATTTTCAATAGTTATAATTAACTGAGATGTCTGGGAGCAAAAACATGAGCAAGCCAGGAGTGGCAGCTGAGTGAATAGTGCAGAAGCAGCTGGCTATGTGGAGGCAAATTCCTGCTGTCTGAGGGCAGCAGCTTGCTTCTGAACAGAGTGACTAAAATCAGTGAGTGCCACAAAACAGTAAACTTTATTTCAACTGTAAAGATGTATGCTTAAAGAGCGATGGATGAGTGAGTGCTTCTTACCTTCCTCCATTTTAGCATTAGCAATGAGCATTTGCCTCAGATGTTTGAGGAGTCCAGGCCAACTGAACGTGCTATATGCGAGGGAGTTTTCAGGCATCTGAGGTATGTTACGGAGACCCAACATCTTGAATTCAGGATGTGGAACTAACGCCTCCATTAAGTCTCCTGAAAAAAAAAAAGAAATGACAGCTGCTCATGTTTGACAAAAATATCACATAGGCTATTTAAAAAAGGAGAAGAGCACGAGGAATTTTATAAAGATCTAGTAACTGAAGGTAAGAAAGCAGAATATGTAAAGTTTAAATTTAACAAATACACAGATGCATCTGACAAAATGCAAAGATTTACAACCTGCCACTGAGTTTTATACAGGCAAGTTAACAGCTCTTATTTCACAATTTAGACTTGTCCTCCTTTTAGTCTGGCTCAGAATCTTAAAGACCTTCTATGCTTCTGAAGAGATGGAAAGGAAAATTAGAGCTTAATTTTACAGGCAGATTCTTGGCAAGCCAGTTGCATGTTGCTACCAAGTTGCATCCTAGTGTGTCTTCTGAGCTGAACACAAAACTTGCATTTTGTTTGTACAAACTTCTAACCTAACGTTAAATGTTAAAACTCAGTCTAAAATTACCGCCCAGCAGAAATTTCCTCTGAAAGGTAAGTAAGTACAAGGGTGGTAGTCATTTGAAAAAGGAGGAACATGAGTCTTTTGGTAAAGAATGAAACCAGAAGCTGGGTATTTATTTTTGACTCTGCTACAAAATTAGGGTTGAATTACTAACTTAGTCTTTCACTTCCCTATCTATTTTTACTATCTTAAGCCTTGAGTTATATCCAAATACTTGAGTAAAAGAGACTGAAGAACTTAAATTCCCAAAATGAAATGATTACAGAAAGATGTGTGAGAATGCCTTAAGTATCTATGTTGCAGTTAGATACCTAAAGGGTTTCTGCTGTAGTGTAAACCAGCTTCTGCTGTGTGAGCAGGCTGGAAGACACTCCCCAGTTGATGTGCAATGACTTGATTTACATCCCTGAAAGAGATCTGTTTAATATGCATCAGCTGAGCACAGATCTTGTGAATGACATCATTTTCATGAACAAGAAGAGCATCTGATGACTGATACAGATGTGACAGAGTCAAAACAGAGTTGTAGTTTTGAACAATGACCTGGAAAAAGAAAAAAAAAACAAAAACAAAAACAAATGAGAGTCAAACAACTTGATCTCTTTCTATAGTTTAATATATTCCTCTGGCTACTGTCATTTACTCAGTTGTGGTTAAGGAAGTGATTCATTTTCCTTGCTAAAGTGCAGAATAAGGTCAGGAGCTGGCACAGCTTTTTCATGGAAATGGAGCAAGACCTATGAAAATCATGTTACTCATCTCAGTTCAGAATGAAACCTGTCTGGGAACTGACTACCATGCTGAGATGCTGTCATAACAGGAAATTTCTAGATAGCTAGTAGAGCTTCTCATGAAACTGCATTATACCATAGCGCTTTTATAAGTAGACTTTAAATGTTTTCTTAGAAGCTTGAGATATACATGTTTTTTAGATAAATTTGATAATTTTGATTTTTTTTAATGAAACTACACATACCAAACATGAGGCAAACAAATTGCTTTGTGTCATGTTGAACATTCAAAGAATAAAGTGTTTCTCTTTTCTAGTTTATTTCAGTTGCAGATATTTTGTTTTACTCATGAAAAGCAAACAGTTTATTTAAATTTCGTTTCCTCTGTGATCACAATTATAATCTTGCAAAATATCTCTGAGAAAAATGACATTCACCTCACCAGTGCCATAGGGCCAGATAACGTGGTTTAGTATAAACGAGGTTGGAAAAGCATCTCTTAAACACTGAGTCACAAATGCTCCTAGGCCAGAACCTGTACCACCAGCCATGCTCATTATTGTGAAAAATCCACTGAGTCGGTCACATTTCTCTACTTCTTTTTGTACTAGGTTCATGATTACTTCTTTGTTTCTAGGCCCATGAACAGAGTAACTGTAGAATAAAGGAAAAAAAATGGCAGGTGATATAAAGGCAGTAAGGTCAGCCTATTCGTAAAGGGTACTTTTCTTTGTATAACCAATATAACCTGGCATTGTGTCACTCATTGTACTTGTAGTAAATAATCCTCAGCTGTGGCATTTATTTTGCAAAAGAGCAGTTTATAAATTGTGCTTATTGTTAACCCATTGTTAAACATATTCTAAGTCATTACATCTTCCCTGTAAATACCAATTTCATTTTGCAAAAAGTGGTGTAGAAATGTTGCTGCTGCTCTGTGTACTGTTTCTCTACCTTAAGTCATTAAACAATGTCTCACACAGCTGCAACAGTATCACTCCTAGAGAGCACAGACAGCTCATTATCCCTTACAGTTCTGCTAGCAAAGCTGGAAATGATTATTCATACCCATTTGCCCAGTTGTTCCCGGACCCTTGCTTCTGACAGAAGTGTGACTGATCATCGTATTTCCAGTGGCCAGACCGGGCAGCTATTGATAAAGTTTGGCTGATTACTTTAGGTTCCATGTCAACAAGCACAGCCCGGGCAACAGGTACTGTATGGGGAAGAGAAACAAAACTAAGTGCCAGTATCACAACTTGTTTATGTGAGATACAGACTTGCATCGTGGCCCAAGTTGTATTCCCTCCACCCACATAAGCCCAACTAGAACAGAAAACAGGATCCAGCAATGTCCTGGATTTCTAGAGAACCACTGATAGTACTAAAGATAGATCTGAATAACAGGGACATGGATCTTTTGGGAAAGAAATGTCTCAATTTGTTTGATGATATTAGATTCAAATAGTCCAGACCCTACTCCGTGGTATTATTGACCTACAGTGGGAAATGCAGATGTTTGGAAGGGAAGATCATTTATGCATAGACATCCCGTTCACAGCTGTGTTACTGGCAGATGTGCTCCATGGCCTCAGGCACTCTACCAGCTGTGACTTTGCTTCTGCAGTTGTAAGCAATGTCAGGAAGGCAGAAGGTTGGGACAGTTCTTCCAGACTGAAGGTAGAACTTGGATGATGTCAGTAGCAGGCAGGAAACCAGACCCTCTGTGGGACCCAAAACACCTACAGGCTGTACCTCCAGACTCTGCCTCGCTGAAAAACCGTTCTGTGCAGGCATCGTGGTAGGCTTCATTCTCCTTCTTGGAACACAATCCGTGTGTGCCACGGACATCACCACAGATGGTGTTAAACACCTCATGACCAACTTGGTTACCACACTGGCCAAGCTGGACTGCGACTATTGACATTCTAATTCACCTCGTGTTTAGCCCTAAAAAAAAAGAAAAGCATGCCTTTGGTGGGGAAAAAAGATGTTAAAAAGGTTCTGACAAGCAGAATTCTGATCACTTTTGTAATTTTTGACAACCTCTAGCGAGGAGGGAAAGGCTGCAGAAATACCGACTGTCAGCGCTCCAGCCCGAACGTCAAAGAATGCAGACGGCAGTTTAGAGGCAATTCTCCGCCTGTGGCACCGATCTTCCCGCGCAGACCGCTCCCGCCCCCCGGGCGCTGACAGGGCCCCTCACAGCGCCGCGCCGCCGATCTCCCGCCCGCTCCCCACGGCCGCCATGTTCTGGGGCCGCCCCCACCGCCCCTCACGTCGCTCGGCCGCCTCTCCCCTCCCAGCCCCTTTCTCCTTTCCCCTCCCAGGGCCTTTCTCTTCGCCGGTCCCTCCCGCCCGGACCTCCCCTCAGGTCGATGCCGGCTCGGGGGGGGGCGGGGTCCACGCCGCAGCCCCTCCTCAGGGCTGACCTGGACGGCTCACGCTGAAGCGCTCACGCACCAGCGGCGCACGCGCACCTCAGCGAGCCCCCTGCCCGCCGCGCTTCGCTTCGAACAACCTGCTGTGCGCGTGCTCAGAGGGAACTTCGGGCAGTTCGGGTACAAGCGGCGGGCTCCGGGGCTTCACAGAGGGCAATACGCATGCTCTAGGCGGACGGCTTCGTAGCACCATCTACGCAAGCTCCGTGCCAGGAGCGAGGGCGGTGGGAGCGTATCGCGCATGCTCAGCTTCAGCTCTACGCCCGCAGTCCGGCCGAGGCCCTCGCCGCGCATGCTCAGTGCGGCCCCGGCCGCCGCAGGATGGGTTTGTGCGCCTGCGCGGCGCCCGTAGCCGGGACGGGGGCGCTTGCGCAGTGAGGCCGGGCAGCCGTGATGGCGGCCGTGGCGGAGTTGGGGGGTGCGGGCCCATGAGGCGGCCCAGGCCTCGGGTACTTAGCGCAGCGAGGAAGGGGCGGCGACGCCTCGCTTCACACCCGCGCTATGGCGGGCGTGTTCGACATCGATTTGGACCAGCCCGAGGACGCGGGTTCGGATGAGGAGCTGGAGGAGGGGGTGAGAGCGAAGAGCCGGACCGGCGCGGGGAGCGGGCGGGTGGAGAGGCCGCTAGGAGGAGCGGCGCCCGGGGGAGGCCTGGGGGGGGCGGCGGGGCGGGCCGGGGGCGGCGGCGGGAGCGGCTGAGGCGAGGCGGCTGAGGCGAAGAGGCTGAGGCGAAGTGAGGCCGAGGCCCGGGCCCGCGCAGGTGAGGCCGCGCCGCGCCCCGCCCCGGCTGCGGCCCGAGGAGCTCCGGCCCGGCAGCGCGGTGCCCTCATCGGGGCCTCCGCCGCACCTCGCGGTGGCGGCGGTCGTGTTCTGGCGGAGCGTTTTTTCCCGAAATCTTCGCGGTGGGTTTTGTAGCACGAGCGTGGCAGCGGGGTTTGGTGTCACATGTGGGGACGTCAGTGTGGGGGGGACTCGTCTCTTTGGAGCTGTATAAAGGGATCGCTCTGGCGCCAAAATCAAAAGCAAAGCTTTGAAATGCTGTCCGGGGTCTGCACAGATCCACGCGTGTGCCCATCTCACGCGTCCCTGGATGGGTCACTTTGTGATCTGTAGTTTGTTTTTCTATAACACTCATTTAGCTGCTGTTAAGGCCTTCGAGTACCTTATTGCAAGGTCGCTGTTAGTATTTCTCTAGTGCTACCGTTGCTTTTTTATGTTGTTTTATATATTCCATGTTTGCTACTGCTTAAAATATTGCTGTATTCATGCTGTGCTGTTTGAATACTGGCTGGAGTCCTTGGGATTAGCAGACACCCCAAAGCGCAGCTGGAATACTCACACTGCATGTGAGCCGCAGAGATGTGGTCGGACAACTGAGGGCATGGCAGTTCTCAGGATGCAGGAGAAGCACTGTCTGTCACCCCAATAATCAATTCAGGACCTGGCTTATGAGTGTCAGTTGCATCACAGCGCCTGCATTGCCAAGAACAGGTTCTAAGGGGTGGCACAAAAAATACTTGTGACCCAACTTCTGTGAATACAAATGCACGATGGCAACCTACTGCAGTACTCAGGTGCCTTTTGGGAGATTAGGATGGACCTGAAGTTAAAATGGAACTGGGGAGGGGAGAATACATGAGCATCAGGAAAGTGTAAGGGAAAGGTGTTTTTTGTAGTGATTATGCATATCTTAGAAGGATCTGAAGGGTGCTGAAATTCTGCTGGGAATGTGATAGGTGTTTATTCTGTTTGTTGAGTTGGTGGCTTTTTTGAACTTGTTCATTGTTGTCTAATGGTGGGGTCAAGGGCACATTCAGCAGGTTCTGTTGTGAAACAGATATCAGGGGGCTGGATTTCTCTAACAGACGTTAGCAAGGGGATGTGAGCAAGCAAATCTCTGTCCTGGAATCAGACTTGAACTTCAGGACTCTGTGATTGGCTGTGGATTCCAAGCTATAGTTTCAAGGCTGTTCCTCAGTAACTTGCAGTTGCTGTCTTATGTATATATTTTTAAAACTCAAAATGTAACCTGTCATGATCTGAAGTTTGTTAGAAGCTTGCCTGTTAAATTCTATTTGTATTCCTTCCAGCTGCCTGCTTGCTTTGCACTTTTTCTGCCATGTAGAGCCACATTTAGAAAGAGGTATTATCTTGCATAAGGGGTCAAGCTGTAAATTGTTTGAAGAAAGTATGTCTTCAAAATTGAACTACATTCTTTAATGGCGTCTGGTCCTGGTGTTGAAGTGCTTGGGCCTTTTTAGAAATATTTGTGCATTAATCTGTCTGAATGGTTGCTGGTCAGAAAAAGCATACAGGACCAGAGTAAAGCTTAACTGTGTTATTACTACTGGGATATGATTACCACCAGACCTCCTGTATCAGAATTTAAGATATGTGAAAGCGTTGCAACACTTGCACTGGATTTTGTAGGCTTGTTACCTTTTGCTCGTAATTCATTATTCTTGACATTTAAACTTGTTTAGTTATATATACATAAACATATATGTGTGTGCATATATAACAGAAACTATATATGTAAACATACACATGTAAAGAAGCTGTAAAAGACATCAGTACATTTATTTTTAACTATGCTTTGTTTCTTATGTTGCCATTAATCTTCCTTCTATTCCTGTCCCCAGGGTCAGTTAAGTGAGAGCATGGACCATGGAGGAGTTGGCCAATATGACCTGTAAGTTGCTGCTAAGAAAATGTTCTGTACCATTCATGCCATCTATATATAGTCTCTACTTTTGTTACATTGTTAAGTTGAATAGAAAAATTTGTCATTCTTGTTCAATTTGGGTTGTTTTAGTTCTTTTGCTATTTCTTCACATTAAAATTTGTGACTGTATCTCAAAATAATAATAAAACAAATTCTGGCAAAACCTGCTGTTGTCTTTAATCCTTGTTTCTCCTAACATAGCTATTGTATTGTATTTGAATAATACTTGCAGTATGAGTGCAGTGCCCTTTTTGCAGAACATTCTATGTTCTGTCAGGTTTATAGAGGCTCTGGCTGCATATTTGCATAGCAGTCTGAAACAGATGAGAATTCAGTTCTGATATGATTTCACGAGACAGCTACCTTTAGCTGTGTTTCATGTATAGATACCCAGCTTGTTTTCAGTGTGCCACGTGTAACAAGAAAGCAGCAATAGTTCAAACAGTTCAGTTACCTTTTCTGTAGCAAGGAATAGGGTAAGGAGTTGGCCTCACCCTGTCTTTTACAGAAGGATAGTATAATTTAGAAACATCCTTAAGTTGTGGATCAGTCTTCTTCTGTGGCATGTTCAGAGTTGTGACTTCTTTTGTTCCAGCTTTTTTTTCTGCAGTGTATTTGTTACAGAAATTGTATTGTGAGTGTGGGGGCTGCTGGCTGTGATTTAAAACTTAAACACACCTTACGGCATTGTAATCTTGTGGAAATGTCCAAATCAGTTTGAGTTGTTGGTCCTTCAAACTTAATTCTGGTACAATACAGAAATATATTACGCATTAAAATGAAGGCATCTGAAGGAAATCTTGATACAGGCAGATAGTCTCATGTGCAAACTGAAACATAGCGCTTTGCACACATATCTACAGTTTCTGATGCTAGGAATTCTCCTTATCTCCAAAGCAGTCATTCAGATATGTCAGTTTTAGTGTACGTTTTGCCGTAAGTAGTTTGCTTGCTTACTTTCTCTTGATTGTTGACAAGTATCAGGTAGTCTTATATTCTTGTTTCGGTTTTATCCAGTGGCATGGAACATTGTGAAAAATTTGAGATTTCAGAAACTAGTGTAAACAGAGGTCCAGAAAAGATCCGACCGGAGTGCTTTGAGTTACTGCGCGTACTGGGCAAAGGTGGCTATGGAAAGGTAAGGGATTCTTTTCTACAAAAGTAAACCCATTATGCTGAAGGCAGCCAAAATGCTCACTTGCCACACTTGGGGAGGTCTAATGTTTCCATCCTGTGTTCTGAAAAGTTCCTCCTATGCCGTTCATAATGAGTAATTGCTTTTGTATTGGTGTTGTGTAGGTATTTCAAGTACGAAAAGTAACTGGAGCAAATACTGGGAAAATTTTTGCCATGAAAGTTCTTAAAAAGGTAATATGAGTGTTCAAATTTTGCTACTATTAAAAAAAAAAAATTAACCCATTAGCAGTTACAATTTTATAATTACTTAATATACTTGAAATCAATATTTGCCTACGATATATACAGTTATTAACAAGGTGCACTGGAAGCTCTAATGAATCTTGAAGTGATTCTGCCTGCTAACTTCTTACTGGATAATTTAAATATCTCAAGATCTCTTCTGATCTAAATTACAAAATAAATAAAAGAATTAAACTTTGGCAAGAAACCCATTATCTATATATAATGGGGATTTTTAAAATTATGTTGCTAACTCATAGCATTGTGATTTAGTAAACTCAAAGGGGGTTAAATATAAAAGTCTGCAATTTACCTTATCCTTATGCTCATGTTTGTGCTTTTTGTAGGCAATGATTGTAAGGAATGCAAAAGATACAGCTCACACAAAAGCAGAGCGGAATATACTAGAGGAAGTGAAACATCCCTTCATTGTAGACTTAATTTATGCCTTTCAGACTGGTGGAAAACTCTACCTCATCCTTGAGTATCTCAGCGGTCAGTATATGAAATTCTGTTCTTTATTCTTTGTAACCTAAGTAATCTAGAACTTGGATTTATACTGATAAAAAACAATAAACAAGGACAGAAATGCTGGCTGGTTTTCAGTATGAAGCTTTGATGTGTTTGGTAATTCTTGAAGTTGATAGTGTTATGTGAATATCAGAATAGTATGTTCTCAGTTGTGTTTTTTTGTGACAAGTGCATAACAGCACAGAATATCCACATTTAACAATTTTTTAGGAAACAGATTTTTTTTTTACTGACTTAAGATGACAGAATGCACTTTGACAGAGTATAATACTCATTTTTCTCATGGCAGGAGGAGAACTATTTATGCAGTTAGAGAGAGAAGGGATATTTATGGAAGACACGGCTTGGTAAGTGAAGATATTTTGGTAAATTAATAGCGTTTCTTGCGTGCTTGGAAGTATCCATTCTGACATGGAGAACTGTAATCACTTCGTTCTGTAGTCTAGTGAAAGAAACAGTTACCCAGGTTTTGGGAAGATGCATGTGTTTTGTACTTAGTAGTTTGTGATGGCATCTTGATACAACAGTCTTGATACAGGAGAGGTTCCACTGCTGGTTGCTGACTGTGACTGTCTCATAGGAGTGTGATCTGTTTCAGGTGTTCAGGAAGAGACTTGAAAGACTTGGTCCACACACAGTTTTACCTGACAGTTACTGACTTTACAAATTTCTGTACTGACTGTGTGCTCCTAATGATGGAATGTATGAAGTAATAAAGTATTCTAATGAATTAATGGATGAGAAACAGTCTTTTGAGTAGCAATATTTTACAAATAAACAAGTTGAAATTACCTCTACTAGGTTAGACTTTGCACAACCAAATATGGTTGTATCTTTCCCCAGCACATGCGGATAATTTTTTAGAAAAAGCCTCAGTGTGCATATGGGGCTGTAGTACTGCACTGTTCCACAAACAGCACTGAAGGAGCTGCTGGTTACCTTCTTAGCTTCAGATATTTCCTTCTGCTTTTACATCCAGATGTGGTAATACAGATAGAAGCAGGTTTTGCCCAGTAACTGTTAAGCTCATATATTTGGAGGAATCTAAGGTAGCCACCAAATGGATAAATCTAATGGCATACGTTTGTATTTCATCTTAGAATCTCTGTGTGTTTTGGCAAATCAATCACAAAGGCATCATTGTCTCTCAGATTTCTCAGATGTTTTCAAGGAATCATTGATGTGGATGTAGTAACCTTAGTGCTTAAGAGGCTCGGCGTGACTGAATATGTCTAATTGCCTGGCATGTGTTTTCTTCCAGCTTTTACCTAGCAGAAATCTCAATGGCACTGGGGCACTTGCATCAAAAAGGAATCATTTATCGTGATCTGAAGCCAGAAAATATCATGCTTAATCATCAAGGTAGAAATATAGTAATAATTATGTTGTCAGTCATTTAAGCATTTCTTCAGAGGTCACTCTATGCTTCATTCATATGTGAATTTTCTTGTAACTATGGCATGCTCATGATTGTGCCTGGTATAACGGAATAACTGCCAAAGCTAATTGCTTGCCTTTGAAATATAGGTTCCTCAGATTTAATAGAGAGGCTCCAGCAAGCTCCAAGTTGGGTGTATATAAGCACAGGCATTTCTTGAATGGTTGACTTGCTACTGTTTCATCTCTGAGATCTAAGCATAATTCTTCTGGATCATTGTGAAATACTTAAATGTGTGTCTTCACACGGATACTTTAAGTATCTGTGTGACAGCATCAGTGACATTTCAGTAATGGGGTAACAAGGCATTAATTAGGGACAAGTTAGGTAAGATTCCAGCCTGCAGCTGAAATGACTTATCTAGCTGCTGACGCTTTGTCTGACAGTAGCAGTGATTCCGGATTGCATTGCTGCATTGCTACATGACAGGGATTAGTCTGGCAATCTGTACCATCCAGTATTTTCACGTGAGATGAAACAACTTCAGTCTTTGTATATAATTATGTTTTTTTGTCTTATTAACTGTACTGCTTTGTCAGACCATTAACTGCAACTGGAGGTAGTTCAGAGTTATTGCATATTAATGTTAAAAATACATATTTTTTTATGTTTATACAAATGTCAGAATTCTGGTATTTGTCTGTCTTACATATTATTTATTTAATTTCAGGTCATGTAAAATTGACAGACTTCGGATTATGTAAAGAATCAATTCATGATGGAACAGTCACACACACGTTCTGTGGAACAATTGAATACATGTGAGCTGCCTGATGAAACACAGAAGTATTTAAGAACTGATGGTTCAGTTATAAGAAATTGTACTTGAAAAGGAGCAGTCAGAATTACTACTAAGCTTGTTAAAGTATTTTTGTATTTTCCATTTTTTGATTATAGGGCCCCTGAAATCTTGATGAGGAGTGGGCATAATCGTGCTGTGGACTGGTGGAGTTTGGGGGCATTAATGTATGACATGCTGACTGGAGCAGTAGGTGCACAGTTATAATTGCATGTATTTCTCTGTATAGATTTTGAAGTTACCTGTCGTCTAATTCAGATGCATGTATAAATATGAATATACTTGTATAGACTGCAAGTAACAGATATAACTAAAAGACAACTACGCTTGTACAACTACAGTCATGAGCTGGTCTTATCCAAAGAATGATTTCAAATTACTATTTGCAGTAATTTTATCTGCTTTATGCATTACTGAAATTAGGGTTTTTTTGTACACAAGTAAGAGATCTGAACAAGTCTTATTTTTCCTTCCACTACAATGGTGCTTTCTAGCCTCCTTTCACCGGGGAGAACAGGAAGAAAACAATTGACAAGATTCTCAAGTGTAAACTCAATTTGCCTCCCTACCTCACACAAGAAGCCAGAGATCTGCTTAAAAAGGTAGAATTTTAATAAACGTCAGTACTGCGCATGTATGTGGAAAATAGAAATTTAATTATACCACTACAGCTTGTTAATTATACCACTACACTACCCCATGCTTGTTTTGACTGCTGCTAACTCAGTCTTAGTTTTGTGTGGCAAACTAGATTGTTTTGTCATGAATGTGGATTTTCTGTTTGTTCCATATTCATTCTGTGTGGTATTCAATCATGATGATTCATTTCAGGACTAGTCTAATCATAATGGCATAACTAATTCTGGATGTTATTTCTTATTAAGCTGCTAAAAAGAAACGCTGCCTCACGTCTAGGAGCTGGTCCTGGAGATGCTGGAGAAGTTCAGGTAACTTTTGCTTAACTTCAGAATTCTTGAACTACCTCACTCAAAATACAGTAGCTTACAGGGAACATCAGGGAAAGGGAGAGTGTATCTGACTTGAAATGTAATGGGCAAAAAGGCAGCCATGCATGATGGGTGATCAAAACATGGATGCTTTGAAATATAACAAAAGAGCAGCTGTCTATCTGATAATTTGAGATTTGGAAAATAACTTACTTCCTTTAGCTCTGTCTTCCAGTAGATCTTTTTTACTAGTTTTACAATGGTGAATTGTACAGTCCACTATGTAAGAGTGAAGTTACTTTAGGGGTCTGATGAAAAACCTGCAGGTCCTTGCATATAGTGCAGCTTTCTCAGGGTAAAAGTCTAACTAGCTGATGTTGTGTTGCATAGAGAAAGCTTAAGCAGAGGCCTAGTTCCTATTTCTTCTTATCTTACTATCTTTTCTTAAAATAAAATCTAGATCTTAACTTTTTAATCTTAAATTTCTGCAAGTTATATCCAGAAGGCTGATGCATGACTGTGCTGTTGCTAACCCTTCTAGGCTCACCCGTTCTTCAGACACATTAACTGGGATGAGCTGTTGGCACGAAAGGTGGAACCTCCTTTTAAGCCCTTATTGGTATGTACTCAGAGAGCTGTGAGATACTTCTCCTGCATACCTTTAGGAAAGGTCTTAAACAGTGTGGTATCTAAAACTTAGGAACATTCACTCTTAGAAGCTGGAGTACCCTTGCTTTCTGGTACTTCAACAGTTCAAGAAGCTATCTGGTGCAGATCTTTCTTTTTTTAAATCCTGAGAACTGATGGTGTATCAACATTTAAGAAACAAAAAGCCCTTTCACGCTGTTCTGTCTTATTATTCTGCAGTCATGGTATTCATCTGTCACCAGAATAGGATATTGCTTTTTTTATGAGAGAAGGTGGCAACAATACCTAAGAGCTAATTGATCCATCTGTTCAGTCTCCTGAAGAAAGAAACTTCTACTTCAGTTTTAATTCCCCCTGCTTCTATGCTGTAGATTATTCAGACTTTGCAGTGCAGTTGTTTCTAAACATAAGTCAGTACTTAGTTGAAACTAAGGTGATAGTTGCTAAGCAAAAGTAAATGAAGTCACCTACTTAAGTTTGGATGTTTGCTTATTAATATTGACACTGCATCTAGCACATTCCACGCAGTAATTAAAGTGCACCTCAAGGTGAGGATGTGGTCAGTAAGCCAGTATTGTTCTACTCTGTGTTTTGGTGATGTGGAATGTCTTTTTTGTTTTGGGTCCAATAACAACAGCTACAGCAGCAAAGGTATAGGTATATCCTTCCTTGATGGTTCCTGACTCAAAATCTCACTTTCAAGTGATTTATGCATCACTAGTGTTGAGTGTACTACAGTATGGAGACTCCAAAGCTTTTATCCTCTACTTTTTTTTGAATGACATTTAGAATGACACAAAAGACTGGTATTTCCAAACCAAATATCTGTAGATCGTTTTCTGTTACTAGCAAATTTTATGAAAGCTGTTTGTACTGACAAGATGGTTTTTAAAAACATGCCTCCACAAATGGGTTACATATTTGTCTTCTTGGTTATGCTTAGCAAGAGACGATCTTGGAATGATGTCTGTTCTTTGACTGAATTGAAGAGTACTCCTCATAGGCAGTTACTCCACATTTGTCATCTGTCCCTTAGTGTAAACACTTGTCTGCCTGTGAAATTGGGATTAAATTATCTGGAGAAAGACTTCCAGAAATTAATAGTTGCAGCTGTTCTATACTGGTTGTGACCAGAGTTAAACTTGAAAGAAACTGCCATTGTATTTCTAAAAGTTTTTGTTTGTAATTTGAGATTTTTTTTTAAAGGCATCTTTTTAATTTGTGTTCCTTTTTGATCCATGATTTTTGCCCCTCCCCCTTGCCTTTATTTCTCAGTGTCAGTGCCCATAGTGACCTCCCACTGGCAGCGACAGGATTCCGACACCACTCCAGGGCTTTACTACAGCAGAGCTCTGCCAAAATCCTATGGAATGAACTCCATCCAGAGGCTACACTGATCACCGCTAAGCCATTTGGTTGATATCTGTAATATAAACCCTTAATCATTTTGTTTTTGCAAAGCAATCTGAAGAGGATGTGAGCCAGTTTGATTCAAAGTTTACACGTCAGACACCTGTTGATAGCCCAGATGACTCTACTCTCAGTGAAAGTGCCAACCAGGTCTTTCTGGTAAGTGAGCCAGGGACAAGCATTCGATGTGGAGAGTTCTGTAGTGTTACTTGGGAACAGTAGAACAATTCAGGTAATTTAAATCTATTGAATCTTACCATCTGATACTCAAAGCAAATTATCAGCATTTTGAAGACATACAGCAACAGATTTAAATGTTTGCAGATTTTGAATATCCTTTACTTTGATTATTTTCAGTGTTTTTTATATAGATAACTTAAAACCCACATAAACATTGCTTTCTGAAATTTCAGCATTCTAATTCAAAGTTGCATTAAGAATCCTGGGGATGTGATTGTTCTAATTGACATGCAGACAATTGATCTTGTAAATCAAAATTAACCAGTTTGAGCAAGCTTCTGTGAATCTGTGATCCAAGCAGAAATATCTGGGGTAAGCAGGCACCCAGTTGGGGAATTCCCTAAAGTCCTGCTGTTTGCATCAGGTAATGAGCAGGTGTTCATGTGTCTAAAGCTACTGTCCTATCTGTAATTTTCTATTTAATTATGGTAATAAATGCACAAGTCACCAGAAATGTCAATCTCACCTGTAAGTTACAGTGCCCTCATTGCTGTTTTGCAGGGTTTTACGTATGTGGCTCCATCTGTACTTGAAAGTGTAAAAGAGAAATTTTCTTTTGAACCAAAAATTCGATCACCTCGCAGATTCATAGGTAGCCCTAGGACACCAGTCAGGTATGTCTCTTTTTTTCTCCTTTTTTTTATCAACTTTTTGGCAAGTAGTTAAAAAAACAGATAAAATTCTCCTCAGTGAGCCTGTCACTTCCATTGAAGTGCAGTATCAATCCTATTTTACAAACTATGTTTGTTAGTGACAAATTTATGGTGTTTGGCAGCACAGGAAGTACTAATTGGCCACCTGTGCCATTAGCTACTGGTGCAGCCTCACAGTCTGGTGACTTTGCTATGTGATCCTCTAAAACTGTTTCAGAACACATGAGGTACTTATATGCTGAAGATCCATTTCAGTAATGAAAACTGCAATCTAGAAATATATCCCAGTTACTCGAAGGAGAGAATTTTACTTTACAAGAGGCTGTGGTAGATACTAGACTTCAGAAATCTCTCAAACTTCTGAAAGCAGAAGGAAGAATTGCATGCTTCTCAGCAGGGATTTGAATTTGGCTTCCTGCAGAACGAGGGGCATAACTTTGTGCTGTGTGTATCTTCATTTCTGATTTTTGTATTTCTTGTTTTAAAGCCCTGTAAAGTTTTCCCCTGGGGAATTCTGGGGAAGAGGTGCTTCTGCCAGCGCATCAAATACTCAGACACCTGTGGAATATCCAATGGAGACCAGTGGAATAGAACAAATGGATGTGACAGTTTGTGGAGAGGCTTCGGCACCGCTTCCAATCCGACAACCAAACTCTGGGCCATACAAAAAACAAGCTTTCCCCATGATTTCCAAACGACCAGAGCACTTGCGCATGAATCTATGACAACACAATTTTTTTAAGCCTTTGAAGGTGGAAAACAAAGAATGGACATAAGCCCCTTGAAGTTGAAATAGGAGGGCTTGTTTGGTTTACTTTTAAAAAGTGACAGTATCAAAGAGTCAGTCCTTGCACAGAGCAACTTGGAAAGCAAAGAGAAATGGATTTTTTTTTTTCTGTCAATCAATGGTGCATAAAAAAACTTTAGAAAATGGTATTGCAGAACTCTAGGCACATCATCTAACTGATTCGCAGTGACATCTTCTCACCTTATCAAGGATTTTTCAGCTTGGTAGCTTGAAACTGACAGTATTAAGGGGCAGGATGTTGCTTCAGAATCACTGGTCTAGTTGTGAATGTGTCAGGGAGGGTTAGCCCTTTCACTAGGCAAAGTATGAAATGCCTATATGCTTGCGACCGAGGAATAATTAGCATGCAAGCTTGGTTAAGCTGTTTCCTGCAATGGGGTGGAATCAAAGATGAGAGATAAAATTAATTGGTATTTCACATTCAAAACCGAATGAGTTTTTTTTATATATATATAAAAAAATATATATTTTTCGAATAGATTTTTTTGATTCAGCTCATTATGGAAAGTATCCCAAAATTTAGAATACGAAATAATTGGTTGCTGTGAAGAAAGTAAAGGCTCTAGTTCTGATTCTCCTCATGAAACAAAAAATCAGTAAGCGAGTTACTCAATTACCAGCTTGGCAACGCGGGGTGGGAAAGAACTGTTCCACTTGCTTACCCAACTGAAATACCTGTTCCTGCAAAGACGAATGGATCTAATCAAATCACAGTGCTGCTATGTTCTAGGCTTAACTGGAAGCCATGGGCTCAAATACATGTCCTGCTTATTTCATCCTTGTCCTCAGCAGACATTTCACTGGGAAACATCACTTTCGTATATGCCAGTCATTTAGCTGGAGATGGCTGAATACATTCAGATTCTTACCCATGTAAAAGGTTGGGAGAAAGTGCATCTGAACACAAGGTCAGGAGGTGTGGCTGTACTTCCACAGGAAATGTACGCAACATCTACGTCATGTAAGCAAGCAAACCTTTTTGTAACCAATGGGTAAGAACTTCAGGAAATTTTTTTAAAATTTTTGCTTATGGGATGGACTTCCCTGCTGTTACATATTTCTAAATTTGCAAATTATTTTTTTTTTCCTATGCTGGGGCAATAAATTTGCTGATTGTATGAGGCTGAGGAAAACGTTAAACGGCCTTTCAGCGAATGTCTTCCACAGTGGGTCAGAACTTCAGCAACTTAATTTAGCAAACATGTTCTAAGGACACTATTTATGTTTTTAAAATTGTCACAATCTGTACAAATGGCTTACAGGTACAAAGAATAAAATAAAGGTAACTTTACCTTACTTAATACTTCCTGCCTTAAAGAAAGCATTTCCATGAGCATAGCTGGTGAAAGGGTTAATATCTGCAGAGCTTTACACTAGTTAGAGTGTGTATGGTGTGTGCGTGTGTGTGTGTATATGATCATGCAACTGCATACAAGTCCTGTCATTTTTTGCCTGCCACACGTTGCATTATCTTTAGTCAAACTGTGCAAAGTCTACTTCTAGTGTTTCACAACAGTAGGGATTTTTTATAGATTCTGCTTACTCTGTGTATACTGAATCTTTTTGAGCCATAGGATCCAAGCCATAAGACTCTCTACACGTTGAATCCGATCAGAGTTTGCAAGCCAGAAGGATTCAGTGATATCTCGTTGATACGAATAAAGAACCAACAAAAAAAGATGCATACGATTGAGCAAAAATTAGTATTTCGTTTTCTTCCTGATAAGCCTTTTGTTGGAGAATTTCTTTTTTTAGTTTTGTAAGGAAAATCAAGTTGCCTTCCATTGACATAAATTGTACTGGAAGATGGATGTTTTTCATTGGGCAATATGGCCGCTGGTGACACACTGTGGAACTGAAATCAGAGTGCTTACGTGTGTGTATATTATGCATATTTGCAAAGAGGCAACACTTCAAGCAATGCCTGCTCTGTGTCACTTGTTAACATAGGTTTCCTGCCGTGTTTACTGAGTATAAATGAACTTCGTTTAATTTAATCTTATTTTTTGAGGCAGATCTCTTGGTCCTAGTTACAGCTAACAGTTCCTTTTTGGTTGGCTGGATAGAGCTGTCCAGTAGAGTTCGTTTGGTATGGCTGGCAAGAATGGCAAGAGTTGTTTGTCTGAGTTCACTGCTTAATTACAGATACAGTTGATCACTTTTAAAAGGAAATTTCATATCCTGTCCATGTTTCATCCCATAGATTGTAAGTTTTAATTCCCTACCATGACTGTGAAACTTCTGGAGTGTGACTCAGACAGCAAGCACACACTATGCAATATGGTTTATCCTGTATTTATTTGTAAAAAATATCAGACATAGATCCTCTATATATATATAGTAGTGTCAAAATGACTAGTCTCGACCTGAGGGGAGTGGAGTTCTAGCTCCTGTCTGGCTATTTCAGATAAGTGCAGAATGCATTGAATATTGGAGAGCTTAACAAGTGCTTTCTTTTGTTCATTTAAAAATGTCTTAAATTTTTCATTAGAGTATAGAATCTTATTTTTTTTATTTTGTACAAGCTGCGCTTTTTTAATTATAATCACTGAAAAATTCACTATAATTTGATTTTATAGAATTTTTGTAGCATTACAAAAATATAGTAAAACTGAGGTTAATACCTGTTTTGGCTAACCATATGAAAGTATTAAATCTTAAACTTGAACAAAAGTCGTATTTTTTTTTACTAGATGTTAAATAGGGCAATATTTTGTTCTGCGAGGCGTTACCACAAAAGGTTTCTAATAGGTCAGCTGCATTACCAGCAGTTTTTCTTTTCCCATTTAATGCAGAAATCATTCTGGTATGAGATATTCAGAATTCCATCCTTTTTCTCTGTGGGAGTGATGCATACATTTGATGCCATTTGTGTACTAAATTGTAATTTTGGGAATGCTGGAATAATTCCTACCAAGACTGTCTTAATTGTGCCATCTGACATCTGAATGTCATCCTGGTATTAGCTCATAATAAAAGATACAAATAAATGAGTCAGTGGTTCTTTGGAATATCCCTTTTTTTAAATGTATTGATGTCTAGCTATATCCAAAAGCTGAACTGCTAGAGAACATAGGATATTTGTGTCCACCCCATACAGTGGATGTTTACTTGGGGAGTTAACGTTAAAAAGAGAATCAAACCAAACTGCTGTCACTGTTAATTGAGTCCATTGCCTGTTTTACAGAGCAGTCCCTAGCCTTTGTTACAGATGGGTGTAGGAGAAAGAGAAGTTCTTAAAAACCAGGTGCATGACTTCAGTATTGTTCCTGCGGATCCTCACTGATTTACTGTATTTGGTTTCTATATATGAATTTCTAGAGATTGTTCTCTTCTAGATTAACTTGGCTTTGTAGCTGCGTCCAAGAAACAAACTTGAGCTTGAGGAGAAAAAAAAGGTAATCCCTGCTCTGCTTCTCATCTTTCACAGCTTGTTGGGACTAAACATGCTGCAGAATAAGATGGACATGAATAGCAATTACTGAAAACTTAAATATACGTTAATCCAAGTGACTTTTTCAGGAAGTAGGGCTTAAGTTTAACTGTGGGCCTTCGAAGGAAGAGGGAGGGAGGGGGGAATTTTGTTGAGAACTTAAAGGACCCAAAGATGCTGATCAGTCTGTCTTAGCAGGTACAGGTACCTTCACCTAGGCTCTGGCTCTTGAAGAGTGACCCACTGAATGCCATTTGTCATCTTCTCTGTTCTGTCTCCTGCAGAATCTGGGTGTCTGTGAGCGTGTACGTGTGTAAAGCAGGACAGCTACCCTGGCCTGAGTGGGCTTGACAAGGAGGAGCTGCATCTCAATGGCATGCTGCTGACTGGCAGATCAGAGAGGACGTCCTTCGTGGATGTAAGTTACTCACTTCCTCCTTCTCTGTAACTAAGATGAGAGTGACTTGTTTCAATCATGAAATGTAAATCTAACCTGGCTGATCAAAATCTCTTTTAAGCTCTTGTTTTTTAATAGACTATGTTTGGTAATATTGCTGGATTTGGATAATTCTCAATGGATCTTGAAGAAAAGTCATTAACTTGGAGATAATAAGATGAATTGTTCTCTGATCCTATATGCAACCAACTTAAATCAGTGAGTAAACTCTTGGCATTAGCATTCCAGGAAAAAAACCTAATCCAGGATAAGTCACGTTCCTTCCTTCCGTAGAATACTGGGTAAGTTGGTTGGTACCTCTGCCTTCTCCTAAGCTGGGTGTTGGGCTCACACACACAGCTAATTTTGAAGGTGCTGTTTGTTGACAGAATTAAATATGGTATTCAAACTGCTCAGAAAGTACTCACACAATACCTGCTGAAGAAAATCTACAGGCATAGAACACCTTTTAGATAAGCACTGTGTTCAGACTGTCTGGGGAAGTCCAAATATGACTGTGTAAGTGCCTGAAGAGCCACGTGGACCCCCAATGTATGGGGGTGCATCACAGATTCAGAACCCAACCTAAAGTTCTCCCTGCTCGTTTTTGTTCCACAATAGATTCAGTTCTTGTCTATCGCAATGGATCTCATCTCTTTATTCAACGTGCACCAAACAGATAGATTTAAATGCCTTTATTCCCTCTCATTCTTATGCATACTACAAAGGGCATATATAGTATAAAATATTCTCCCCTGTAAGAAAATCTGGTTCCTGCTGTGACAAAAATAGAGTATTAAAGATCTCTTTTAAAAATACCGATCTCATAAAACGCTCAGTAAAAAAACTAACATCAGCAGTTGCTTTTCTGTGTTAAATCTGTGATCAACTGGAAATCTACACAAACCTAAAGGAGAAACATCTTGTCTTTATCTCCAGGTGCAGTCAGCTGCCAGTACTGATGCGGGAAGAAATTGCTGTAGCATTAAGAGATCATTAACGCCAGGTGTGACAGGTAGCTTTAGCTCCCACTGGAGTCCAGAGTATAAAATTCACTGCTAACCCTGGGTTTTTTGGGTAACGTTGGAGGCATAAATACAACTTAGCACAGTCTGGAACGCTACATAAGATTTTAAATTAAAGGCTGATTTAAGAAGCTGCTGCAAACGCAGCATTTTGGAAGGGTTTGATTGTTTTCTGAAAGAATCACAAGAGAAGCAATGCTGGCTTTCCTGCTTTCACTTTATCAACTTATTTTCCTATACTTAAGAAGTTAGCACTCTCTGCACTGTTTTAAGTATTAGAATGTTTCCTAGAAGCAAGAAATCCCATAGACCCTGAATTGGGAAACTCATTCCCTGTGCTACCTACACCCCCATTTGCAGTAAGCTGTACAGAACGAGCAAACTAAAACAAGTTGCTTGACATGCCTTAGAAAATCTGCAGGCGCATAGATGTAGCTCCATCCTTCCACTTGTTAACATGGTCTGAAATAACAGTTCTGCAGAGTGGACATGTTTTTTCTCTATTAAACCATAAAGAGATGCATTCTTCACAAAACGTGTGCTGTAATGAAAAGAATGACAGCTTAGAGCTTCTGAGCTCTTCTGTTTGTAAGGAGGAATATTATTTGCACAGCCTGATTTCTAAAGGTAATCAGAAGACAAACACTGATCTAACTCTGTGTACTTCTGTTTACCAGTCCTTAAAAACACTTTAACTTGGCAGAAACGAATTCTGATGGTGCGTATTACCTGGCAGATCAGCAGGATAGGCTTCTGGAATTCAGCATGGCAGATAGAACAAATATCATCTGATTCAGAGCACTGCCTCTTGCTCGCTGTCACCCCGTAGTGCTGCAAAACAACATATTTTCAGCACATATTAGTTTCTAAGTGGGGGAAAAAAAAGACAAAGAACGCAGAAAGGAACAGGAATAAGGGCTGCTATGAAAGGGAAACCACCCAATCCTTTATACAACAAAGTTTTGCTGAACTTTTCAATGCTTGATGTAGGGCCTACAGGTCACATGCTCCCATCTCCTGTAGGGTATGCAGTTAATTAAGTTAATTTCTCCGTCTGAGGACGGCTATAGGAAAAGCCTGGAGCAGGTTGGTTGCTTGGTTTCTTCTTTTTTTGTAGGACTTAAACAGAGACTTCTAAGCAAAACACTTTGATTTGACCATAATAGAACTTAACCTAAAGTGCTTAACTATTTTAGATCAATGATACCGGGCTCTAAAATCTTCTATGTGTTTTACCATGCGAACAGCAGGCTAAATAACAATACCTGCTCCTAGACAGATGACTGAGAAACTTATTCTAACAGCAGTTACTTACATGCCAATTGTTTTGGTAAGCTTCATTTCTCACTTATATTTCTGCTAGAAGTATTGCCTGTGTGCAACCAGTATTTATTCCAGTTAGAAAATAGGAAGTAGGGAAAAAGGGGGATGTTATCTCCCAGAAGTGTATCTGAAGAGACGGGCAGAACACACTGTTAGCCCATAATTATACCCTTGTTTTGCAGTTCTGACTGCGTAAGTACAGAGGGGGTACATTAAAAGCACAGCTGCCATTAGGAGAGCTGTACAAAGTAATACAGGAATGGGTTATTTCAAAGAGGAGCATTTTCATGTATATCAGATCTACTGTCTTGTAGATAGAAGCGTTCAATACTCACTGGTCGTGTACAAAATATCCGTAAAACCTGTCTGAAGTTCCTCCATTGTCCAAAAAAGCTCAAAAGCTGAAACGGGAAGGAGAACATGAGCGCTGGTTAACGTTTTTCTCTGGGAACTGAAGACAACCTCCAAGATTTTGTGCAGACCCCAGCAGCAGGAGTGGCACTGCCAATGTGATGTGGGCAGGAAGGTAAGCAAAGGGTTTGCACCAACCCTGTTTTGGTTGCTTGGGATGTAAGCTCAGTATTTAGCCTGAAGGTTTTTCAGTATTGCGTGGCTGTTCTTTGGAAGAAAAACATCCTTGGTGTTGTGAATTGAAGTGCTCAATTGCAAATGTATTAGAATGATCATTATGTGTACAGCAGTCCTTAGAGTTGTGATTGAGACATCGTAACACCACACGTGTTTTTCATGTTCAAAGCAGAACTTGTCCTGAGTTTGTTTTTGGGGGGGGCAGTTGAGCTCTATAACAAATGATGCAGCTATTTTAAATGCCCCTCTGGCTTGTTTAGCATCACACACAAATTCTAGCAGAGAAAACTGGAGTTTCCCAGAAGCTGCTGACTTCCTTTTTGCCGTAAGTTTCACCTTTATTTCTGTAAGCTCTCCTCCTCTCTATTTCTGATGACAGTCAGATCGATGTCTGATCTGAGAAGGGTCCCACAGCAACAAAGTTCTTTGCTGCACAACCCCCATCCATGCCCAGAGCAGATGCAGGGGAGGGGAAAAAGAAGAATGAATGCAGTGCCCTGAGCCACTCTTCCCTTTTTCAACCTGCAGGTCACTTCAAATATGGGAACCGAACAGAAATATGTTGGCTTGCATGGCTCCAGTGCTAATTACAAACTAGTTTAGAGGACTGTACAGCTTACCTTGAGAATGAGGTAGGAAAGGCCCAGCAGTGTCCCAAGGGTCCATCCAAGTACACTGTCCGGCTCCCCATAGCCAATAAGATAACGGAACCAAACTGGTATGGGGACAAACATACGGTAATACTGGCAGAGTTCTTCTAACAGCATGTACCAGTAGCCCTAAGCAAGACATGCAAAAGAATCTCTCAAGATGTAAAATGCAAACGTGTACAATTAATTGCTAAAGAGAAAGAAGCATAAAGTAATTGGACTGAACAAGGAGACTGAGTTAATGATGGCTTAAAAATTACTAATTAATAACCTACCTAAGAAATAAAGTCCTGGTACATTTTGAAAGAGAAAATCTACCCAAACTGCCCGTTCAGATGCTATCATGTGCTACCTACACTCGTTCACATTGTTAGTAATTGTAACTACGAGTGGTATTTGCTGTTTGGATGTAGAACTTGGCTTGTTTTTTGCATGTCTTACCTTGGGAAGCAGATACACATCAGTACCCCACCAACCAATGCAGGCTCCTAACGTAACTTAGTAAGAAACACACAGTACAGCAGCTGCTGTGTTAACAGCCTGCATACACGTTCTTCCATTGCTGCAAATAAAAGGTCCCTTCATCCCATCTCTTACAGTAGAAATAAACCATTTATCCAATGAAACAATACAAGCAATTTTTCTCAGATCAGACTGTAAGTCTTCCTTGGCACCAAGCAGAGAAGAACATGAAATCCACAGGGTTTTCTTGCCCATGGTGCAGAGGTGGATGATGTACAGACATGTAATTACAAGGCTTTCCTCTGGGTAGAATTTAATCATTGGCTATTTTAGCAGAAAAGGATGTTCTTAAGGAGATGGATGGTTTTCTTACCTTGGATTTAAAGGACATCATAAAAGAAGGCACCAAGAGAATAAAGCACTTGAAGCCCATGAAGAGGAATTTTAGAATGAAGTCTGTGACTCCCACAATCCAAAGTACGTCCCAGAAGTTCTTAAAATCCACAGTAGGGTTTAAAAAGATTAAGCTACAAAACAAAGCAGACAGAAAACCCAACCCCAGTGAATCAGAAGTGAACGGAGCGCCCTGCTCAGAGGAAAGGAACCAAGGATTATCAAAGCAGCACTAACCGAAAATGAAGTTTTTACTCTAAATGGATCCTTTGTGACCTCTGACGGCCTCTCCATTTCTGAACCTTCATCACAACCCCCCGTCCTCTACATGAAGGTTTTCTTTTCCATTTTTGCATTACAGTCTTTGAGTGATGCACACCCAGGACTGTAACTACAGAACGGTCAAGGAGGGAAACGGCAGGCATAGAGCCCACGGGACTGCAGACTGCTCTGAACTCAGGATGCTGAAGGCTCAGAGCTGGGAATCACAGCCAGCCACATCCCCGTGGCTCAGTGCCTCCACTGCATTTGCAGTATGATTTTGCAAACTCAAAGGAACTGTTCTTAAGGACAGCACTGTCCAGGTGAGCAGGGGAGGAGGAATGGAGATGAAAATGAAAGAGGAACCAATGCTACGATTAAAGAAAAGTGGCAGCAGCACAGATAAAGCATTTCCAGTTTGCATCTGTGTGAACTGTGACATGAATGGAGATGTTCCTCTACTTACCTATAGTACAGAGACTGAGAATGAAAGGTGTAATAGAGGAGGAGAGAGGATCCAGTGAGGTACAGCAGCAGCCAAGCACACTGCAACTTGGAGCACCGCTCCTGTAAGATAACCAAGACTTATCACAATCCTTATCTCCACCTTAACTACATCTCCAAAGCACTCCCTGTCACACCTGAGCAGTTATTACTGGAAGATTCCATCACACTGATTTTAGGCCATAAGCACAGCTAAGTTTTTCTATAAACTGTAGAAAGCTCTCAGAACGGCAACGGTCAAAGGAAGAAAAGCTGTCTGAGTTTTGCCAACTTACCTATGAAACTCTGTGCCACACAGAAGCACTGAGTCTACAAAAGCACTTCTGCCTTGTACCAAATGGGGGCAGATACAGCATCTCCGTTCACGTTTCTTTTGAGAGCTGATGGCTTTGGTTAACTCACAGAGCTGTGCTGCAGGGGGTGATACTTACTTTGAGGAAGACCTGATTCACTATGCTTTTGTTTGCATACATGTAAGTTGTCAGCAGCCCAATTCCAAGAGAAATGCCTGTTAGGAGAGAAAGATAAGAAATAAGTAAACTGGATTGGGTTAAAATAAGCAGCCCCTTGTTGTATTTCTTTGTGCTCACAGTTAATAGCTCTGATTATAACGCCAATAACTGAGCATGTTTCAGGTATGCCAGGAAAGGAAACGGCAGCCATTGAAAGGCAGCTCAGTGAATCTCTGCTTGATGAACAAAGCAATGAAGCCAGAAACGAACTGGATGCTGTTTCAGGCATTCCTACTGGCCCACCTCCGGGGAAGCTCTGCTCCCTCAGCCCTCGCCCTGTTTTCCCCTACCGATCATGTGCTGCACCACCAACTTGACGCCCAGAATGAAGAGGTATGGCAGGCTTCTGTGCAGCCACTGGAGGACGCATCTGAGCTCCGAGATGGAACTGCTGTGTTCCTCGGGGTCCGCCGCGCTGTCAGCGGAGCCCCCCGCCTCGCTGTGGCCGTGGGAGCGGCTCTGGGAGCTCAGCCTCGAACGCCTCCAGCCGGCGTTTTCTCTGCCTTCTCCCACGGCAGAGCTCAGCTGTATGAGCGCATCCCCGCTCGGATGGCACGAAATCCCCCCCGCTGCGTGGGCGCTTTGGGAAGGCGGGGGGTCGCCGCCGGTCCCGTGGGCGCCGTGCGGATGGCTGCAGTTCGGTTGCATGGTGGGATCTCCTCCTGGGCCGGGCTCTCAGTGCTTCGTCTCCTGGAACGGGAAGCAAAAAGTCACGGCCGGAGGAAGAGCACAACGAGTCGGGGAGCTGAAAAGACGCACAAAGGGCGTATCGCACACACGGGGGGACGCGGAAGGGCGAAAGCAAAACTCCTGCGGGACAGAGAGGAACTCTCCGTGCATCTGCAAAGTCCGACAGCCTTCGGAACGGGGCGCCGAAATCCGCCCCTCGGCGGCGCCGTTACCGCCGACGACCTCACGCTGCAGCACAGCCGGCGCCGCGCCCGGTACCGCCACGGAGCGCACGGCCGGGATGGCAGCGCGGTGCCCGCGGGGCCGCCGCCGCTCTTAAAGGCGCAGCGCAGCCCGGCCAGCAGCCCCGCCGCCTCCGCCCTACCGCGGCCGTTTCCCCGTCACAGGGCCGCGCACGACGCGCTCCGGGCGGAGCCTCCGGGAAGTACCGACGTTCGCCGCCCCGCACCGCGCGCTCCCTCGGGCCGCCCCGACCGCGGCCGAACCTCATCGCGCGGCCGCCGCCTCCATCGCCGCCGCCGCCGCCGAGTGGGGAGGAGGAAGAGGAGGAGCCGCGAGGAGGAGGGGAGGAAGGCGTTGCCGTGGCGACGCGCGGCTCGGGCGGGCGGTGCTGCTGAGCGGGGCGGGCGGTGCGCGGTTGGCGGTAACGCGCGGCTGTGCGCGCGCCCTGGAGGCGCGTTGGACGCTCCGTCGCGGTGCCGCTCACGGCGCTCGCGCACTGCCGGCGGCTCTTCCCGCCGTGCCGCACGCGTTGGTTACGCGGCGCCCAATGGCAGCGTTAACCCAGCGGTGCTTTGGCGCCGCCTGCCGGACGAGTCGGGAACCGCGCCCAGAGCCGAACCGACGCCGCGCTGTACGGTGGGGAAACGGGGCGGGCGGGAAGGGCTGAGGTCGGAGCGGCCCCGGGCGTTCCCAACTGCCGGCGGTGCCTCCGTCATCAGCGCCATCGGCAGCTTTCGGCGGTGTCTGTCTGCTTTTCCCATCGTGGTTAATAAATATAGGAACGGTATTGGAACCAACACCAATCCTTGACGCGGCCCCACGGTTCCTTCTTAGCGCAAATCAGGGATCACGGGCTTAATCTTTGCCAAACCCCTTCCCACCCCAACGCACGGGGTCCCCTCCTCAGCCGGAGGGCACTTCAGTCACCCCACTCAATTTTCACCACCCCCATCCTACCTGTTGCCATCACCCCAGCCCAGAAAAATCTCAGTTTGGGTTTCTTATAGGGCCTGCGAAGTGCAGCATCCCTGTGTCTGCTATGGGGAATGCAGCATCCCTGTGTCTGCCATGGGGACACAGCATCCCACAGCAGAGCCCTGGAGGGGGAAAAAGCACAAACGTTTCTCATAGAGTAGACAAAATGGGTGAGGGAGATGATGGTTTCTATGAAACCATAATGAAATTCTTGTTTACGGCCCAGCTCCTCCTTTACATCCAGAATGTGTCATTTAGGTGATCGGGCCAGCAGGTGGCAAACGTAATTGAATTCAAGAAAATAAACAAGGAAGCAGGCTGGGGACCGGCTGCTAAAAAGATGACATCTCGTTTACTAATTAGGAGGATTTACAGGAGGCTGTATTTAAAAACAGATGATTGTCAATAGCTCAGCTGCATCATGGAAGTTACCTCCGAGGTTCAGCTTCCCATAACCAACACTGGTGCTGCACGCGGCTGCAGCTCACGCAGTGATGCCGATGCAATAACCGGGCCTGAAACAAAACCCCCCGTGGGTCACCTCTGCTGCTGTACATCTGTATGAATGTGGATTCCCCCCAGAACCTTTCTGTTGAGATACACTTTGGCTAAATGATGGATCCATCCCTCCTTATGGACTTCCAAGGTGTTACAAAGGGCGGATGGTGGCAGCCTTCCTTTGAGCCAACCCAGGAGCCTTTTGTCAGTGTGTGATTCTGCTGTAACAGAGCTGAATGCTGCGTTTCTCCCCGTGGATCATCAGTTAATCACCACGCGGGAGCTTTCATTGCCCTTTTGACGGATTGGAGCTCATAAACTCCTCATGGAGCGGATGGGATTTACCGTTACGCCGTTACTTTTAATGAACGGAATAAATCGATATTGGGTACATCCGTGTCCTCAGATCTGTTTATTCTTATGGGTGTTAAAGCTGCACCGGAAGAAACAGCTCATCTCCAGGAACGGGAGCTCTGATGCCCACTGTTCTGCTGCAGAGCTCATCGTCTGGTGGTGCTTTGGGATGCAGCCCACCTCAGACAGCAAGGGCTGCAGGTGTTACCCGGAGCCACGAGGCCAGGAAGTGTCCCTGCCATTATCTGAACACATTTTTAACACACGTGCTTAAAAACACATTTTCAAGCACCCCTAATACTTGCAGGTTGTCCCGTCACTGCAGTAGGAAGCTTTCCTTTCTTTGTTGAGGACATATGCTGGAGGAAGCAGCAGTGTCATCGTGTAACAGCAGCTCGTGTGCTTTCAGGCTGCACGATGGAGATACCGTGTTTGGATTCAGCACTGCTTCTGCAGCCTTCTCCTTAAGACTGCAACGTTATCGGTATATTCAGTCCCTAATAATTACACCTGGGCACATCTACCTTTATTGACAATTAGAAGTAGGCACCTCATCAGCTGAAAAGCATCCTTTTAGGTGGAACATCTTGTTCTTGTTTGAGTAATGACCTCAGTTTGCATTCACACGGCGTTCATCGCTTGGACCTGGCATCCTTTGGAAGCAGAAAACAGGGCAGTGCCCAGGGCAGGCTTTCAAATGCCGTACCCATAAGTTATGAAAGGGGATGCGTTCCCCTCTGCTCTTCTTTATCTGAAGAGCTGGAAGATGTCCTCAGTTCACCATTCAGAATAAAAGCTGTGGTTTCATAGTTTGCAAAGAGTTGCAGCTTCCTTTCAAATAACTTGTAGTAGCAAATCTGCACCCCGAGCACTGCAGGCCACCTTTATGTGCTCCTTTCCATCTCTGCCTTTCATCTCTTTCTTTAGGTATCTTCATTGATTCTCGCTGTATTCTCTTCTTATCTCTCTCATTCTTTCACTTCTCTGTGGTTGCATTTTTCTCTTTCAGTTCTTTACTTTGCCTTCAACGTTCTCCCAAACCCTTCCATTTTCCTCTCAGCTGCACCCAAAGATACACATTGAAGCACCATTTTCACCCCTTCCATTCCCACTTTCTTCCCTTTTCTCCCCCAATACCCACATTTTCCCCTTTCCTCCCTAATTTCACCATTCTTTCCCCTCAGCATTGGTTGATATCTGTCTTCCCCACGTACTTCTCCTGCAGACTGAAGCAGGATTTGGACCTTGAGCTATCAGTGGTGCCAAAGCAGGTGGAAGCGATGCTCCAACCCCCAAGGAGGGCATCTCCCGAGTGCTCAGAACTGAGAGAAAATGGCCCTGTGGAGCAAATGTAACTTCCCCTCAAAATCCTGCCTCCATCCTTCCAAAGATGAAATAATGTGCTGTTGTGAGCTGTTAAAGTCTGAGGTGGAGGGAAGGGAAGAGGCTGAAGTTCCTTTATGAACTGTTCATTTCTTTGTGGGAGGCTGTTAAAATAAAGCAGCAGCATCATAGATGAATTGTATGCAGTTCAATGTAGAGCTGTTTGGTGCCATTATGATATTTCTTCCTTGATTGTCTCACATTTCTGTACTTCATAAAAAGTTTTGCTTGGCTTTATTTTATTTTTTTTTTCGGTCCTTTCTGCACATTATGAAGATTGTACTGAGAGGAGTAAATTCATTTGCATAAAATTGACTGCAAAGAGCAATTAGTCCTTCATTAATATGCAAATTTGGTCCGGTGCAAATTCATCTATATATGAGGCTTAAATATGCAAGTCAGTCGCGCTGTGCGAGAAACCCAGATGCTTTTATTTACTTTGAAATTGAGGGATTTGGTTAATGATGTTGTTGACAGGAAAACTTGAATAAATTTGATGATCACCATCTTTTATATTAGACGAGGCCCACAGTAAAAAATTACCAAGTAAAATACCAATTTTATTTGGTAATTTCCTATTACCAATCTAGTAATAAAATGTGAGATACAAAGTAATAGAGCTAGATTTCCTAATGTAGTTATCCCGAGACTCAAACTGCTCCCCAAAGATAGAACCATTTTTCTTAAACTTTGTTTTTCCAGAGGGTAAAACATCCACATGAGCTGTACGAATAATGCACTGCCTTGAGATCTGATGCTGGAAAGTTCTCTCCGTTGCTTGTTTCATTTGGAGGGAGTGTACAGGCCTGGCAATTAAAAGCAGGAGTTTGGGAAGCAGCCATCACCGTCAGCCCCCATTCATTACCCATTGAGTCTTATCAAGAGCAGCGTTGAGGTCTTTGCTTTGGACCTGTGGAGTCACACTGAACCCATGGCCAATTTCAGTGGGATCACCCAAAACGATTCATAAACACCTTTCTTTTTTCTTCTTCTCTTATGTATGTACACGTTTAAGTCTTTCCAGCCCTCAGTAGCTCAGCTTTCACGCTGCCGTCACTCAACACGGATGGGCTCAGAGAAGCAGGACCTACGGCTCAGTGATTCTCCTTACTCACAGATGGGCAGCGTGGTTTGTCCTACACCCCCTGCCTGCCTCACGATGTGGGTTTCTCCATCTTCACCCACTGGTGCCACAGCAGTCGTCCTTCTGATGGCTTCCCTTGCATTTGCCGGCCTGGTTTCCTTGGTACTGCAGACTTTTCCTCTTGCTTTTCTCCTCTGTGGTTCTCCCAGGCCTAATTTTAGCTCTGGCAGAAGCAACCCGCTCTTTTACTTCAGTCTTACACCCTTTTGCCAGAACTAAATTTGATCTGCCTTGCCCGTGTGGCACATTGGCACCTTTAAAGTAACAGAGAAACGTTCCTTTGACGAGCAGAGCCGTGGCAATGCACGAAGCTCTGGTTTTGACTGCCCGAGGATGGGTTAATGGATTATACCATTTGGTTCCTCCTTTTTGGCACAGCTGTTTGGGATGGAAATCCTCACAGTGGCCAACAGTTTGTTTGGTGCAGCCTTGAAAGGAAAATCCACAAGTGGAAAACACAGAGAACTGAGGATTCAGGGGATCATAGAGTTACTGAGGCTGGAAAAGACCACTAAGATCATCCAGCCCAATCATGCCCCAAATGCAGGGGGTGTGGGGGGTCTGCTGGACTCGTTCAGGCTGTGGTTACTGCAGGAGGAAATCTGCCCTTCCTTCCCACCACAGTAAGGCTCTGACAGCCATCAGAAGGCACAGTGTGCACCTCGTATATGCAGTAGGTAATAGTCTGGGAGATGGCAAAAGGATGAAAGTGTGAAACTTCTGAAACAGTGTAAGTGTTTGTCTTTGTAAGTGTTAACAGTGGCTGCCTATGAGAACACACAGCTGCTGGGTGGTTTCTCAGTAGCATCCACAGCTCTAAGTCCCAAAAGAAGGAAGACATTAATTTTGCAGAGTCAATGGGTAAACAACAGCATCTCAGCACAACCTGAGCACTTCTCCCACCAGCTTTATAATCTTTACATTCTAAATAAATAAACCTTTCAGCCTCAGTGTTTATTAGTCCAAAATATTCTTATTACCTCATAAATTCAACCCCCCTTCCAGTTAACATCTAATTGAACCTCAGCACAGCGCGTGCCATCTTAGGGCATGTATTAATGATGGGATTACGTTGTGAGGGAATCATTACATACCTCAGGCATTCTTCTCCTTGCTTTTCTTTTCTTGGAGCCAATGTGATGTGTGGGGCACACAGTGCCCCATTGTTCCGAGCTCCTCCAAGCTTTGCAAGTATCCGAGTGCATGTGGACTCTTTTTTTTCCCCACTTAGTAAAAGAGAGAGAAGAGTTGGTGTGTTTTTGCACTTGGGAAAAGGGAGGACCAACGCCACTGGGTAGGCACAGTTATGCAACGTGATTGTGCAAGTAGTTTTAGCTCATGTTTTCCCCCCTTTGAGGAGATTACTCACAGGAATAAAACCTACTTACGAGATCTTTTTTTAAGGCAGCTCCCCACTGCAGTTGCAATAAAGTGAAGACGACCGCTGTATTTGCAGGGGAGTATTCACCCACGGGGCTCCACAGTTAGATGGCTCTGAAAAAAAAGGAAAATAGTCTTAAAACCTTCCTTAGGAGAGAAACCTCTTAAGGTACCTTCAGGTACCCCCGTTGAGTAATAATATGAGCATGTGATCCTCGTTGACGTAGCTCTGCCTGAGCGAGGTGAGTTTTCATTCTCTGGTGCCCTGCAGACACTATAACCCAGAACTCTGTGTTTCTGGGACCCAAACACCATTGTAATGTACTGCTGTGTGGCTGCCCTACTGCCTTGTCCTTGGCCTGTGTCACTGCTCTTACTGCGTCTGCAGTTATCTGCCATCAGATGAAGGGCACTTCCATCAGTTCCTTTGAATCTTTAGGGTCTCTATGGCGTGGGAGGTGTTTTGCTTTCTCCCCAACTCCCTTCTCGGTGAGCTCTGCAAGGTCTGCAGCCTTGTTGGAATGACACTGCAAAGTTATGCCTTGGTGAGATGGGGTAATATTCAGACTGCATGTAGCACTGCTCAAACACCAATCAATCTTCCTGAAAGTTACTACAAGAAGACTTCTTTCAACTATGCATGTTAGCACATCAGACCTAGCCGTACAGTGGTCAGATCATTGAATTCTTAGTTTTCTTTACCATGATATTAAATAGTGGTGATTTGATTTGGCCTCCAGCTGGTCCTCCAGCTCCACATCTACACTGCAGTCACAGCTTAAAGCTCTGTGTGCATTTTGCAGTCATCCTGGGATGGAGCTTTCATGTCTTCCTCATCTGAGCTCTCCTGTTTTGCTGCAGAACCCTCCAAGACTGCTGCTTGGCTGGAAGGACACAGCTGGGTGTTTTCTGCTGTAATGTGACCAATCCACCTCTGCTGATGTCACTTTAATTGCTGGGGATGTTTTTCAAAGTCCTCTACAGAAGGTCTTTGTAGCGACAAGCGGATGGTTTACGCTCCATAAGCAAACATAAAGAAACTGCTGCTCATTGGGGAGAGAGCGATGCAGTTATGAGTGCATCAACATTTAAGTTACAGCACTGAAGGACGCAGTTTGATTGTGTTTATGCCACCACATCAAATTTTACTCAGAGTGGAGAAGATTTTGTAGAAGACAAAGCAAATTCCAGGGGTAGATGGGAAGATAAATGATCAACGTATTGTTCCTCTTCTTGTTTATTATAACTCCAAACCTATTGCTGTCTACTCAGTTGCTGGCTTGGAGAGTAGCTTGTCTATAAAAACGGAAACAAGCCATCACAACCCCCAAATCTCACCCTGCCCCACACTGCAGAGCCGCAGCATTTCTCGTTGGCTCTTCGAAGCCGCTGTAGTCGCTCCATTTCCTAAAGGGAGGAGGTTGTCATTCAGTAGTTATGCCTTTTGTCGTTATTGTTGTTGTTTTTCCTGGAGATTCTGCTTAACTGCAGACCTCCCAGCTCTACAAGTCTGAGGACACCGTTTTAACTCTTCCTCTTTTTCATAAGTTATATTTCCATGGAACACTTGGCTGTGAATGAGCGGCCTTACAGTCACGTGCCCTAACTTGTTTCCTCTTAGTGCTAATTACTTTCCTATGTGTATCTTTTTTCACAAGTGGCCCCATTTTGGGTGCCTCACTTTGCATAGCTTTGGGAGAGCCAAAGGTGTTTCCTTCCCCAGGAAACACCTTTCGCATCTTTTTCTCTTTCCCTACTCCTGAACAGCAGCTAATGCTGTGGTCAGAAGCAATAACGTGTTGGATCCTGGATGTCAGCACCCCCAGAGCTCCTGACGGGACCATTCATGTGCATTCACACTCCTTAACCAAAGCTGACACCAAAGGGAGCAGAAATTCTCATATTCCTCTTTTTATTGCCATGCATTGAATTCAGCTCTTCTCTTACAGGCCTCTGATAAAACTGACACCTTCATCATTGGACAGAAAGCATTCTTGCAATATCTAAACAGAGCAGCTGAGCATCAGTGTGCCACCGACTGACGTCTCCTGTGAAAACAGTGCAAACCCAACCTATGTTTCACACCGCGGTTATGGACACATTACAAACTCATGAGTGACTAATGAGAAACAAACAGTGCCCCCAATCTAATCTCCTGTGGGAGTATTGCTGTTGTCTTTTTTAATTAATAAGTAACTGGTCTTCTAAATTCATGCAACTATATGGCATGGCCTTATAGGAACACATGGATTCAGGTAACTGGAGTGAGCTATTTCCAAGGAACACACACTGTGTAAATACCCTGCTGTACCATTTGTGTACGTGTTTGCAGCATCACATACAGCACAGGCTGGGGTAACTTTGTCGGATCTCATCACCTTGCTAAAGCCTGATAGACATTTCTCTCCAGCAATGATATTTGTAATCTTTTGCCAGTTGTTTGGTAGCGGTGACTCTGCAGACGAAATGGCTCTGGGCATTCAGCCACGTTGAGGTGGTTTAATTTGTTAAAAATTATCTTTCTTCCCACCCAAGTCCCCTTGAAACCATTTGGAGAAGAGAACTGTTGAGCAGCTGCCAACAGCGAGGCCTGCTGAGACCTCTGTATCCTCACGATAGAACTCTGTGTGCCAGCCGGGGCTGCTGGCACAAGCCTGAACTCTGCACTGCTGATACATTTCCTTCACGTGGACCAATTACAATAATTACCACTACAATAGCTGAGGTTTAAGCAGTCAGCCTGCACGCCGTACCTCAGGTTGCTGGCGCTGTGTTCCATCCTACAATCTCAGTTTTCTTTGAACTAATTAAGTAGAAAATAAATACTTGGAAAAACTGGGAGAGAGTCTGAATGGAGAGCAGGGGCTCAGTAATGGCGTTGTTCTTCCTGTCGGGCTGAACTTCAGCTGCATTTCCTTCTTTTTAGTCTGTGGTTCTAAAAGGTGGCATCTCTTGGTCCACAGGGATGCAGGGGGAGATGGTGCAGACCATTGGCTCTCCATATCCGACAGGGGAATCTCTTTCAGTGTGAACGAAGAAGCAACAGGCAAGAACAGATCAGGAATGCAAACTATATATATAAAACCCCATGTTTTGTTTTGCTGCATTCCTGTCCAAATGAAGACTTTTGACCAAAGGGGAAATGACCCATCCCTTACTGCTCTTGGATGGATGTTTCCATGTGACCCCATTACCCGGACAAGTGACTATAACAGCTCCATTCCCAACAATTTCATTGTCTTCAATATGATTCAATCCCATCATCCCACCCCCACCCCCACCCCAGTCCTTCCCAAAGCACTGGTTAATATTTAAATCTGAACAGTAGCATTTTTAACCCTAATCCGGTGAAGTTTATATTGCAGAAAGATTAACCCAAGAACAAGCACAGCCCCACTTGGCCCTATCTCTTGCAACACAAATGCACTGCACAACGTATACACAGAAATTCACGTTAGATTTCCTCAGTGCAGCCCTCCTCCGGGGAGGGGAAAGGGGAAGAAGAAGGCTGCATGTGACAGCTGCTAATTGTGCCTCCCAACGCACTGCTGGAAGTTGCAGAGATGAGAACTATGGGAGAACCTCTCTGAAAAAAAATGGCATATTTTCATCTTTTTTTTTTTTTCCCACGATTTTTTTTTCCTTTTTCAACCCTGCCTCCTCCCCCTCTTTAAGGAGGTTTCGTTTCTCAAGCAGCAGCTGCTGTGTGCAAAGGGCAAAGCGGTGTCTCACGTCCAGTATTTCCCATCACCGCCGTGTCCTAACGTCACTGAATGGATGTGTCATTAGGAAAGTGGTGGCCTGGAGATCCTGTAACCCAGAGACGGGAAGGGGACGACTCCTGAAACACGTCTCCAGTTGGTGGGTTGGTTTTGTTTCCTCTTTCGGCAGTGTTTTCTGCATTCCTCATCTTAGATTTACGCCTACTGGAAAAATGATGTTCTGCACTTGGCTGTGCTGGGCTCTTGTGGAGGTATTGTGATTAATGCACAAGTGCTCACAAGCTGGATCCCAGAGCGTATTTTACATACGGGGGCTGCTCCGAAAGTCATGCCTCCTATTTGGTGAGATTGGCCCACAACTTGAAAGGTGGTACAGCAGAGCCTTCCCACCCGTGGACATTCATCAACACTTGCTGAATGCTCATGGAGACCAAAGAGTGGATGTGGGCACAGTGAGGTGGTGGTGGTGTGCTGCAGCAGTAGTGAAAGTGACAGTGGGGCACCTCTGCTGGTGCAGATTGTTATGTGCATGGCTTGCAGGCTCTTTTTCATCACTGGTGAAGTTGCACGGCTAATGGTCATGAATGTGTTGTAAATCAGTGTTTTGTAGCCGAGACTTTGCTCTACCAAATAACATCACTGAGCTCTTTGTGGTAGTTTCCATGGAAATAAATACGAAGCATTACTTTTGGAGCAACCTACACAGAGCTTGGGTTCCTCAAAGCTGTGGAGTAAACCAGTGCCCAAAGCTGCAATAGACACTGGGTTCATCTTCTCCTCCAGACACTGACGTGCATTGTTGCAGGCAAAAGCAATGGATTCTCCTCCAGTAACAATTTGGTGTCACCCTATTGGTGTCACCCTATTAGTGCCATCCTATTGGTGTCACCCTATTGGTGTCATCCTATTGGCACGGGATGCCTGGGGAGTGGTGGAGTCCCATCCCTGGGGGTGTTCCAGATTGCTCACATGTGGCACTGAGGGACGCTGTCAGTGGGCATGGTGGGGGTGTGCAGGGGTTGGACTTGGCCTGAGAGCTCTTGGTGATCTTTTCCAACCTTAACGGTTCTGTGATTCTACGAAGCCAAGAGGACTGCGTGTACTAATGCTGAGCGTTGCTTTCTTTTATTCCTTCTGAAGTGTTGGGTTTCTCCCTGTTGGGCTGTAACCCAATAACGCTGCACCTCTCCCTCTCCAAGCGGCGAGAATCGCTCTGTTGACCAAAGCTTCAGAGGCCTCTCCCTGCCTCTTGGTGGCACAGAGCAGAGCCTATCAATCACCCCACAGTCCCATTTGGGGGCACAGAGCAGAGCCCATCACCCCACAGTCCCATTTGGGGGCACAGAGCAGAGCCCATCACCCCACAGTCCCACCCGCAGCCACCGCAGAGCGAAACCCACCGCATGGAAAGGGCTGTGTGTTCCAACCAGGGAGTGAACCTCCCGCGATAAGAATACTCTGCTGCTATTTAGATAAGAAGAAGGATCCTGTATGCCTACACTGCCATAACAAAAATAGCCCGAGTGTGAGTAAATCTCCGAAGTTTCCCCCCGTGCAAGCATCCAACGGCACATTTTTTTTCTCCCATCTCACCATACAGATGTATTTATAGCACTCCTCCCCTCCCACTCCCCCAGGCAGGAGGTTGCCACTCGTCTCCTTCGCCAGCCCTGAAATAATTTGCAGTGCCTTTGAAACATCATCGCGCCGCATAGCTGCCGTGCAGCGCCGCCGCTGCGGGAGCAGATCAGGTTTTCATGCGGACGTCACATTAACAGTGGCATTACAGCTTCCCCTCTCTGCAGGCACTTTGAATTCCCACTTCAACTTCACCAGCAAAACAAACCCGCATGCAGGAACGTCGTGTTTTTGTATTCCTCGGGCATTAAAAAATTAACGTGGAATAGGAGAGGCTGAAGAAAACACGTTTGCTTTCCGAGTGGTTTTTAAAGCCAGGTTCTGCTGTCGCTGTAGCATCCTAATTCAGAGTTATCTTCCAAGTCCTGTGCATGGGGACAGGGAAACCACGGCACCCGCTCTGTCTGTGTGGGCTGCACTATGTATATCTGCACGGAGAAAATGATGCTTCCTGGAGCACGGTTCTGATACAGAGCTGGAGCACGGATACGATGCTGAATTAAAGCTCGCTGCAAGCTTTGCATCGTTTCAAAACTGCTCTAGCGTTCTTAACGTGGAATCTACTCTGCAACGCAGCGTAGTTTGGAGCACGGAGGCTCCAGGGCCGTGCCAAGGGCTGAGATTTGGAGCTCCCGTTGCTCAGGGATAGATGGAGACCACTCAGGCCCGGCCTTTGGCTCAGGGTCATTCCTGGGGTGCACTGAGGGGGGGGGCTTAGAGATGGGCCGCGGGATTCGAACCCACTCATGCCGCCGCCGCTGCGCCCAGACCTGCGGCGCCAACCCGCTGCGCCACGGCGCGGCGCGGCCGCTAGATGGCGGCCTCCCAACGAGGAAGCCTCCCGCTCCGCAGCGCCCGGGAGGCGCCTGTTGGCCGCGCCGCGGCGCCCTGCTTCCCCCGGCAGCGACGGCGGCCATGGCCGGGCGGGCCCACGTGACGGCGCGCCGGCCAATGAGCGTGCGGCAGGGGGCCCCGACTTTCGTCCCTGTGGCCGCCATTAAAGAAAAAGGGGCTCAGAATTAAACGGCGGAAGGATCCCCTCTCCCCCTCCCGCCCCCTCTTCGCCGTTCCGGCCGCGACGCGACATGGGGGAGACGCGCTGAGGGGCAGCCGGCTGAACAGGATGCCGCGGCCGGGCAGCCGCCGACAGAGGCACCGCTGAGGGGCAGCGAGGAGGAGAGCCGGGGGCTTCGGGGCAGCGAAGCAGCAGCAGCGGCATCGGCGGCCGTCGCGTCCCTCAGTCGGGGTGGGGGGGCTCCGAGCCCGTTCCCCGCGGCCCTTCCGCCTGAGGAGAGCCCGGGGCTCGGCCGCCGCCTCCCCGCCCTCCTGAGGAGAGACCTCGGCGAGAGGAGGGGGCCCTCCGCCCACCGCCCCCGCGGGGCCGCCGCGCAGCGCTCCCGGAGCCCCCGCACCTGAGGAGAGCGGCGGCGCGCGCCCCGCGGGCGGGCTGCGGGCACCCCCCCTTCCTCCACACACCCCCACCTCCATCGCAGAGGAGACCGCTCCGGCTGAAGATTATCATTTTATATCTTTATTCTCACCCCCCCCGCTCCCCCCTTCTCCTCCCTTTTTTATTTTTATTTTTTTCTTTTTAATTATTATTTTTTAAGGGACCAGTCCCGCCTCGCCTCCCCTCCACCTCCGGGGGGGGCGGCTCTGAGGGCTTCGTTGCGGCCGAGGGGCCCCTCGTTGCCCGCCGTGACCCGGCGCCGGGGGCGGGGGGGGGTCGGCCGCCCCCTGAAGACTCTGCGATTCCCCCCGACGGCACCGCTGGGACGCTCCGTCCGCGCCCGACGAGACTCCGAGGGCCGCCCGCAGTTCCACCCCTCTCCCCCCTCCCCCTCCTTCCCCCCACGGACGGATTTTCACCCTCTCCACGAAGAGCGCTGATTTCGGGGAAGGGGCCGTTTTCCCCCCGAGGAGACTTTGGCGGCCTTTTCTTCTCCAGGAACCCCCCCCGGCTCCCGCAGATGGTTTTTGGAGTCCCCCCCCAGGACAATCTCCTCGCTTCGGCCTTCGCCAATCCTTCCGGCTCGCCTCGCCGCCGGCCCCTCGCGCTTGTTTTGATGATTTTACATTTTTAATTTATTGGGATTTTTTTTTTTTTTTTTTTTGGAGCGGGGGACGAAGAAACCCCCCCCCCCCCCCTCTTCTCTCCCCCCTCCCCCCGCTCACACACACACATACACAGACATACACACACATATACCCTGTTGCCCTCGGACTCCGGAGCCACGAGCCCACGGATTGGGCCCTGCCCGAGCGCTGCGCTGTGCCCCTTTTCTCCCCGAGGAAGAGGAGGATTAATTACCCCGTTGGATTATTTATTTCCCCGCGATCAGAGGAAGGAGAGATGCCGGCCGGGTTCTCCCCTTAAGCCCCGGATTCGTTACCCCATTTTCTCCTGTTGGATACATCACCCCTTCGGCTCCCCTCCAGAAGAGGAGCGGGGATTGATCCCAATCTGCGCTGCGTTACCCACTGCCTCCCTCTGTCCTCCCCTTTACCCCCTCCCCCCCCCTCTCCATTTCATATCCAGAGGAGAAAACGCTCTGAGTTTCTCTTTTAAAAAATAATAATAATTTTTAACCCCCCCCCCCCCCCCTCTTACGCCCTCCCGGGTTATTTATCCTGCCACTATTCCGTGTGTGTGTGCGTACGTAAAGCCCTTATTTAACTGCATTATTATTTGTGCGTGTGCCTCGCCCCCTCCCCCGTCCCCTCGCAGTGTCTGTCTCCCTCTCCCTCTCTCTCTCCCTCTCTCTCTCTCTCTCTGTCTGTCTCTTTCTTTCTTGTCGGAGGCTGTGGGATAATGGCGTGTGGGTTGTGGCTGTGAGGATGAGTTCCTGCTTCGTGCCGAACGGGGCCAGCCTGGAGGATTGCCATTCCAACCTCTTCTGCCTGGTGAGCGCCCGCGGCCGCGCACACGCGCGACGTGCGCGGAGTGGGAGCGGGAGGCGGCCGGGGGAGGGGAGGAGGCCGGGCAGTGGCAGCAAGCAGCCATTTTTAGCAGAGCTTCTGCTGGAGGAGCCCTCGGAGCAGGCCCAGCCGGGCGGCAGCCAGCGCTCCGTGCCCCCCCGGCTCCCCGCCGCCTCGCCTCGCCCCTCCCTCCGCTTTCGGCCCGGGCTTCGCGGCTCCGGCCCTGCCCTCAACTTTTTGGGCTTTCTTTCACCTCTTTACGGGAGGGAGCTGTGCCTTCTCCCCTCGGCCAACTTTCTCCTTTCCCTCCCCGCTGCACGCATCCCATACAGACCTCGGCCCAAACCCTTCTCCTTGCCTTTAAGCCACCCCCTGTCGCCTTTACCCCGAGACCCCCAAGCACTCTGCAAAGCCCCGCTGCCTTCTGTGCGTTGTGCACCATTTTGTGCTCTTTTTTTCCACCCCCTCCCCCCCCCCCAACCTCAGTACGAAATTGTTGGGATTTTTTCATTTTGGTAGCTCCCAACGCAGATTGGATTTCATTGGGCTGTGATGCAATTTGGGTGCTGCGCTCCTCACCTCCTTCATCAGCTTAATGCAAATCAGCCAATATCAGATGGCTGCCTGATGTATTTTTTTCTTTTATTCTGGAGATCGTTATAAGTAAAAAAAAAAAAAAAAAAAAAAAAATCCTGTGCCAGGCTGTGGTGTGGGGGTTGTTGGAGGGGGGACCCCCTTGGGGCCTGCGCCCCTTCCTGCTGCCGCCTTTGTAAATCCTGGCTGTCTGAATGTCAACTGTTGCAGCCCCCACAGCTTCCATCTAAATTGTTTCTCCTCCTCAAGGTAGAAGGCTGCCATGTTAGGTTTAAATGTTGCGGTGATCTTAGGTGTGTTGTGTGCTAGGAGGGAAATCAGTGACTTGTTGGCGAGCGGCACCTCGCCTCCCTGCTGCCTTCTTGCTGGGAGCTGAGGGGCAATGCGGCCCCAGAGGGCCTTAAGGCTGCAGTGCTCGAGGGGGAGAAGCTCAGAGTTAGAACTTAGTGAGGTGCTGGGTTGGGGATAATCCAGGAATTGTCGCTTTCCCGCTAGGTACGGTGGTAGCTCTTCGCTCTATAAAGTCGGATGAAGCTTTGCCCAGAAGGGGATTTAGTGGATCATAACCAATGATGTGTAATTTAATGAGAGAAACAGGATTTAAATTCTTAAAATGTGGTGTGGGAAATGAAAAGCGTGATGGCTCAGAGTAAAATAAGTGTGCTTGAGAAGCTTCCTACACGCGATAGGGAATTTTACAATAGGGAAGCAGTGAAATTTTCTGGAGTAGCAGAGGAGTGGCAGAACGTATGGCTGAGTTCGATTTTTCCCTATTTCCTGTATCCTCAGAGTAATCTTGGATTTCAAAAAGCAGCGTAAGCATAAGTGAGCATGAAGTGAGTAGTTATTTGCTAAGGCGAGCGCTTCAAAGATTGGATGTTTGGAGCCTGCAAATAATTAGACAATTGTCACTCATTTTTCATTTTGGTTTTCAATCGGGAGCTTTTTTTCTCTGTCGCTTTAAAGCTGCAGTGAAAATGCACAGCTCTTGCTTTTCTGCAGCTATTAAGAGATCTAGAAGCAGGGTGCCCGGTCATTTCCAATTTATCTTCTCAGGTGCGCAGATCTCAGAAGTGTGGTTTCTCTTACAGCTGGCTGTTTCTGTTGGGAACGTACCCTGGTGTCTGATGGTTTCTTTTTTCTTTCCCTTAGGCTGATCTAACTGGGATTAAATGGAAGCGATACGTATGGCAGGGTCCAACGTCTGCCCCCATTCTCTTTCCGGTCACGGAAGAGGACCCTATTTTGAGCAGCTTCAGTCGCTGTCTGAAGGCGGATGTGCTCAGTGTTTGGCGCCGAGACCAGAGACCTGGACGCAGGGAGCTGTGGATATTTTGGTGGGGTGATGACCCCAACTTTGCTGACCTTATCCATCATGATCTCTCAGGTAGGAAGAAATGAATACCTTCGTTTGGTCAGTGCAAGGGTGCTGTTACTCATGGTGTTCTCCTGCCAGCCCTTGCAGAAGCCTGTGTGAGATATACTGTTGTCTAGAGATAAGATAAATGTATTCCCATAATCTACAACTTTGATTTTATGGTGATAATGGGAAGAACTGTCAGAAGCCAAATTATGATGGCAGTGCACTGATCAAACAGCTTAGGTGGTCTTGGTCTGCTGGGTAATAAAGAAACAAGTTTCTCCTCCCTACTTTATTCTTTTTCTGGGGGGAGGAGGGTGGGGGAAAATACACAAAACCATCAAAGCAAGTAAGCCTATGAATTTTGGCAACTTCTTGGGGCTTCTTGTGCCCAAGGCTGTGCCTGTGACTTGGAAGTGATGCCTTAAACATGTTTTGATCAGGTCCCTTTTGTTGGGTAATTGGAACTTCAAAATTCAAACCGAAATCCCATTTTATTATGTAATTGTAGAGATCTGGGCAATTCTGAACCATAGGGAGTTGTTTGGGTTGGAAGTCAAATTGTTGGTGGGGAGTACTCAAAAGAATAGAATTTGCTTCATGGTTTTGTGTGAAAATTCTTGAAAATACCTTGTATTTTCCTCACCCTTTACCAGTGCTCTGAACCCATATATGCTTTCAAACTTAGACCTGCTGCTTCTGAAAGACTAACAATACCTATATTTCTCAACGCGGTTCTATTTGAGACTTGGCACTTATTTTGAAAACATTTACTTGTTGATGTCAGTTCCAAAAAGTATGATAAGCAACTGGAAAGCTGTGTGATGAAACTCAGCATTTAGGCAATCTGTAAATCTGTTGGTGAGACTACGCTGATTCAGGGAGGGGGGTGAGTCGCAGCACTGTGATTTCCTTTGAAATAATGTACAGTATTTGAGTTACTGAAGTGTAAAATGAGACCAAGATTTGGTGACCTGCTGACCAGACATTGTTAATGCTGTATTTGTGGATAAGCTGAAGAACAAATACAAATTTGAAGTGCTGCTGCTGCCGGTGACTCGAAGCAATTTAACCTGTGGGTTTTTGTACCCATGATGTGTCTGGAAAAGAATCGACATGCTGAAATAGTGCTTATTTGTTTGAATAGTGGACTTCAGATTTGGGATGCTGCTGGTATTCCTGTCTGTCCTGAAAATAAAAACTTTGCATCTTTAAATGTTATTGATGTTGTAGGTTGCTTGGTATTACAGTGCATTGATGGCTTCCTTATTTTTGCCCTATGAGTAACCTCGGTCTTGACCTGCAGGAAACATCCTTTGTATGGCTGAGATGTAACTTAGACTAAAGTCTATTTTTGGCCTGGGCCTGCCCTGAGCAAAGACCAACTGTTGTGGGAGAGTATCGGTGTAGAACTTGTGTGCAGTTGGCTCGTGAGATTAAAGTGAGCCCAGCACGTTACATTTGTGTCCGTGTGTTACAAGTTAAGCCATTTGGAGACTTAGTTTCTGCTCTAGGTGGCCATCCAAATCTTGTCTGAGCAACCTCCTTTCTGCATTCCCTTGAAATTTATCTACTAATATTGAGGTACCTTTTGAAACAGTGCTGTTTTGTAGCGGAGCTTTTAGGTCAGCTTGTGTTTGTATTTAGGGATGTACTCTTCTGTGCAGGTAGATAAGCACTGAGGGTGATGTGTGTTTATCAACTCCAAACCCCTCCTGTGCCGTAAGGGAGATGTAGCAGCAGGTGAGCGTCTCCCAGGGCTGTCTTTGCCACTGCTCAGGTCTTGTCTTTGTTCAGGTCACCTGTGGATATCAACCTGTCTGGAAGGGCAATCCTATGTGTTTTGCTGTTAAACACTTGTTACTTATGCCCATATGTAGAGGTATTGACATCAGTTTTAGCAGGCTATTTTTTTTTTGTCTCCTCTTAATTAAAAGGGGATGTTATAATCTCTTAGAACATATCAGTCTGCTTGGTTCTTCCATGGTCAGAAGCTGATAAAGATATTCAACAGCTGAGTTGTCTGAGGAATACCCACACCTGTGCTTTTTCTCTTCCCCATTACACAAAATCTTAATGTGAACCTCATATAGGAAAGAATTACGGCTGAACCCAAACAATGTTATCTGACCTTTGTCATAGACCTAATGGATTTTTTCATTGGTGGACAATTTCTCCTAGTAATTCACATCGCCCTGTTCTCCCAATGATTGCTTGTCCCATTTTCAATGGAAAAGATAAATTACTTCCTGGCAGAGGCTTGTTACCTTCAAAATTGATTGGAAATTGTTTGCTGCTGATGGTTGAGGTGCTGCCTCATTTAGAATTTTTCTACTCAGTAGGAGAGGAATTGTCCTAAAGAACAGAGTGCAGGAGTGGAGTAGGAGCAGCTTGCTGCTGCTGGCATGTCCTTTGCTGCCCACAGACAGGGAAGGGGGGCAGCTTTGGTTTTGGCTTCCTTTGGCATGAGACTGTGCCTGTTAGGGAGAGGTCGGTACTTTGGCAGTTTTTTGATGATTTCTTTGTGATTTGTTGTTCCAATGAATAATGGATGTTCAGTGTCTGGAACACATCTCAGTCATCAACTCTCAGTACCTGAAATACAGCAGCCTTCGAGAATCTCTTCATTCCCCGCAGAAGCATTTTCCCAAGATCACTTCAAAAGGGAACATACAGTTTTGTGGGTGTACATCTGTGCATATCAGATAAAAAAGATGTTTCTTTCTCTCTCTTCAGCCAGTATGTTCTAGAAGTTCTGCCTTTGCCCTAGAGGTATGTCTGAATAACTGCTACTGGCTATATCTGAATTCTCGTATCGAGCCTTGGTAACAGTCTTGTTGATGGTCAGGGATTGTTGTTGCCTGGGGGCATGTCAAAAGGAGACTTGTTCAGAGTTAGTAATTGATCAGTAATATTGACTTCACTCAATCATTTCTCTTTTCCTTCCCTAAGAAGCTACTTATTGTATGTATTACCAAAAAACCCATTGGTCTGTTTCTCCCTCAACATAGCCAGAGGCAGACAGAAGTTAGCGAAATGTTATTTTATCCTCCAACAACCTCAAAGGTTATGCTTCTGTTGTGACGGTGAGGCTTGATTATAGTAATTTCTGCAACTCAAACTTTAACATAGGACATATTGGAGAATTTCAGAATGCAGTGATCCCTCACTGGTGTCTAATCAACAGTTTTTTTTATTTTTTGTTAGATCTTTTCTCTTTAAATTCCACTGAAGTGCTTGCCTATATGTTTTTTAAATTGGTAGAATTGGTAGCAGTTTCAAACCTGAGAACAGTTGGGCATGAATTATGCACAAGACATAGTCCCAAGGAAATGGTTACGTTTTGATTAATGCTTGGATAGGGGAAAGCTTCAATGTGCCATTGACCTTCAAGTTGAATCTTTGAAATGGTGAGCTATAAGATGCAGCTTTTTCCTTCTGGTGTCTGTTAAATCTCGTTAATTTACTTTAGAGTGTTTTCCTCGTATCTGTCATATATCGAGTTAATCCGTTTTTTGTTTGCCGAGCAGTCTTCCTCCCACTTCTGTGAAGGATAAATGTATGAGCATAATGCTGGTCTTAGCTCCGTGCTGAGCCTCTAGGAGAGCTTTAAGGAAGGAGGAGTGAGGTCTGTATGACAATGGCTTGTTGCTGATCCTGAGTGGGAAAAACAGCAACAGCGATGGCAGCGAGGGCTTCTTTCTGTGTGTTGTCTAGTTCTCGGTGTATGTGCGTTATAGGTCATATCCTTGTCTCCAAACAGATCTGAGAGCGGCTTGGTTTGTGCTGATGTCAGCATCGGGTGTCTCATTACTTCTAATACAATGGAAACCGGAGTCCGAGCCAGTTACCATACTGTGAGCTCTGCAGAAAAGCCTGCTGCTTGCAAGTATGCAGCAAAGTGAGCTTGGAAAACAGCTCAGCTGGTGGTTTGCTGGTTTGGTTTGGTTTGGTTTTGTTTTTTAGATACCATTTGCTTCCTAAACCCATTTTACTACTACAGCTACTATGAAAAGGATGCATTCTTTAAAAATTCTGCAACTGGCAGCAGGTACAGCGTCACATGCACAACATACCTGCATGGATAAGAGCAGTGAGCCTACGATCGCTGAGGATGAGATTTAACAATTTATCTGCTTATGGAATTACTCAAAGATGGTGTGGAGGAGGATATTAGTGAAACACGCAGTGAAAAAGGTGTTAAGCTTTTACGTGGTTATGGCCATGCCATAGGTCTCTGTGCAAGGGAACTTAGGTAGCAGATTCTGAAGGCAATTTGTAGGCAAGCATAGTTATGTACTTACAAAAAGGTCATACCTTCAGGTTTTTAATGCTTAGTAAAAAAACTGTTTTTGCTGAGTAGAAAAAGCATAAAATACATTCATGTGGTGCTGGTGAAGGGCTCATGCAGACTTGTAGTGGTGCTGAGTATTTTGAGGATGGTATTTGGGACAGTAGCTCATGTTTTGGCTTGTCTCTCAGTTGATGAAATTTTGCAACAAGTTTGGATAACTGGAGTGTTTTCAGTGAATGTAGATTAGATACAACCCTGCAGAATCCAAGTAAGAAAACGTATGTTGAAGCTGGTGTTTTTGAGTTCTAGTCAGCACCTCTTAACACAAATTGGTGCCTCTCACTTAATTTTGTAAAGGATAGAGGCCCTTAAAACTGTTTTTCAGGAGGTTAGCGGGGTAATTCTTACTTTGAACAATTTTATTTCATCTTAAAGTATTTGGATTTTTCAGTTCTTTCATTCCTTTTAAAAGGAAACATCACCCTGTGTTACTCTCATGTAATTACAATATACAGCAACAATTGTAGTCTGACACTTACATAGGAAGTGGGATTTGATCGTATAAATCAGTTTTGCATCTGTCTATTTCTATAATTGGCTCACTGTCAAATGGTGACAGAAAGGAAGCCCATGAAAGTAAGCAGTGCTTTATAAATGCTTCTGAATCACGATACGAAGGAATGGATTTTTTTCCCTGTGTAGTTGAAGTAATGGGGGGAGGAGCTGTAGTCCAAAGTGCTGGCTTGACTTTAGGTTCAGGTAAAGCAAACTCTCTGCGTAGCATGTGGTATAAAGGGAGAGGAAGAAAATTCATTATAAAAGGACAGTGTATGTAAATGCTCGTCTAAGGAGTTGGCATATATGCTACAGAGCAGTTGACTGAATTGGAGGCGAGAGGACTAACCAAAAGTATTTGTAATCAACAACAAAAGATTTGTAACCTGCGGATTACCAGAGCACTTGTGTGGATATCACTTGTCTGAAGTAAAGCTGTGGCTCAACACCTCTTAAAATGAATCAGCGACTTATTTTGGTTTGTTGCTACTATCAGGTTGAACATTTACCGTTATTCAGTTTAAGAAAGATTAGAAGATGAAACCGTCTCTTCCTTTCCCTCTCACAAAAAGATTTTTATATGGTTTACTTATTAGGATTCCTATGAAGTAAGAGGATTTTTCAGATGTTGAGAAACAACCATTTAAATAAAGAAGAAAAATATGACATGGGCTCAGACCGCCGGTGTATTTCTCTCCTTCCATCCACCACCAAAATAAGAGGGGTGGGGGTGATGACTAAATAGACTTCAAAACGATGCAGAACACTTACTGCTGTTTTTCTGCACTAATTTGAATAATGCTCTGAAGTGAGAGTATCTTTAACCACCATCTTATTCAACCCTCCCTTTCCATAGCAAGTGTGATGCTGTCGATCCCAGGTGCTCTTTCTGATCAGCAGGCATGTTTATAGCAGGCTGTCTTTTCAAATTCTAGAGCTCTAATTGTGATTTCCACCTAAGCCTTACACTTACCCCACATAATATGCTCCTCCTTTGTAATTCCTAAGAGCTCTCCTAGCTTAGTTTGCTGCCGAAACAATCTTGTGGCAAGTTCTTGCATGCAAACTTTTGTTAATAACTTGGTTGTCAGCACAACTGTTAATGTTAAATAGAATACTCAGTGCTTCGTAGTATCCTCTGAAAACTGAAACTTCTCCTTTGTGCCTGTAGTATGACCATCAAAATAAAAGCTGAGTTACGTTCGGTGTATGTGCAACTTCAGCATCTTTCTGCTCATTGATACGCACTAATATGCCAAAACAAAACTGGGCATAAAGGCTGGAAATAATTCTTTGTCTTTGTTACCCTCCTGTAATGGGTAATTGATGCGGGAGGTGTTCTTGGAATGATTTTTTAAAATTACAAAAGCCATATAGGAACCAAGTATTTAACCTTTGAAATGGTGCGGAGTTTATTGTGCAGTTAAAGTCCAATATCATTAAGCTTTGTAGTTAATGTTTGCTCTATTGAGCTGCTTGTTTGCCACCGGTTGAGCAGTATGTGCTGAGCAACAAAGCTGCCTGTAGGATAGGGTTGCTTGTTTGTGTGTCTCCAAATCTTTGAGCCAGGGAAAAATGCGTCCTGTTGGCACCGGTGTTTTATGCCCTTTGACTTTGGACCTTTGTTGCTTTTTGTTGCAAGCTTCTTGTGTGATGTTTCCTCAGTGAGTTACTATATTATCTTGTAGCTTTATGGTTTGCAAAACAACTTTTTGCTGAATTTCAATGCTGGAGTAAGGTGATGGAAGGGGAAAAACTCACAGTGGGGCCTCTTATTTAGGAAACGCAGTTCCTTGCTTTTCCTTGTCTTTACCAGGAAAGTATTTCATGTAATGATTCATCCGTAGTGATGGGCATCTCTTCCCTTACAAATTATGGGGCAGGTCTGTTTACTCTTCTTCTATCCTTCAGAGAAGGATTCTGGGACAGTGAGTAATCTTCTGTAACTCACAGCAGTGATGTGGAGTGGAAACGTGCACTTATTTGTGTGGAATCAAACAGGACACAAATGGCCCCCCCCCATTTTCCAGTTGCAATAGTGCCTTGAAATCTCATTCTCTTCACCCTTGTCTTAAACATAGCTTGTTGTAATAAGATGTAGGGTTTCCTTCTAAATAGAACCCTTAGGTGTTTGGTTTTCTATATGCTCTCTAATTTAAGGATATTGAGACTTAATACCGTTGCAACCTTTTAAGCTTCTAAGTGGCTTCCAGATAAAGGTGAAGGGGCTTATTTCAAAGGGCGATTTACAATGCAAGGACTTGGCTGCGCTGCTGAGGTTTTCTGACCATGAAGCAATCCATGGGAAGCTATTTGAATCCAAAACCTCTCTGAAAGAGAGGTGAGCAGGCAGGTTGCTTCTGTAAGACCTCATGTGTGGAACCAAAGCCTGAACCCAAAACTCACTTCTTGGAAGTGCGACAGGTGATGGGTAAGGGATATGGGCGGCCTGGTCTAACCTTGAACACTGAGTTTGGGTGGGAGCAAGTGACTTCCACGTCTCCCTTTCAACCTGCGTTGTTCCACAACTACCCAGAGACCGAAGTAAAGATGCCTCCTTATCCATGTCAGGTAGTCATTTAAGTCTGTGCTGTTATCTGGAGTTCCAAAGCAATGGGGCTGTAAGAATAACCGTGCTAAGCTAGTCCAAGGTGACCAGTAGCAGATCTTTGGGGATATCTGTCAAACATGATGTCCAAGAGTTGTAGGTGTAAAGGTAGGACCTGATTGCCATAATGGAAGGAGAAGATCCTGAGTTTTACTGTATTATCCTCTGTATCACTGCTCTGATGGGAGTGAACCATTGAGAGATGTTACAGGAGCCATGAAATGTCTCTCACTTGTGTGGTGCTGCTGCCACTGTAATTGGGACCACCACTCCTAGGGCCTGTAGTGCATGTTGAAGCACTGAATGCAGGCCAGAGTGGTTGAAGAGATTACAGCTTCTTGTAATGAATCTTGCTTTCTGATTGGGAAAATCAACTTGGCTCGTTAAGGTGGATTCAATGCCTGTGTTTTATGTATGTGCCCCACAGATCGGATCTCGGTGTTTCACTTGAGAATCTTATCAGTATGAACTGGGCTTTGTCTTTTTGTTTGCTGTTCTGTGTATAGATCTGAAGTATACAGATACAGAAATATAGATCTGATTTTCTGTCTGTCTTGTTTATTTGTTTATTTTAAAATTTTAAAGAAAATTCCAGTTGTGTGAATCTTCTGAGGAGAGAGTTCAGGTGGTTCCTACCACTGCTTTCTGTATCTGGGTGGTGTTTTTTCCCCCCCACCTCCCTTCCTCATTAGCCAACGGATGACCATTAAGGATCAGTTAATCATTAATACTTTTGCCCAGCTCCTCAATAAACAGTAGCTAAACACACAAGGATATTTAAAAAATGTGGCTGTGGGCAATTTAATTTATTTTTTTATGAAGCATAACTTCCATTTAACATTTCAGGATAACTAGTTCAAAACACTCAAAACGTGAGCCACCCTGCAAACAGATAAGTGGTTTTGCAGACTGAAATATGTAACATACTGGTGCTGGTTGTTTCCTTATGTTTACAGATAGCCTTGAATCTTTTTCCTTTTTTAAGGAAGGAGTGTGGGGGAGAGACTTTATAACTGATTACTTTTAGCAGCTATACTCTTGTAACATTCAAATTACTTGCTCATGTTATGGGCTTTCTTTGGTTGTATGTTATGCTGTGACTGTCTTAAGAGCTTGTGGGAGAGGAAACAATTTCATGAAATGTCTACTATATGAAATAATAGGATGTAGTTCAATGTTAATTCATTTTCTTTTTCCTTTGTCTTGTAGAAGAAGAAGATGGTGTTTGGGAGAATGGACTTTCTTATGAATGTCGCACTCTGCTTTTCAAAGCTGTTCACAACCTGTTGGAGAGGTGTTTAATGAACCGGAATTTTGTGCGCATTGGGAAATGGTTTGTGAAGCCTTATGAGAAAGATGAAAAACCTATAAACAAAAGGTAGGATGCTTTATTTTGCTTTATTAAAGAAGCTGTAGAGTTTGTTTAAGCTTTATGCTAGAAGAAACGTTTAATTAAGAGCACTCAATTTATGGGTTGCTTGGGATCCTGAATCTCTGATCTTTCTTGTTTTTCTGCCTTTTGGGAGTTCTTCAAAACTTTCTTATGAAGAAAGGCAGTAATACTGAAGATAATAATCTGTCTCTTCTGTATTGGACACCATGGATAAGAAGAGTTGTAAAAGAAGCTAGAGCCTTCTAGGAATAAAGAAAAAGACAGCTGCTGTGAACCTACCAGTATAGTGGCCAGGACTAATTCTAACTGTGAATAATACTTGTTCTTTAAGGAAGTGGAATCTGGAGAGCCATTTACAGGCATCACATGCAGAGGACTTTGGGAGGAGAGTTTGTTAGCTCCTGTCCAGAAAGAAAGTTGCATCTGGGGACACTATTGGTAGAGAAATACTTCTGGCCTCCACGCTGGGGTGGAGGAGGGCGAGGAGCAAATTTTTGATCTAGATTGGATGAACTTCTCCTCGTAGTTCTAATGTGGTTTGACACGGTCTATGTTGCCTAGCAATAAGTAATGAAATGAATAAAAACTAGGTTATCTGGAACAAGTGTAATCTCTGTTCCCAAATCAGCTTTTAAAATCCAAAGTAATTTAAAGCTTAGAGAATGGCAGTGGGTTTTCCTATTTGTTTCATCTGTGTGGTGTTTTTTTTTTTTTTAATGCATGTGTTAAATCTTGCATGTAGAATGTTTGGAGATTGGTGGCTCTGCTTTTTGGATCTGGGGTTGGCCTTTGTTGGCATCTTCTGCAATAAATTTAAACCAGAAAGAAATCTAGAACTGCTTTGCAGCAGAAGCATGTGTTTATGTGTGTTTCTATCAGTTGTGGACTGCTGCTTTTAATTTGTGGGTAAACTTGTCCTTTTAGTTACAGGTATCCCTTTGTCCCCCCTAGGAAGGGAAAGATATTTCCTTTTTGGAATATCCTTGTCTACCCATTTCTTCTCTCTGTTGGTGCCATACATCAATAATAAAGAGTTTACTTTTACCTCTTTAGACTGATACTGTCTTGGCACACTCTGGGCTTTCCTCAGTTGAGGAACTAGTTTTCCAAATTGCTGTTTGAAACCAGCATTCGTTATGTCATGGCACCTCTTGGAGTAATTCTATAAAGCTCTCTGCAGCAGCTGGAAAAGCTGATGAAAGCTTTTAAAATAAAATAGCAGCATTTGTTTAATTTGGAAACTGATTCTTTTTTTAAGAAGCTCAGAAGGTCAGCGTGCTTGATGAGAATAACTGAAGGAATTGTGAGCTTACCCACAACACCACTTCACCATAAGTAGTTCAGAACTACTGGAAAAATAGAGGGAAAGATAAGACAGATCTGTGTAAAATGTTTTTATTGCAGAGAAATCTGTGTTTTCCACCAGGTACCTCAACCACTTGATATTCTGAGTAGTGGTTTGTATGAAATAAACCACTAAAGTGAGGGGAGTAATTAACAGATGTGCATACTCCTGGCATATTTTGCTCACCCCTTCTAGGAATGTCTTTAAATCTGTTAGGTTGTTCAGAGGTATCTGCTAAGGCTTCTGTTGGTCCAACAGATGTACTTAGCTGAAAAATCACTCTTTTTGAAGCTATATTTTTCTTTTTTGCATTTTCTCCATCTTTCTAATAATAAGAATAGCAATTCATAAATTCATAACACTGATTTGAAAGGCGTGTCATACTCGCCTCTGGATGTGGAAAGAAGAGTCCTTTTTCAGAAGACTGCTTCTTCCTGTATGCATATATCTCCCTCTGGAACAGCAGTGCTCCTCCTGTGTGGAGGTGGTCGTGGATGAATGTGGCAGGTACTGCACCTGTCATGGAGAATAAAGCATTTCTATTCAGGAAGGTTGTAGTTGCTTCTCTATATTGCTTGTGTGCATTAAATGCCTATCTCCTTATTAAGAATGAAAAAAATTACCTTGTGATGATGTTGGTATATCTTTATTCCTCCCTTCGGTCCTAGAAAATATGAAATAGTGGGAGAAATACAGGAGAAAGGGCACATACCCAAGGTGAGGGAGGATTTTCCCTGCTCTGTGGAGTCAGTGAATGAACATTGCTTGGCTTCATTTCAGCCCTTGTTGCTGTTATCTTTAGTGGCTGCTTTCATCCTCTGTGCTTTGTGTTCTGTGGAACTGTGCTTTGCATTGATTTTCAGAAACCCTGAGTGTAGAATCAGTGTGCCTATATAATTTAGAGATGCCTATTATCCTGGGCATGAAATCTGCTACCAGTCTGCTTCAGATCAGAGTTTATGCTACCCTGTACTTTGGGACGTGGCTAGTTACTATGTAGATTGTATTTCTGTGTATTATAACTACAGATTTAGATAAGGTTCATTGTTCTTGTAGACAATCTTAAAATATTTTGATTAGAGACTGAGTAGTTGATGCTCTTGACTGCGAAGGTAACTGGCTAACCTCAGTGTGCTGGCGCTAGAGCTGGCTGTGTAGAACTCTAGTCCCACTTCTTCACTTTCTCTTTGAAGCATGTACAGATAGAGCTCTTTTTTTTTTTACGTGTCGTTGTTCCCACCTGAATTTTGAGGTTTTGTTACCCAGTGTCCCAACTATGAAGATCAGTGCTGTGTTTTCCTGTCTCTGTCAGTGCAGCAGGGACTGGAGGACTCTGCTGGGCAGTGTGCTGCAGCAGGGCAGGCAGCCTGCAGGGCAGGGCTGTGACTTGGAGGTGGTGGTGGGATGGGAAAAAAAATGTTTCTGGTAAAGCAAAAAAGTCAAATGTTTGCATTATGGGGTCACACGCTGCACGTTGACGAGGCTGCAAGGCAATCACCATGACCTGCTCTTCCCTCCCCCTGCTTCCCCCCCAGTCTAAAACCAGCACTGGGAAAAGTGAGACAGTCATGTATTTGGTGAAATTGGATCTGCCAGTGCAAGTCACGATTGCCGTGCCTGAGGAAACTGTTGGAGGTTTTTGAGCATGTTGGTTCCACTGCTGTTTATAGAGACAGGGGAATGGAGTGGGTAACTCCTTCATGTGGGTGTGTGTATGGTGATCATTTTTTGGTTTTTCTTTCGTTTTTCTTTCTTGCTGCTCTTAATATGTAAGGAAGCGATTTCCAAAACATTCAGGAACGGGTGATGAGAGTTACAGGGATACCAGTAGAATAAAAGACAGAAGTGAAGGTTTTGTTAATAGCCCTACTTGTAACCAAATGGGGAAAAATGCTGCAGTGTTTGTCACATCTTTTCTCGATAACTTATAGAGCTTTTGTAATCTACCTTTAAGGTGACCACATATTAAATTACAAAGTTTGACAAATAAACATGTCTTTCTCTCTTCTGCTTTCCAACCTATTGTGGTGTTACTGTCACGTTCAGAAGTAGTTGTGTATGTTTTATTCAGAACTCCACACTTTAGGAATATGAGACAGGGACTGTGATCTGCTGCATCCAACTCTGCCTTTTCTGGTTGGGCTGCTGAAATAGCAGCCTTCGGACGAGGCTTTTCCTCCTGCCAGCTGGATGATAAAATAGTGGCATATACCTAGCATAAATATTATTAGGAAACTTGTCAGAGTAAATGCTATTCTAGGCAAAGTTCCTTAATGAAGATTAAATCTGACACTCCTACTGAAAAGTATGAAGGGCCTACGTGGAGCACATCCGCTGAAGTTTTTTAGGTAATAAGTAAAACTTGCTAACTTTTAACATAATTGGAACGTTGGTAAGCAAATAATTGAGCAATACTGATTTGGTGGGATTCCTTTTAAATAGTAAATGGGCTGATCTGTTCACGTGGAGGGGGAAAAAAAAGAAAAAGCCACAAACACAACACTCCCACCACTTGGAAAAACATAAGTGATAAGCTTATCATAGCTTACAAAATAAAACTTGCTGCACAAGTTTCACAAGTTGTGCTGTTAGACCTTAGCCTGGGTACGGGATTATATAATGCAAGTACGTAACTTCAAGGGAAATGACTGCTGAGAAATATTCTGTGCGTGTGTGTTTCTGTATTTTGTGTGTGTGTGTATATATATAAACATTTAGAAACCATCTTGTTAAGCCATATATATATACACACACACACTTTTTTTTTTTTGCCTTATCTTACCAAGAGGAAAAGGTAAAACCAGCCACAGTGGACGTCTTTCATGAGTGTGTTGGCAATTGTGCAGTCCCAAATGCCCATGGGTTGTGCAGGGGAGCAGTATTTTAATTGGGACGTAGCGATTGCTGCCTCCTTAAGGAATGTTCATAATGTAACAGCAGTTACTCAAAGCAATTGGCTATTGTCTGTTTGGTCTTTGCTGCCCTTAGGACAAAGGGAATGCTGTGCTTCAGCCCAGGTTCCTGCCACTTTGGTTCCCCTCTTTGGTGTCTTTCCCATTTTCCGTGGGGGTTTCTTTCAGTAGCAATGGAGTAGTTCTTGCTTCCTCTAGGAGGATGCTCCAAATTGCTATTAATAATAATTTTTTCAGGAGCAGGATGAGAAGATTTCTGGATGCTAAAACTCAAATCTTGTTCATACTTGAGAATTAACTGTACAAGTCTAACCTGTAGTCACGGGTTTTACCTTTATTTCTGTATATTTAACTTGAAACCTTAATACCTGAAGTGAAGTGGCTCTTCTTTGCTACTATTGGGGTATTTTCTACCATCTTTTAAGTCTGCTCAACTCTTTTTGCTGTGTAAATTTCCTCCCTATGTTAATCTTGAAGTCAAACAAAGTCAACGTTTTTTTTACAACAGCTCTAATGAGGCTGTTCTGGCATGGTGTACCGGCAGGAGAGCAGGTGATGTTTTTCCTTTTACTGTAGACAGCTGGAATTGAGAGCTGCTGTAAGTAGGACAGTGCAGGATAAACAGCAGGAGCTGAGAGCATTGATCACATGATTGTCTCTTTGGAATATTGGGTTGCTACAGAGACTACGAGCAGACAAATTTAGCACTTTACATCAGAAAGCAGTTTTCTCTTATTTGGCTTAAGTTGCAATGCTAGTTTGGCTCATCAGGAAAAACAGGTAGCAATATGGCTCTCAGTTTTTAGCTTTCAACAATAAATTCCTATTTATTTGTTCACTGAGCAATAAGGTAATACAAAAACCATACAGATGCATCAGATTTTGTCAAACAAAAATTTTATAATGCATTTCAGTTTTCAGCTTGGAAAAATCTGGCTTAACAAGATGGTCTCTAAATGTTTCAGAATGGGGCTGAGCAATTCACTGAAAGCTGTTGCTTTGAAATAGTGTAAAATCTGGTTGTTATCTGTTTTCCAGATAAATTCTGGATTCTTTATAGCACATATGTTTCCTTGTGCAAGCACAAGTTTAGATAATTGAGATCTGCATTTTGAATAATGCAAGGATGCTAAAATTGAAGGTAACAGCTTTGTTAGTCTCATCTAAGTTCTGAAGTAGGAGAGCACAAACCAGCTATTTTCTTTCTAAATATTACTTATAATCATTCTTCCTGGAGAAATATGCATGTGTTTTGTGCATACACGTATTTAAAGTTCCACTTGCATTCTGAAAAAATCAGCTTTGCTTCTCTGATTTTATTAGTATATTAAAAAAATTTGTTTCAACCCTTTTTATAGAGGTGAAGCTCAGCTCATTAATAATGTAGTAACTAAATGTAGAAGTCTTTAAGGTGGCTATGACTTATTCTGTAATGAGTTACTACGTTTGTATTTGTTGTAGATTATGCAGCTGGGTTACAGAACAAACAAATTGATCTATCTTAGCTAAGGACGTTTTGATGTTAGCTAGAAGTTATGTGAAAAACATTTTGGAGAGCCTTTGACAGTAGTCATTAATGATGTGCTTTGAACTGGAAGTTTTTCTGCTTAGCTATTAGCTATGTTCTTTGCTTTGTGTTATCATCAAAATCAGCTTTCTGCTATATTTACCTTCATGACCATAGGGAGTTACTTGGAGATGCTTAGAAAGATGTGTGCTGTGCCATCTTTGTGTCAGTAGTTAGAGAAGCATCTGTGTTTTGAGATACCATTACTTCATGTTAAGAAACAGAATATGTAACTTGCTAGAAAAATGTAGATGTGCATTTGTTTAGAGTTCCTTGAGCTTTCACATTGAGGGTATTAGTGCCATTGTGTCTGCTTGAAGTGCAGACCCTGTGATAGGGGCTGATGCAAACCCTGATGTTATGGGGAAACTTGTAGCCAAGGGCAAGAAAGGCATGTTTGTGAACTTGATTAATGATGATTCCAGCTCTTACATAGCAGGGCGACTTTCTGTGATAATGAGTATGTATGTTAGCATGTTCTTCCTGGAGAACTAGGAGCCGTATCCTCTGTGTCCCTCACCCCCCAGCACTTAAACAGGCAAGCAAAAGCAACCCCCCAAAATAAAACAACAAAGAAAGCTCCTAGAGTGTTCCATAATTGAGATAGGCAGGTACACAGATTTATGTTTTTTTCTTTCATTTCTTAAATTGTAAAACAGCAAAAACCCACCACCACCATGTATTTTTCATGTCTTTTTTGTAATGCTGATTTAATAGAACGATCTAATTTTAGTATTTTAATTATATTCATGTTTTGCTTATTACAGCAAATGCATATTTAATTTCCTGTTCCTTTCTAGTCTGAATGAAGGTTTTGGAGTCTCCTAATTCAGGAATATGGCATGGTGAGCAGGAATTGAAGACTTCACACTTAAAATAGCTGTGAAGGTGTGAATGTGGCAGCATGGGAAGCTGCTCTGCATCAGTGCATTACGGGTTTGTGGCTATTCCTGGAAGATGATGGATATAGTCCCCAGGAACTATTTTGAGCGAGCACTTACAAAGGCAGGGTGGTAGGTGGGTTGTGTTAAGGGAGTAGCTCCTGTTGTATTCAGTGAGCCCAGACATCCTCAGGTGGCTCAGCAGCTTTGCTCCTTCTCCACAATGAAAAGCCTGAAGGGCTGCCTGATGGATAACAGAACGTAAAGCAGAGATCAGAGTACAGTGGTAGTGCAGGTTGAGCATGTGCTCAGGTATGTAATTCCTCCAGACTTGCTCTTTGGCAGTTGTTTTGTTTTCTGTTCTACCCTGGTTGCTGCAGTGTTGTTTTTCAACCAAGTTAAAGGGGGAAAAACACAAACAACGACTAACTAACTTAAAAACCCCAACAAAAACAGACAACAGGCTATGCAAAAACCTTATGACTGAACTGGGAAGGATTTTCTTTCAGAAGTAGCCTATTTAGTTATTTATTTCGCTTTAGAAAGCAACTGTAACCTTTTAAAAAGAAACTTTTTGATACTGAAGTTTATTTAAAGAACGTACCACCCGTGGTTGGCTCTAATGAGGAATAACTGTTGGGAGATGCTTTCATTTAGGCAGATAGAATGCATTGGCTGGGAGTTCCCTGGGCAGTTGCTGCTGTGGACCATTGTCAGCCAGTCACAGTGCAGTGATTCGTGGTCAAAACAGCTCGAAGTTTCAGATTGTTGGCCATTACATACTGATTTTTAGCAAACATAACAGAAACAGTGAAGCATATTAATGGGATGTTAACTCTATCTGGTGTGTTTGTACTCCTGAATGAACTGTTCTTCCCAATTGAAAAGTAATTGTGTAAGTCATTAGTTCTGGGAGAGTAATTTTAGCTTTGCAGTGTCCATTTTCCTCATCTACAAAATGGGAATAGAAAAATACATAGTGAGGATATGGCAGGTATTTTGGTAGGCTGGCAGCACTCTGGCATGGTCAGCTACTTGGTTCAGCTCCGAAGTAATTTAGAAAGGCAATCTAGGAGGAAAAGTGGTGGTAGTTATAAAAACAAAAGCATTCATACTTTCAGTGGAAACATTTGGATGCTTTCTTGAATTTACCATCACATGTGCTGTAGGTTTTGTTTGTTTGTTTTTAATTGGAAACTTCCTCATTGCTGTTGATGTTGTTGCAGTATCCTTGCCTTTCAGCCATAGCCCAGTGCTGACTTGATGTAATCCACTGAAGTGTGGGTTAGGGAAGTCCTGGTGCAGCTGATATGCGTGAAGCATTTTGAAGATATATTACTACAGAAGTACTAATGGGGAGGGGAAAAAAAAACCAGACCCAAGTATCTTTTTATCAAGGAGATGCATTCATATTTGCTAATGGAGATGCAGAAACGTTGTGTATATGCACTTCCTTTGTGTGCTTTTTTCCTCTTTTCCTTCCATTTCTCTTACAAAGGTAGAAGTGGAAATCTGTTGAAATTGTCCATACGAATTTCAGTTGCTTTTCACATAATCTTCCATCTCTGAAGGGATTTTGCTCATTCTGATGACGTTTCGTAATTCAGTAACCAGTTACCAATATTGAAGACCGGATGTTGTATTAACGTTCTAAGGTTAAGACTTCCCTGAAATTAACTTGATGTTTGGGGTTGGGCAAGTTGATGAGAGCTTGGGCAGAATTAGGGTTTTGTTTTCAGAACTTCATTTAAAATTCTGTGCACTACTCTTACATATGCACATGTGGCAGTGCATGATCACAGTGTAAAACTAACAGAAAGCAGGTGGACTGAAAAGGAGCTTTAAGACGAGCTTCTGGTGTTGGGAAGGGACATCTGTCTGCACCTCAAGAGCTGCCCTCTGCATGTACAACAGAAGTTCTGAGAGCTGTGGTACAGGTGTTCTTTATATTGCAGTCATGAGATGCTCTGCACAGATTATCTAGTGGTCTTTTGAGCTACTTTAAAAAACAAACAAGTCTGCAAATAGAAGCATAGGATGAACTCTGTATTGGTGGGCAGGAAACCACCAATTTTCTCACTGTTCTTGTGTACTTGACTAAATTGTAAAGGCAATTTGCCTATTTTCCCTTAAGTGAAATGCTTTTTGACCAATTAAGTGGACTTGCTAATTACTGAAGGGGCTGCTGTGCTTTTTTTGCTTGATTGGGATTTTTGGCTGCACTGTGAATCATTGAGAACAGGAGAGGAATTTTGAGAAATAGTGGGATCTTCTTAATGGCTTTTGGAAGGGTTTGAGGAGAGTCCTCTGAAGCTGAGGTTGAGGCAGTAATGAATCTCTGGAAATGCAGAGAATTGGAGAATGTGCAAATGTGTTAAAAACCTTAACAGAAAGCAAGCATGCTTGGAGTATCCAAGTCTGTAGTCTGTAAAATGGAGTATGTAGGGATTGCTGGTAACTTAAAGCTCTGGTTCTGTGTTTCCTACCACCATTTCTCCACTCCCTTACAAAGAGCTTTAATACATTTCTGGCTTGATTGTTGTATTTCTTGTGACTTTTTTACAAGCACCAATATTTCCTACAGTTTTGTAACGTCGTCAGTACTATGATGTTACATGTAAAGAAGGGGTTTCTGAGCGTGACTAGTTAGGGCAAAAGATTAATGCAGTGTTTGAGTACACGATGTGTTAGTTTTACCCTTCACTTTAACCTTTAGGTAAGAAGATTCGTGTTTTCAGGAGATACCATGTGGAAGTTTTTCCCTTAGCTCATGTTTAAGGAGCAGTATTGTGCTGTATTTCTGCAATGTAGCACTGTTATTCTGTTGTGCATGAAATGACATCACTGCACATACTGAAGCAGAAATCAAAGGTGGTGTGCATAGTTTTTATTTCATGTTTAGACTATTCACTAATTCTGGTTAGAGATTGGTGTTCAGGTTTGCAGGAATCAATTTCTGCTTGCAGCTTTCATGCCGAAGCTGTTTGAAATGAGGTTGGTGACAACAGTGGCTACTGTCTTACTAATGAGATTTTGATGGAAACTTCCCACCTGCTGAATGTGGGGAGGAATGCCTTTTTTTCTTCTACTATTTTAAAAATTCTTGTGTTTTTTAATGTGGTTTTTGCATGATGACCTTGAATTTTTGCTTCTATTTAGCAGTAGTTTTGCAGCATAATGAATTGGCATGTTTCTGTTATCATGCTGATGCTTCTCTTTGTTTTGGTTTATCTGAATTCTCTCAGATAATAGTACAGATGTCTGCCCTTTATCTGTGTAATAATGTAGAGCTAACTAGAGACATAGCTTAATCCCATTTAAAGTGTATTTAAAGAATATGTGCTTTTATTTTTAACTCTTCCTCATGTATGCTAAGCTTCTGAATTGGTATCTGTCACTTGGGACCAACAACATGATCCACTATTTCAGTTTAAACCACCCAATATTTTTAAAGTAGAATTCAGTTGGACAAGATCAGTCTTCAACTATTTGCATAAGGATTAAAGTTTAATGAGATTTCTATATAGGAATTCAGTGGTGTTTGATAACCAGGTGAATTGGCTTGAACTTGAAATCATGAAGATGATGCCGAGCTCCGTCACCACAGGATTTTGTCAGCTATCTTTACGGGGATTCCTGGGCAGCTTTTCATCTGCAGGGAGTAGGTTGTCCTGAGCTGGATTACTGAAGCAATTATGCTAAGTAGTTGTCAATGAGTAATGATAATTCATTTGTATGTCTGGATCCTGGCTCTTTTTGTTCTTTAAAAATAAATAATAAAAAAAAGTGAAGAGCAGGTCAGCATACTGTCACAGGTTTGATGCACCTTGAAAATGGCTGTGGTGCAGTCGAGGCAAACTCCCATAGAGGTTTCTGTTGGTTCACTTCATGGCCTGTAGCTTTCAGTTACTGTAATAAGAAATATCGTGCTTCACTTGCTCTTCCTCCTCAACCAGTCTGTGGGTTTTCTCATCCTTGAAGAGGTTTAGGTCCCTAAATTTAATTTGTTGATAGTCAAAGCCATGTATTTTACGCTGTGATGGTGGTCTTGTTGCGGTGCCCATCCTGGTGGCTGCTCTCTGGGGTGTGGATCAGTAAACCAATTTATCTCTGCTGTCATAGACTGAACAGACTGTACCAGTTTCAGAAATATTTTTCCCCATCCAGTTTAGTCTCTTACCATCTACCTCCTGCTGGAGGAAATGCCTTGGCAATGACACTCATGTATCTGGTAACCACGCCTATGGAGGTTTTATTTTAATAGGGATACTGTAGTTCTTCCATGACCTGGAGACTTTTTTTTATTCAATCGATCGAATCTAATTTTATTTTTGGGGCAAAAGGTGATATTGCATTCATACAGTCTTTTTAGGGTATGGTAGTTCATGAAGTGTCTTTCCTTTTGACCTTGCAAAAATGCACTGCCATCTGCTATTTTGACTCGCTTCATTTAGTCTGTTTCCCTTGACCTGTATCTTTTCTTTTCCTGAGACTGAGCAGGTGCTTGATGCTGCCCTCCTTAAAGAGAAAGATTTATTTTCTGATCAGTAGTTTATGAAGGATTTTTTAAGCTTCTCCTTGACTGTCATCCTTCTATTGCTGAAATGTTGGCCCTAATCTGATGTCCTATGTAAACAACATCTTGCTTTTAACACCTGTATTTTCCTATGGGTATCTATTGGTCTGTCACACACTTGAGATAACTTATAGAACTCAAATTGTCATGAATATATATGTTTTTAAGTGATTTTTCAGATGCAACTGTATACCTAAATGCACTATTTCTTGCAACTTGCTTCTGCTTTTTTTTTCCTTCCCAATCTCTGCCTGCCATTTAATTAAAATATATATAAATGTTAAAATATAAATTCTGCTGACTGAATCTGTGGCAGGAGGACTACATACGGCCTCATTAAAATTAATGAATGTTCAGAAATACGTTTGCAGCTTTTAAATAAATACGCTATACAAATATTGTCAGTTTACTTTTAATTGATTTGCAAAAAGCAGAGTTTAAGTTTCTTCTCGAAATCAAAATATGAAGTCTCAATCTAAAGAGACTGAAAACTTAGCATCTCCTGTTTGATCAATCTTCCTGATTGATCTTTGGTTTTAGCTTTAAACTGAAATACTTTGTAAGTACTTCAAGGAATGTGTATTTAGCATTTCCTTGTTATTCAGATAGAATGGATTTTTTTTTTTTTTAGTGCTAATTAGTAAGACTTTTGGAATGAAGTTCTTTCAAAATTAGTGAAAAACTGATCAACCTACTGTTTTGAGATCTATTCTTAGGATTTGTTTTTTTTTCTCTCCCCAGCGAGCACTTGTCCTGCTCATTCACCTTCTTCTTACATGGAGATAGTAATGTTTGCACCAGTGTGGAGATCAGTCAGCATCAGCCTGTGTACCTGCTTAGTGAAGAACACCTCACCCTTGCCCAGCAGTCTAACAGCCCTTTTCAAGGTAGGTTTTCGTAATCACTAATGTCTGTTGAAATAAATCAGTCCTTTCAGTTGTTCAGAATGAGGATTTCTGATAGAGGCTGGGAGTGGGAGCAGGGATGTCATGTATTGTGTTCTACTCAAATGTCTGCTGTATTGACATAGCTAGTTAAGTCATTTGGTCTATCTCAGGTCTTCTGCAGGTGGATGATTTCCATATTCCTCTTCTGGCATGTTGCCCAATAATGTGATTTATGGCACAGTAAATTTAATTTCCAAGTACTGTCCTATTGGTGACTCGAACATTTAGCTTTTTCAACAGTGTTTTCAACATGCTTTATAACCCCCACGTACCTTCCTCAACTTCTATTTTAGAAGTCCATTTCTGACCTGACTTACTTAATCTATTCACTCCCCTTCCCCCTTTTTATTTGGCTCTCCCTTGCCTGTAAATTCCTTTGGTTCCACCAGCAGATGCAGGCTATGCTCTCGAAGACAAAGGAGCGATGGGGCCTGAGTCTGGTTAGTGGGCTGTTTGATCATTCCCTGTGTTAGACACACTTATGTTGGCTACAGAAATCACTTTTCCTGCATGACCACGTGCTGCCCTTGTTTATTAATGCTCATTGTCCAAACTTGCTTTCTTTGAATGCAATTTAACAGCAGCTGTGCTTTCCTAATATGGACAAGACTAAACATGAAACAGATTACTTCCTTCTATATATGTGGCATTGTTGTAACAGTACCCAGCAGAACAAAAGGATGGGGAAACACCTTAACTCTGTCAGAATTTGAGATGGTCCTCTTTATCCCACCTGTGTATTGCAGAGTCTTTGCTGGTCAAGATCAAAACTTGATTGCTGCTTGTTTAAACGGATTAATTTGTAATTGTGGTAACTTGATTCTTACAGTACACGTACATTTAACAATGCATACACATTGCCTACAACTTGTGCCATGTAGTCAAATGTGATCAGGTTGCATTCTGACTTGCCAGTGGTAAGTTGTTAATTTGGTGTGGCTGAAATAACACTAATGCTGTTTTAATGGGCAAGTGCAGATTTTGGTTAGATACAATCTAATTTATTTCTATTTATCTTTTTAGTTATTCTAAGTCCCTTTGGATTAAATGGCACGCTCACTGGGCAGTCATTCAAACTTTCTGATTCATCTACAAAAAAGCTTATTGGTGAATGGAAACAATTCTATCCTGTCACTTCAAACTTGAAGGAGGGGTCCGAGGAAAAACAAGAAGATATGGATTGGGAGGATGATTCTTTAGCTGCTGTTGAAGTCCTTGTTGGTATGTCCTCTCATTACGTTTTAATTACTGAAATTAACAGGTTAGGTTTAAAAACTCTGAATGCAAACATGACCCCACTTCATTCTTTTGCAACTATTTGTGATCGTTTTGCTCGTCTAGTTTATTCTCAGGCCTGTCTAAAATGAATGGCTACTTAAATTGGGTTCTGCAGACCGAGTGGGTGAGGTATTTTAGTTGGTACCCTTAGAAGCGAAACTGTTGATTTTTATATTATAAACAAAACAAAAAAAAGCCCCAAAACAAACAAACCACTAGACTATCACTGTTGGCATCTGAGATGCATCAAAAGCATGTTGTGCTGTTTCAGAATCTCTGCAAATTCAAACAGAACAGACATGCCTTTCAGGGATTTCTTCAAAACCACAATCCTAAAGAACTCAATGTACTCAAGCACTGCATTTATCTGCCACTGTTCCTAAAGTGTAAGCTCCTGGGACACAGTAGTTTGTTTGTCTGCGGTGAGCTATTGACCTTTGATTTGCCAACTAATGTAATCATTTCTCTGTAATATGTGCTACAAGCTTGTATCGCAGTGGTGGCTGAAGACCGTTATGTTGATGGGGATAGGAATCTTGTCAGTGTTATATGATACTTAAAAATGTTGTCTTCAGCTTTATTTATAAATGAAAGAAGATAAATACAAGTAGTTGTATATGACAGAGTTGTCTCTAGCTATACATAAAAACCCTGTTTTATTCACTCACCTAAATCTTCCATATAATAAAGCAAAGCGTAAAGTAATGATGATAGCAGACTCTTTGCAAGGTTTGGTGCAAGGTAGGTAAATTTAACTGGTAAGGTGATCCTTCTGATGGCTATCTTAAATGTAAGTTGTTGGTGAAAAACTGTAAAATAAGCCTGTTTTTTTTTTTTTTTTCCTTATTAGCTGGTGTGCGAATGGTATATCCAGCGTGCTTCGTTCTAGTTCCCCAAACAGACATCCCTGCTCCTAGTACTGTTGGGACATCTCACTGTTCAACTACTTGCTTGGGTGTCCACCAAGTGCCTGCTTCCACACGAGATCCTGCCATGTCCTCAGTAACTCTGACTCCTCCAACATCCCCCGAGGAAGTTCAAACAGGTACAGTGCAACTAGCATCTTGTGGACGTTTTGATGGCTTCTTCTTTACATCAAGCTTTGTACCTGATGCTGTAGTCTAGTACTTTCCTCCTCTGTGTGCGGTGTGTGTATCTAAGCATTTTGGAGCAGCTTTATAAGCACCACTGTGTAGCTCAGAAATTGGTAAGCTGGTATTCAGCCTTTTCACAGTCCTCGGACGTTTCTTTGTAGTTCAGATTCCAACAGACTGTGTGTGAGCAGTGAGTATAGAAATTTGCTTTAAGTCAAAGCAGGTAAGACTTAGTAGTAGTTTCAGATAACTTTACAAATAGTGTTGTTGTTTTTTTGTTTTGTTTTCAGAAGAGGGATGTGTGAGCAGTTTGTGGTTGGGGGGTTGTGGGTTTGGGTTTTTGTCTTTTTTTTTTTCTGCTATACTTAAATTTCCTGTCTGTTTTGATTGCCTATAATTGAAGAAGATGCTTGTTTTCCCTGATTTTTTCCAGGGCTGGTTGAATTGAACTAACAGTGATTGTGAATGTATCACTTCATTGCCTAAAACTTTCCTTTGGTACTGCTTTTTCAGTTGATGCTCAGTCTGCCCAGAAATGGGTGAAGTTTTCTTCAGTTTCTGATGGATTTATCTCTGACAGTACTAGCCATCATGGTGGCAAGATACCTAGAAAACTGGCCAATCAGGTGGTGGACAGAGTTTGGCAAGAATGCAATATGAACAGAACACAGAACAAGTATGTACTCTCCCTTTGTGATACAGAAGGAAATATGGTATTTTGTGCGCTGTGGAAAGTAGCTCTGGTAAATACACTGTGACTGCTAGTAGAAGGTGTTTTTCTTCTTGTTAAAACAAATTTTAAAGGAGTTAATTGGTTCCTAACAAGTGGATTGCTTATCTCTTAAGTTTAATGCCTTCATAAATGGTTATTTATAATTTCTTTGCTGAATCCTGTGTCACAAAACTGTTCTTGAGGCTTGACAGAAGATAATATGTGCTGATCTCAAATAACTCTCCCATACTGAATCATAGGCGGAAATATTCTGCTACATCAAATGGCTTGTGTGACGAAGAGACAGCTGACAAGGTAGCATCCTGGGACTTTGTTGAAGCCACACAGAGGACAAATTGCAATTGCTCTAGGTACGGTATTCAGCAGACTCGCAGTTTATTTCAGCAAAGTTTCACTCTTGTAGAATGTTTATCTTTAGGTGACTGAAGTGTTGCAAAGGCTCAAAACATTTCTGATTTAAATTGTTACAGTTATTACCTTGCAAATTGAATATTAGAATATTCAAAATTGATGTCTGGAGGGTGTAGCGTGTTGAAAGAAATGCGTTTTTCTTCTTTATTGAAATGTTTTAGCTTTCTGGTTTCAACGTGAGCTGTGTATTTTGTAACTTTCCTAATAGAAGAGTGGCAGAGAATACCCAGGCCCTAAGGATGTACATGCAGTTCAGCATCCTAATCTTACATGTTAAATTCTAGGCTTTGTTATTTTGTATCATTCATTCTGTTAGATCATCCTGAGAGTTGGTCTCTTGAACTGGAAGTTGAAATGTTTAATCTCAAGTACGTTTATACTGGGAAGGGGGGAGGGGGGGGGGGGGGGGGAAGGGGAGAAACAAATGAACTGTACTAATGCAGTGGAGGTATGAAACCTTTCTCGGGGTAAATAGCTACATAAGGTACAAAGTATTTTGTAGGTTTTGTGGGACTGACAGCTTGACTTCTAACTCCTTAATGCAGAGACTTGCACAACACTGTTGGTTTGCATTCATGGTTGAATCCAGGAAGTCACTTGCTCATTCTTAGGTTTTTTTTCTATTGATTCAGCAGCGTTGGTGGAAGTTAAAAGCAACATTTTGCTCATATAACTAACTATTTCTGTTAATGGAAGATGATACTCTGTAACTGCCTTTGAGGATTGTGTGGGTGTTGGGCTCATAGGACAGCTTTTCCCATTTTTTTAAGTTGGTATTCTGAGATATTGCAATGATAGTCCAGTCATTCAAAATAAGTTATGGTCAGAGGCAGCTTCCTTTCAAAATACTATCGGTTTCAGACTTCTGTAATCACCTGTTTAATGGCTTAGACGCCAATTCTTTCCTAGTGAAAAAGCCACGATAGGCATATTTGAAAGATTAACGTGAAGTCTTTTTCCCTATGTTAATTCTGCAGGCACAAAAATCTCAAACCAAGAAATTCAGGTCAACAGGGGCAGGCACCACCTGTGGGCCAGCAGCAGCAAGCAGCTCCAAAGCACAAGACGAATGAGAAGCAAGACAAAGGGGATAAGCCACAAAAACGCCCTTTGACTCCTTTTCATCATCGTGTATCTATCAGTGATGATGTTGCCATGGAGGCAGATTCGGCAAGTCAGAGGCTTGTGATGACTGCACCAGACAGTCAAGTGAGATTTTCAAATATCCGAACTAATGATGTAGCAAAGACTCCTCAGATGCATAATGCTGAAATGCATAATGCTGAAATGGCAAATTCACCTCAGCCACCACCACTTAGTCCTCACCCGTGTGATGTAGTTGATGAAGGGGTAAATAAAGCTCCTTCTACTCCTCAGAGTCAACATTTCTACCAGATGCCAACACCAGATCCCTTGGTTCCCACCAAAACAATGGAAGACAGACTCGATGGCTTGTCTCAGCCTTTTCCAGCTCAATTTCCTGAAGTTATAGAGCCTACCATGTATATTGGTACTGCAGTGAATTTGGAGGAAGACGAAGCTGATACTACTTGGAAGTATTACAAAGTTCCAAAGAAAAAGGATGTGGAATTCTTACCACCTCAGCTTCCAAATGATAAGTTGAGAGATGATCCAGTAATACCTGCTGGACAGGAGAACATAACATCAGTTACAGAGTAAGTAATACTTCAAGTTACAGTAATGATGTGAGAAAGTGAGGAAAGTGAAAGGCCAAAGGCAGTAGTTTCTCCTAATAAACAAACTTGACACTAAAGCATAATGTTGCTCTCATCAGCTTGAGCAGTGTTGCCAAGTAAGCCTTGATTTCAGCGCTGTCTGTCCGTAAGAATGTAATACTTGTGAGATGTGGGCAGGAAGCACAGTCAAATATGTCGTAAGACTTTTCAGCTTTTCCTTGTTAGAACTCTGAATTAGCAGGTGATAATGAATATTATTTTTCTACTCAAAAATTAATCTGTAGCCAAATTATGCCCATTTGGGACTCACGGTCCCAAACAGTGACTCATGGTCCCAAACAGTTCTGCTCTTCTCTTTATTCTTTAATTTTGAAAGCTGGTTATTTAAATGACTGAGAACAGTGAAGAAGCTAATCTGCTTTCCTGGAAGACATTAACTAATATGGACGACAACTACTTTCTAATACCAGAAATTTCTCAAGAGAACACGAGCATCAGTTTATACATCTTGCTGTGACTTGGGTTTGTTGTTCAGCAGGTTTAAGGGCTTGAGGTTATCGTTCAAATGGAACAAGTGACCAGTGTTTGTCTGCCCTTGCTGTTTTGGGCCCCAGATCATATGGGAAACCCCCATTCATTAAATGAAGCATGTTTAAGTTGAGAGTCATGCTAGTTCCGTCTTAAAACCACAGCCTTAAAGGTACAGGAAATGTGTCTGGGATCTTGGAATTTTTTGTATTTTTGTTTAAGCTGATATTATGGTGGCTTATTGTCTAAGTGTTGATAAACTGTGAAGCTTAGAGGCAATTGAGGAAAAACAACAGTAGTGTTTTTAGTGTTAAAACTTGTATTGATTCTGTCAAAGCAGGGGTAGCTGTGTGAGTTTTGTTTTGCTGCAGAATGAATCAAAGTGGTTTTTCTCTCCCAGATAAAACAAAAAAACAACCCTAAAACAACCACCAACAACAAAAATTAAAAACAAACAAAAGCCAAAAAAAACCCAACAAAAAACCCAGCTTAACAGAACCCCCCCCCCAAGCCTCTTGGCTCTGTGTTGTCTCCTTTGCTGTCAAACTACTTAAGAAATTCTTCCTGTCATCTCTCTTACTTTACTTCCTTGTGAGGACATGTAGCTTGCAGTGGGAATGCTGCAGGATAAGGGTGGTAATGGGAAGCAACAGGTGCTGATAGGGCTGTGAATAGCAATGTAAACTTAACAGGATGCAGACGTGGGTGCAGAGGTGACAAACTTTGGTTTAGGGGTGTGATCTGTGACCAAAAAAAATCATTGTGAGTGCACCAAGAATTGCCTCTGCCAACTCAATTGCTGTCGATTATTTTGATCCAGAATTGTGCTTCTGTTCAGGTAAAAGGAGAATCTCAGTGTGACCAATATCAAATTGAGTTCCCCTCTACCCCCAGGACACGGTGTGCTTTAATTTGTGATAGAGCTGAAGCAGCTCCTTGCAAGGCTGAAAATTGGTGTGATTTTTCTGTTTCACTGCTGGCAGTGGAAAGCTACAGAGAGCAGTCGTTGCATTTGCTGCATTGGAAAGCTGTGGGAAGAGATACGTTTGCTGTAGCTGTTGGTCTGTTGTTGTATACGTGTTCTAAGCCATATCTTCTAACTGTTAAGAGTTTACATTAGCTAGTTTTTTTTCGCAGCTTTTTCAAGATGTGAATTTATAGGATTTTAGCATTTTTCACCCCTGAATTAATTCCAGCCAGCCAAGACATGCTTAACATAAGTATTTTCCTTTTTCGGTTCAAGAAATGATCTTTCCTTGCGTGGTCTGTAGTTTGATTTAACAATTTATTAACTGTGTGTGTGTGTGTGCATTTTCTCCTAGACTATTTTACCATTCATTTCTTTTCTTCTGTGCTTATCAGAAAATGCTGGAAGCTGCTGCTCAGTTTTGCTGTATACGTTTCTTGGTGCTTAATTCCTTCTTCCTAGAAAGCTGTCTTCTATAAATCCCACAGAAGGAAGAGATGGAAGATGAAATGCTCAGCTCTGAGTGCTACTCCATACATAAATGCCAATGGTTCTTGACATGAAGCCATGCTCATCGTGCTGTTGGCTGGGGGTGGTGGTGGTGTTAAAGATTTTATTGGGGCTGTTGCCACAACCAGCATAGATGGATTTGATGTTGTCGGCTGTGAGATGTTTCTTTGCAAAGCTTATTTCTAGGAAGGTTTGACAGAGTAAAACTGCCACTGTGTCCTTCTGCAGGCTACTTAAGTTGACAGGGATGTACAAGGCAGTGAGGAAGCTCTTCAGGAATCACTGTGCATCTTTCTATACAGAATTTCAGGGTCTACGTGTTTGAATTGTTCTGTAGCACTTCTCTTGCTTTCTGGTCTCCTAAAGGAGAAATGTAAGCCTTATTCTGACCTCCAGATAGTACCTGGGTGGTATCTAGGCAGTCAAAACCAGTCCCTACTAATGTTGAGGGGCATTAATTTCCTATGGGGTAGCATTTCCTTTTTTTGTAGCGGCTTAAGCAAATAAATAATAGATGGGCTGGAACCTGTGTTTGGACTCGAAGTACCTGCAGTCTTCATTCTTGGAGAATGCGTTTTGATTTCATGTGTGAAATCCCTGTGAATGCTTCTTACTGGCTGTTCTGTGTCAGTTTGGGATGAAGAGGGTCTCTGAGCAAGAAGAAATTGTGCAGCTGTTTGTGTGACACTGCTGGAATGGTCGTCTTGTTGGAAAAAATACCTTTTTCCCATGGTACCTCTTGTGCACTGTGATACATAAAGTAGAAGATAGAGAGGCATACTTGTAGCTAATATTCATAACATAGCTTTATATTTGCCAAATTCGTTCTGCTTGTGCAACATCACATTGGTGAAACCAATAAATGTTACAAAAACCTAATTTGTGCACTTATCAACTCCATTTTTGGCTCCAAGTATGACAAAAAGAAAAATGCTGACAGTGAGAAATCTGTTTATTAGTAAATTAGATATTGGTGTGCTGTGACCTTCATGTGGTATTTATAGAAGTGATACAAATGACCACTAAACATAGCATTTGTGTAGTTATTTCTTGGGATTTTTGGATAGCCTGACTTAGTTTCCAACAGAACACTGATGTGCATTGTTCGTTGGTCAGACACAGCCAGGTGTTACTGGAAAGGCTGACATACTGTCTTTCTATGTAGAATTAAATTCTTAAGATATGAAGAACTTGAGCCGCTTCTTTCTGACCGTTTGTTTAGATGCGGATGGGGAATGGCAATAAGTAATTTTCTAACCTGGTGAGTTTCTTTCAGTGGTTATGGACTGTTTAATCCATTTGTACTTCATAATAAATGACAGCTGTAGCCTGGGATGTATTACTAATCTTTATCTGGGTTGACAATGCTCGAGGAGAGCTGGTCAGAATGAGTCACAGTGCTGGATCTGACGTGTGTATGGAGGATGAATTACATGACTAATGATTTTGTCTTTTTCCCAAAAAGTTTTTTTGAAGCTGGAGTGGAGGGGAAGAAAGGGGGGAAGGAAAGATTAAGTTGCTTTTGTAAAGGGCTGCATGGCAGCAAAATTATTTGCACGTTAGTGATAAATAATATTTTGTTTTTTCTCATCTGTGCAGATTAATGGTGCAATGTAGGAAGCCTTTAAAGGTTTCGGATGAACTGGTGCAGCAGTATCAGAGTAAAAACCAGTATCTAGCAGCAGTAGTGTCAGAAGCTGACCAGGAGCCTGAAATTGACCCTTATGCCTTCGTTGAAGGTGATGTGGAGTTCTTATTTCCTGACAGCAAAAAAGATCGACAGAACATCGAGAGGGAAACTGGGAAGAAACACAAGGTGAGTGAGGGAGTGAGAATGGAAATCAGCGGTTGAAAAATTGTTTTAGTCACTAAATACAGTTTTAATCCTTCTCTTACGTGTTTAGAAATGCATTTAAAAACATGTATTGAAGCAGAGGTAACCAATGAAAGTAAGCAGTGTTCCCTCAGTGACTGGCACACTGGTGGTGCTGTTGCACTGGGGCTGATGGCTTGTGCTAGGAGAACACTGCTGAATCCCAACAGAGATGTGCTTATCTAGGAACGGGTGATAGCAGTTGCTTGTGCAAGAGGCTAAAACCAAGGCATATGCTTTGTTCATGTGTGGAAAGGTTGAGGGTAGCTGAGGTGAACTCTGAATAGTTGCCTGGGGAGTGGATTACACTTTTTTTTTTGTATTTTAGCCAGTGAGGCTGCATTTAAAGCAGAAGGGCCACCTACTTCCCTACACTTCAAAAAAGGGAGAAAATACAACTGTGATGGGAGGTTGCATGTGAAAGAAGTTCACTTATTAGGACTGTTTCTTTATCATATGCTCTCCTGGTATTGAGGGTTTCATTAATAATTACTAGTATAGTTATTTTATAGCCTTTGATATAATGTGCTTTTTTCAATGAGGTGTTGTAGCAAGAATACACAGCTTGCTTTTTAAATTTTAAGTGTTTATCCCCAAGACAAAAGCTACAATTTATGTTTTTATCTTTGCTCTCCCTCTATGTGTTGATAGCACTATGTGTTGCAGACTTCCTTTTCCCTGAGCAAGTACTGCTAACCAAACCCCCAGGCTACACCTTACTGAGCTGGAAGGCTAATGAGAACCTGATCCTTCTGATACATGCAGAATTCCCATAGGGAGATGAAGTGTCCTTCACCCAAACTGATTTTAAGCCAACTTTTCTACATCTTTCTTTAATAGGCTGAGGACGGTACATCTGGTGTTACAGTTCTATCCCATGAAGGAGAGGATGCTATGTCTTTGTTTAGTCCTTCTGTCAAGCAAGGTAAAGAGGCTTTTTTTCTTGTAAGCAGTTCAGAATCTGTTCAGTAACACACTTTACTTGTTGAACCTTGCAAATAGAAGCTATGTTCTCAGTATCACTCAGATATCTTGCATGTTTTTCTTTTTGGCTGTCAAAATAGTTATTGAAATGTGGTTTAATTGTGTTTATCACAAGTGTTTCTGTAATCTGTTATTCTTTGTAGATGCCCAACGTATTGCTGCTCATGCTCGCACTGCATCTACTAGCCTGATCCATGAAACAGACTTGGTGGTCTCTTACACTGACCTTGACAATCTCTTCAATTCTGATGAGGATGAACTAACAGTAAGTGATGTGCAAAAGTAAAGGCAGCTGCTAGACAAAAAACTGCAAGGAATGTGTATGAGTTGGTTTTTAAGAGGTTACAACAGATGTGAATAAGCAAGTGTCATAACTTCTCTATAGCAGATACACTGTTCTGATTGACGCATACAATCGTTTCTGATACACAAGATCGGAAAGTTGTTTGTATCTTTACTATGCAGTCAGTATATGCCTCTGACATTCATACCTCTAGTTATAGTTTCACAGATCTGGCAGTGATCCTGATGCTGTTTTCCTGTGGCCTAGGTACTGTTTAACTTGTCAATATGCGTGATAGTGAAATGTAACAAAAACATTAAGGAGAAGAGGAATTCTGCTGAATAAGATGCTTCATTGCAGTAGTTATTTTCTTAGTGCAGTTTCTCTTGCAGTTTCCAATGGTTTTGAATTCATTACCTTTACAGATCAGTTTCAATACTGTTAGTAATCAGTTGTCTGTTTTCAGTTGGACTTTGTTCAGTTAATAAATCTATATTCCCTTACTCAAACAAAATACCCATCAGCTTGAATGGGAGCTGTGTGAAGGATCTTAATAGCCATCAAAGGTCATTACTATATAAAGCATAAAGCAAGTGTATTTGCTTTTCAGCATGGACACTCTTATTTTCTGTAGATTATAGTACTGTCTAAACACTGTAAAATATCCCTTGTTTTAATTTCAATGCTGTTTCTTCCCTGTACCTCTTGTTCCAGCAATTGTTTCTCTATTCTGTTCCTATTCATGCAGTAATATCAGTAATGTTAGTATGGCTTTGAGAGTGTGAATGTTTTATCTGAGAGATTGTAGGTAGCCCTATTTAGTTGGTTTTTTTTAATGTCTGCTAACAGGCTGAGAGTTACTTTGTAACTGGGCATTCATTTTAATGGCATTGTGATTTCATGGGAGAGCATTCTGAGTTACAAAAGTGAAGGAAAGACGAATGTAACCCCAAATACCAGCGTTAGGCTTCTGGCTTATTTTGTTTATATTCCCAGCTTTGCATGTCCACTACACGCGAAATCTACTGTTAGCAGGAAAAATGAATGTGTTTGTGTCTGAAATGATTTTATTACAATATTTCTCTTCTTTCCTAGCCTGGATCTAAAAGAACAGTGAATGGTGCTGATGACAAATCCAACTGCAAAGAGGCAAAAGCAGGAAATTTAGATCCACTGTCATGCATAAGTAAGCTTTATTTTCTTCTCTAATTAGAATACTAGCTTTAAACATTTAATTGCTAATATGCTGTGGGAATTTGGAAGCATATGCTTCCTTTGCCCTACTGAAATATTAAGACAAAGGAAATAACTCTAAATGTTGTCGTGTTCTAAAGCCTACTTCTAATCTGAAATTAGGCACTGCAGATCTCCATAAAATGTATCCAACTCCACCTTCTTTGGAGCAACACATCATGGGGTTTTCTCCAATGAACATGAATAATAAGGAATATGGCAGTATGGACACTACACTTGGAGGAACAGTACTTGAAGGGAATAGTTCCAGTATGGGAGCTCAGTTCAGGATTGAAGTAGATGAGGGTTTCTGCAGCCCCAAACCTGCTGAAATAAAGGTAGGTAGTGTTTGATAGAGTACTGTTCAATCTATTAATTAATCCTGAAAAAGAACTGTGGGAAATCATGTGCGATTTGTAATTTGTGCCCTGTATTATACTGAGGTAGGTAAGATGCATCTAGAAAACTATATGTACTATCTGACTATTTTAAACTTCAAGAAAGCATGATCTCAAATTAGCCATCAGTAAATTTAAGTAATACATATTGGTAACTTCAGTTCGTGGTTTGTTTTGTATTGCTGTATCATTTCTGAGTGCAAATGATGAATGTGTAAATCTCAACTTGTATTCAGTCATTCTTTTTAAGAAGCGTTGTAATTGCTGATACAATCTAATTCACATGCTGATGCTTTACCATGTATAACTTCTAGGATTATTCTTATGTTTATAAACCTGAGAACTGCCAAGCCTTAGTGGGATGTTCCATGTTTGCACCACTGAAGACACTTCCCAGCCAGTGTCTCCCTCCCATCAAACTGCCAGAAGAGTGCATATATCGCCAGAGTTGGACTGTGGGAAAGCTGGATTTGCTTCCTCCGGGACCTGCCATGCCATTTATCAAAGATGGGTATGAATTATCTTTAATCTTTGTAAGACTTCAAGTTACTGACAACATAGAAAGTACTCCTTCACTTTATCTTTTGTAAGCATGTAACGAGAAAAATTTATAAAGGCACTATGTTCAGACAGCTGACAGGAGATTCAAGGAAACTTTACACTTAAACCTTACCGCAAGAGACAGTCTTCTCATTGGCTTCTTAACTGTGCATCTTATTTGTTGTCTTATTTAAAGGTTTCTTGGGGAAGCTTAATGGTGGAAGTCCAGTGCTTAAATAAGTAATGGAGATGGTAACGATCAAGGTGCACATAAACTTGGGACTTTTTTTTTTGCAGTGGTGTTGTAGGGTTCTGTAAAGGCTTCGTAGGTGATTCTTCTGTTTCTTAAATTCTTTTCTTCAATAGCCATCATCTCAGCTATACTGGGACCAGAAGAACATTTACTGTGGTTGAAAGCTATGCCCAGTATATTTTCTTAGTGTTGTGTATCAAGACAACATATAAATAAAACATGAAAGGGAAGAAGTGCCTTTTTAGGCTCCATATATCCATAGAACTTGTGTAGACAGTAAAAACTACTTGTTTCCTGGAAGCCTTGTGGAAAGAAAATGACAAGAAAGGAGGAGGGGAAGGATTCTTTAACAGCACTGACAATGGGAATTCTGCAAAGTCATTTAGAACAAACACTCTTGAAGTTCCTTAGGGAATGAAAATCTTTTTGTAGATTGTGAAAGACTACTTCAAAAAAGCAAATATTAATTAGGGAGGTCCTTGTTTAGCAATTTGAGACTGACTTGACTTCTTGGTTTTGAAATTTATTTAAAGTATCTCTTTCTTCTTGTGGCTCCTATCAGTGATGGAAGCACTATGGATCAAGAGTATGGCCCTGCATACACGCCGCAAACTCATACTCCGTTTGGAATGCCCCCGGGTAGTGCACCACCCAGTAATGGTGGAGCTGGAATTCTCCCTTCTCCTTCCACCCCTCGTTTCCCCACTCCCAGAACACCAAGGACTCCTCGGACTCCTCGTGGAGCTGGTGGACCGGCAAGTGCGCAGGGTTCAGTCAAATATGAGAACTCTGATTTATACTCACCAGCTTCCACGCCATCGACATGTAGACCACTTAATTCTGTTGAACCTGCAACTGTGCCTTCCATTCCAGAGGCACACAGTCTGTACGTGAATCTCATTCTCTCAGAGTCTGTAATGAATCTCTTCAAAGACTGTAACTTTGACAGCTGCTGCATATGCGTTTGCAATATGAACATCAAAGGTGCTGATGTTGGAGTTTACATTCCTGATCCAACACAAGAGGCCCAGTATCGGTGTACCTGTGGTTTCAGTGCTGTTATGAATAGGAAGTTTGGCAACAGTTCTGGACTGTTTCTTGAAGATGAATTGGATATTTTAGGACGTAACACAGAGTGTGGCAAAGAAGCAGAAAAACGCTTTGAAGCTCTCAGAGCTACTTCTGTTGAACATGGCAGTGCAGGACTGAAAGAACCAGAGAAACTGCCTGATGAGTTAATACTGTTGCTGCAAGATCAATGCACCAACTTGTTCTCACCGTTTGGAGCAGCAGATCAAGATCCTATTCCCAAAGTTGGTGCAGTTAGCAACCTGGTACGCGTCGAAGAAAGGGATTGTTGCAATGACTGCTACTTAGCCTTGGAGCATGGACGCCAGTTCATGGACAATATGTCAGGAGGGAAAGTTGATGAAGCACTTGTGAAAACTACCTGCTTGCACCACTGGTCAAAAAGAAACGGTAAATATTGAAAACAACTTATGTTGCCTATGAGTTTTTATTTGTGTGTTTTCCTTGTTGGTTACTGGATACTTAAAAAGCAGTTTTCCCACCTGCACGCATACACGTTTGGAACAACACTGCGTGTTTGTACTGTGTTCAAAACAATGATTCTTTAGGCTTGTCCTTTGAAAGCAGTTTGTGGTGACTGCATCCACAGAGGTTCTGTGGAATGAGTAAATGCTGGGAAGTGTAGGTGGTTCAAATGGGGCCTGTGCCATGAAAGGCTACTGTGGTAGAGTGAAACCATGTGTGATTCAGTTGGCTTTTGCCCCCTGTAAGAGGGGGTGGTAGTTTAATGGTGTGTGTGGTAAACAATGCTTCGTTGTACATTGGATCTACCAAAGGCTCTTGGACTTTTCTTTCCCTGCCTTGTCTACTAACGCACTTTCTCATGGAACACCCTTGCCTATGATATTTGCATATCTACCTCTCCTCTACTCCTCCTCTATAGCCAGGTAACAGTAAAACACGGAACTTAGCAAAGTTAGCTGCAGTTTAGACATCGGTAAGGGCAAAGAGTATGAACAGCAAAGCATAAATGGGTTTCTGTGTATCGATAGGGCATTAAAGTTTATTAAGTCCCTGGTTCTAGATAAATCAATGCTTTCAGGTACCCAGGAGAAAGAAGACTTGGTAGTATGTGACCTTGGTGCTTAGCATGTAAAAATGTCAAGATGCTTTTTAAAGGAAGGTTGTGAAACTGCAGCCCTAACAAATTTTGTGTCGGTTTCTTATTCTTAAAGTTTGTGTGTTAGATGGCATAGTGGTGGGAAACTGATGAAATGGACCGTGCCTGAAGCTTCTGTTGACTTCTCTGGAGTGAGCACTGGGTGGCAGTCTGCCTAAACCTCCTTGGTGGGAGGGGAAAATTAGGTAGTTTTTAACTTGCATAGCTTAATGGGGTGGTTTGTTTGTTTTGTTTTGTGATTTTAGACTAAGAAGTAAGAATGCTGAGATATTAAGGGTTTCAGGAGAAGGAACTATACAGACAAGAAACAGTTTGTTAGTCTTGAATGATTGAGTGAGGAAGAAGAAAGCTCTAAATCTGTGTGCTAAAATCCTTCTGTCTTGGCCTTTGGCTGACCTGCACGAACAGCATGTGCATCTTGGAAGAAAGCAGTTGTGTAAAATCAAGGTGTCTTAGGATCTGTGAAAGGTTGTATTTTACCCTATTGTTGTGGCAGGCCTTGACAGCTTTTCTTGTCCTTTCAGTTGTAGATGTGAGCATGCAGTGTTCCCAGGACATCCTTCGTATGCTGCTCTCACTCCAGCCCGTTCTTCAAGACGCCATTCAGAAGAAGCGCACGGTCCGGTCGTGGGGTGTGCAAGGCCCCCTCACGTGGCAGCAGTTCCACAAAATGGCTGGCAGAGGCTCTTACGGTAAGCTGCTGTGTAGACTCCTGTCTGTTGGCCTTTGCTTGATCCAGCCACCAAACCTCACTGTCTGGATGCTGCCCAGCCTGTTCGAATTCTGAACAGCATCTGGACCGTTCTTTATACCAGTGAGAGCCATTAGAGTGGGGAGAATTATGGGGAGAATTCAGCAGAAAATATTCTTTTGAACAATAAATGAACTTAAAGTGTCTGTGTACTTTCAGATAGACAATTGCACCACTTGTATACATCTGACACTTATCCAATTGAGGGACTGAAATTTTAAAGATGGATTTAGTGTTGAAAAGAGAGCGATTACTAAATATTAGCTTTGAAATACTTGATAAAGTATGCTTTATTGATCAGTGGTTTGAGTTATAGTGAAGACCTGAGATCATCCAGTGTGCCATGTCTATGACAAACAGTTGTAGTAGCCAACGTGATGCATGTTTACAGATAAGAAAGTCAATTTTTTGCACTCACCTGAAGGTTTAAACTCTGGTTTTGTTAGCATATGCGAGATTTTTGTTTGCCAACGTGGAAAAGAGTGACCTTTCATCAGTGGATCTTTTGGAGCTATTCAAACATTTAGAACACCGTAAATACACACTTAGGATACGTGTGAAAGTGTGTTCTTAACTGTTTTCCTTCTGTAGTCCTTCATGTATCCACTCAGACTATTTACATCTCTTCCCCTCTCTTTTTTGATCACTGATTCCTTAGATTCTATGAGGAAGGCTTCCTAGACAGTGAAGATCTGTTCCTGATTGTATAGTGGTAAACATAATAAGCAACTGTGTAACTTCTTTAGGCCCTGGGAGATTTCAGATGAGAATAATCAGCTGTTTTTTTTCTTTTTTTGTGTTTATTTTCAGAGGGTTGGATCATGCAATGCATGCTTTTTGTCTGTTAAAAGGAGAACTATTCCATTTATAATCAGTGCTACTTCCTTTTAGATGCTGGGAATGCTGGTGTTTTTTCTTTTCGTGTTTTCTAGAAGCAGGTTGTTAATTTTTAAGCTTGCTGCTTAATATATTGGAAAAATCTATCTTGCTTTTCCAGGAACTGATGAGTCCCCAGAACCACTGCCAATCCCAACGTTTTTGTTGGGATACGATTACGATTTTCTGGTGCTGTCTCCGTTTGCATTGCCGTACTGGGAGAGGCTGATGCTGGAACCTTACGGATCTCAAAGAGATGTTGCTTATGTTGTGGTGTGCCCTGAGAATGAGGCTCTGCTAAATGGAGCAAAAAGCTTCTTTAGGGATCTGACTGCAATATATGAGGTACATTATTTATGGCAGTTAGCAGTGAAATGGGTTTTTGAAAAACTGTTTCTGATATACACTCATAACTACTTATCAGGCTTGTCTCCCATGATATAAATGCTTGCACGGAATCCTATCTCAGAAACCTGCTAGAAAGGGTTTTAGGAATGGGCACTTGAAAGATAAGGGTTGTTCATGCTGCTCATCTTTCCTTTTAGTAATAGACGTTTTGAGAACCTGTATCAGATAAACGCCACTCAGTGGTAAGACTGTGTATTGCCACTTCAGTTTTAGCACGTTCAGTGAATTCATTAAATGCCTATGTTACTTAGATTGTGGTTAAGATTAGAGCAGACGATCTATCAACCTTTTTTTCTTGTGTGTAGGAAAACATGAAAATAAACCGTAAAATCATTATACAGTGCTATAAAATCATTATACAGCATTTCATATTGATGTAGTTTTCTAGAATTAAAATATTACTTAGGATTGTCATAACTAAGCTATGAGTCTCTCTCTCTCTGCTCCTTTGTTTGATATTTTACAATTATTATTATTTTTTTAATCCTTACCTTACATCTTATTTTGCCTTTGCAGTCATGCAGACTTGGCCAGCATAGACCTATCTGTAAATTATTGCCTGATGGAATCATGAGAGTTGGACCTACTGCCTCAAAGAAACTTTCTGAGAAGCTGGTCACAGAATGGTTCTCACAGACAGCTAATGCCAACAATGAAGCATTTTCCAAACTCAAACTGTATGCCCAAGTTTGCAGATATGAGCTGGGTATGAATGTATTTTTTTTGTTCTTATTTCATGGAGTTACTACCTAATCCACTGCAGAAGAGAAGTCATTGCATTTACTTACTGAATATACTGTTTGTTGCCGTTTTCTGATTTTAAGCTAGGGGAAAAAAAAAGGCAGAAAATCCATGTCTTTGGATATGTTCTAAAATGGCTGCTTATCATCTATCAGTGTTTGTTAGGGAATGGCAGTGCTATTGCTTGATAGAGACTGCTGCTGTCTTTTTTCCGTTGCTGTCTTACGTTCTGAGGCAGTGATTTCTTGCTCAAATTCAAATGACTGGAAAACAGAAGTTACTTTTGAAATAATTTGTGTGTTTCTGAAAGTGTTATGAGACTGTTACAAGTTGAAATGTGAATGCTTGTATTTTTTTAAAAGATAAAATACATGTTTAAGGTTTAGTCACTGTTTTGTTAAAACTGTAGGCTTAGTTTAAGTATACTCAAAACTAGTTGCAATATAAAATGTATGGATTTTTTTCCTCTGTTTTTTAGGTCCTTATCTTGCTTCTCAGCCTTTGGACAATTCGTTACTTGCCCAAACAAATCTGGTCCCTCCCTCTAGCCAGCCAGCCTCTGCTCTGCCCCCACTGACAGCCAGCACTGGAAATCCCAACACTCCGTCTGCTCCTGCAGCTTCTACCAGTAGTACTATGACTGCAACGTCAAACAGTGCCATGTCTTCTGCAGCTACTACAGCTAACTCAACTTTGACTACCACTGCCACGTCATCCTCTTCTGCTAACATAGGCAGTGGGATCCCAACAAACAAGCCTTCTTCATTTCCACCTTTTAGCAGTATGAACAATACCACTTCTGCTTCCCTGCCCTCTCAGGCTGCGACGGTCCAAAATGGGCAAACAGGAGGACAGCAGCAGCAGCCGGTGCTGCAAACAGCAGGGATGTCTGGAGATGCTACTACAGCACCTGCACAGCCCCACCCAGAGGTTTCTGAAAGGTAATGGAGTTGTTAAACCTCCCTTAACCAATAAAACTATGTGCTGATGAGCTTCTCTAAGAAAGAAGGCAAAAAAAAAAAAGTGATGCTGAGCTGCTGGCAAGCTCACATACAAAGTTGACTTATAAACACAATTTCTTATGCCACAGTTAACTTAAAGGTATTTAATCTTTGATAGTTTCATCTTAGTTCTAACATAAGTAAAAATAAGTCACTCTAAAACTCAGCGTTTTGTAACTGCTTTCAAAATTTCACTTTCAGCACTATGGATCGTGATAAAGTTGGAGTTCCTACAGATGGAGATTCACACGCTATCACCTATCCACCTGCCATTGTAGTTTACATAATCGATCCTTTTACGTATGAGAAAAAGGATGAGAACAGTAGCTCATCTAGTTTGTGGACACTTGGACTTCTGCGCTGCTTTTTAGAGATGGTTCAGGTTCTTCCTCCCAACATCAAGAATATAATTTCTGTGCAGGTAAGCCAATATCCACAGTGTCACACAGAAATGTGCCTAACAAAATATCTTTGGCTTTAGCTGTGTTTTGGAGGTGATAATGCCCTTCTTCTGTTCTCTGAGGAAATTTTCAATGAGAATGATTACCTGAAGTCCCGTGTAGCTTTAGAAGAAGTGGCAGACCTCAAAGAATTAAATAAATGATTGTGGAGTTAAATCCTGAATGCAGTTTACCCAAATACTATCTCAAAAGATGTAATAATGAAACAATTTTATTTCCCTGTGTGACCTGTTCTAGATCGTTCCGTGTCAGTACCTTCTGCAGCCTGTGAAACACGAAGACCGGCAGATTTATACTCAGCATTTGAAGTCTTTAGCATTTTCAGCTTTTACTCAGTGTCGGAGACCTCTTCCATCTTCCACCAATGTGAAAACGTTAACTGGCTTTGGCCCAGGCTTAGCCATGGAAACAGCTCTTAAGAGCCCTGATGTGAGTATTCTTCATGATTAATGTGGTTCTTTTAATAAGCAGATGAGAGGAACATCCCTTTTTATTAAATCATTGGTGTCTTTCATGTGAACTGAACAGAGTTCTTAGGAATAATCACTACTTGAAACTTTGTTTTCTGTTGTCATCCTCATAGAGACCTGAGTGTATTCGACTGTACACCCCTCCTTTTATATTGGCTCCTGTAAAGGACAAGCAAACAGAGCTTGGAGAAACTTTTGGAGAAGCTGGCCAGAAGTATAATGTGCTTTTTGTAGGCTACTGTTTGTCTCATGATCAAAGATGGCTGCTTGCATCCTGTACAGATCTCTATGGAGAACAGTTAGAGACGTGCATAATTAATATTGATGTACCAAACAGGTAAGAACCAAACTCCTTTGATTTTTAGCATGTGAATATTCTTTCTTTCAAAGAATTATTTTCATCAAGATGATGTAAGAGTATCTCTTGCTTTTGTAGACCCACTATGTTGCAAATTTAAGCCAAGTGGATAATTTCAGTATTATGTGTAATATTGAGTTAAATTTCTAGAAGGAATGTCATATGGTTTCCTGTGGTTTGTGAGTGCTTTTGTTTGTGTGATTTCCCCTTCCACCCCTTCTTCTGGCTTTTGATGTCAGCATTAGAATGGGATGAATGAAAAGCAAACCAATTCCCTTTTTTGATTTGAAGTTGCAGTTAATGAGCCACAATATTAGCATTCTTGTGTCCTGTGAACGTTCAGGTTAGCACAAATAAGTTCTAAGGGTGGCAATAGAAGTTTGTTGCAGATGGGTTCAAGTTTTGTTTTCTCTTCTGTTTTAATTCTAGAGCTCGCAGGAAAAAGGGCTCTGCCCGCAGGCTTGGTCTTCAGAAACTCTGGGAATGGTGCCTGGGACTCGTGCAGATGAGCTCTTTGCCTTGGAGGGTCGTAATAGGCCGCTTAGGAAGAATAGGGCATGGGGAATTAAAAGGTAACGTTTGCGTTTTAGAGCCTAAAACTCAATTTGAAGCTTTCATGTTAAATAATATATGTAGCGTCAATCTCTTTCTGGAAGAAAACCTAGGTAAAGCATACAAAGGAGCTGTAAGATAACACACGTGAATACTACGTCATATGTAGAATAAGTGTTCTTCAGCAAGCACTGTTCTTCTAGACAAATGTATGTCCTTTGTATCCTCAGATTGGAGTTGTTTGTTGAGTCGCCGAAATCTTCAGTCCCTCAGTAAGAGGCTGAAAGACATGTGCAGAATGTGTGGTATCTCTGCTGCAGACTCTCCCAGCATTCTCAGTGCTTGTTTGGTAGCAATGGAACCACAGGGGTCCTTCATTATTATGCCAGGTATGTGAGAAACCGTATTTTGGTGGGGGAACTTATAGTTTGGTTTTGCAAAACTAAAGAAAGATTTTTTTGCTTTCAAAGATTCTGTATCGACCGGCTCTGTGTTTGGACGCAGCACCACTTTAAATATGCAGACATCTCAGCTGAATACCCCACAGGACACATCGTGCACTCACATACTTGTGTTTCCCACATCTGCTTCTGTGCAAGTAGCATCGTCAACTTATACCACTGAAAACTTGGATCTGGCCTTCAACACAAACAATGGTAAGCAGATTGGGTTTATTCTTGTTTTAAAAGCAAACCATCCAAAAACCCATCATCGCTCCCCCTGTAGCAGGAATAAGACATTATTCTACTGAACCACAACATTTATATGGAGAATCACTTGATTTCAGAATGTGCTGTCATATGCCATAGGTAGGGAAGCTGTAGAAATTAACTGTTCCTGTTCTTTTTCAAGATGGAGCAGATGGAATGGGCATCTTTGACTTGTTAGACACTGGAGACGATCTTGATCCTGATATTATAAATATACTTCCTGCATCTCCTACTGGATCCCCTGTACATTCTCCAGGGTCCCACTATCCCCATGGAGGTGATATGGGCAAGGTAACTGTTAGAGTAAATATAGAGGGGTGTGTGGGTGTGTGTGTGTGGTTGTTTGCTTTCTGACATCTGCTTATTTCCTTTCTGGAATGGAAGGTTTCTATGAATATTTTGAATTAATTGGATATTGTATTGTTGTTGTAAAAATCCATGCAATGCCTGGATCTTTCAAAATGCTTTGTGATTTGAAAGCTGCAGATCATTTCTCCTAACTTTGCAGTCTCCTAATAGTAAACCATTGCCTGTTGTTTTTTATAGGGTCAAGGTACAGATCGATTGCTTTCAACAGAGTCTCACGATGAAGTAACAAACATACTGCAACAGCCACTGGCCCTTGGTTATTTTGTGTCAACTGCCAAAGCAGGTCCTTTGCCTGACTGGTTTTGGTCAGCGTGTCCTCAAGCACAAAATCAGTGTCCCTTGTTTCTTAAGGTACTGTACCTTCAGTGGGCTGCACTGGCTTTATTATTATTATTATTATTATTATTATTATTATTATTATTATTATTATTTTGAACAGAGCATTTATTTATCCTGAGTACCTTTTTATATGCAATAGTCTGACCTCAGGGGACAGCAAGAGAACTTTAAAGTCATCATTTAATGTAGGCATGAGTATTTTTAAAACAATTTCCTTAGGTGTGTTACACTGTTAGCATTGTGCTTTTAGGAGAAAGAATTCCTGCACTTATGAGCTGCATAAGGATAAGCTTTATTTGACTTGTGTGTTAGAGAATAGTAAGTGGCTGCAATATTTGGGTCAGCAGAACAAGGGGAAGGAAGTTGTAGTTGAATCAGACGCTGACTGCTAACATCTTCCTTCCTTCCTAAGGCCTCTTTGCACCTCCACGTGCCTTCAGTGCAATCAGACGAGCTACTCCACAGTAAACACTCCCATCCACTTGATTCTAATCAAACTTCTGATGTGCTCAGGTATTTATGATCAATTGCTTGCAAAAACAGTTATGTATTTCATTTTTAATACTGCTGCAGCGGATCTGGATATTTGTTTTTCTTGCCATTAGTTTTTTATTGTGTCACTGCCCTCAGTACATCACAAACAAAACAGACTGCTGTGCACTGAATGAGGAGAAGACTTCCTCACCCACCACAGGACAGTGCGGTTTAATACAAAGATCTCTAAGCTCTTAGTTAACTAATTAACGTTGATTGCAACTGAAAATATTTGAAAAGCATTAAATTAATTAAAAAATAATGCATAAATGAGAGGAGGATGGTAATACTTGAGCCAGAATCTTATGTGAGTCGTGGGAAGACTGAAGTACAGGAGTGTGTAGATAGTCATGCACACATAAGACACTTGTTAATGAGAAAGCAGCATCACATTTATTTGTGCTTTTTAGCATGTGAATCTCTCAGCATTAATTATCATCAACTATGACTAGATTAAGGATTGATTAGATTTGATTAATTATTGATTAAAATACTACAGTATTTTCTACTGAAATGAAGTTTAGGTTTAATCTGCTCACAGTAATTCTGTAGTTGTGTTATTTCAAAATGTTGGCAAATCTGTTTTATATGCTTATACCAAAGCAACTGCATTACATTAAGCTGGTGCTGTAAAACGCTGGTGAGAAAAATCTGTTGGCTTGATGGAAGCTTGTTTGCTTTTCAGGTTTGTTCTGGAACAGTACAATGCACTCTCCTGGCTAACCTGTGATCCTGCAACCCAGGACAGACGGTCATGTCTCCCAATTCATTTTGTGGTGCTGAATCAGTTGTATAACTTTATCATGAATATGCTGTGATCTTCATCTGAATTTTGCAAGACAAAAATGAGGAAAAGGGATATTTCACTGCAGGACTAAGTTATAATTCTTCTCAGTGCAAGTTGTTTGTGATGGGGTATGAATCTTGTTACTTCCAGCAAATATTGTTTTGACTTGTGAGAGGGGTACTTATCACCTGCTGTCTTTGAGTCATTGACTATGGGGGACGCTTTAGAATGATGATCAGAAAGTGTATTATAACATTTTTAGTAGCAAAATTAACCATTTTTCCCCGGTCACAGTATTTGTGAAGAGTAATGAGCCATAGTACCCAGTCACGGTTAATGAATATTGAAAGCATGGAGATGAGAAGAAACGTGAGGAACAATGAGTTTCAACCTATGGCTTCAGAACATCAAGATGTTCTTGTATTGGATTATAGTACCTAGTATTCAAAAATGCCTGCATCTCTTATTTATTGTAAGTTTTTAAATGTATAAATTGTCTTATATTTCTTAACCTCTTTTATAAAAATTTTCCTAGAAGGTTTATACTGCCTTCTTGCTTTAAAGCAATTGGTCTAAAATATATGTAATCGTCTTAATTAAAAGTTGCAGTAGGTTGCTTTTAGAGTATTATTTTTTTGTAAGGGGGTGGGCGGGGACAGTAAATTTGTATTGTCTTGATGTACAGTTTAATGGGTATAGAGGGGTTAATGTCCATACCATTGTGTGTGGGGGATTTACAGCTAAGCTGTAGTTGCAGAGTACATGTACAGTAATGAAGTTCACTGTGTTTATATAAATTGAAAAGGTACCGGGTCTTACAGCATTTTATATCACACCTTTACAGAGTAACAATGGCAATATATCAGTGATATTGTAGGTGGTTTAACTTGTAGTGAGAATAAAACGAATAAACTCTTCAACTGAAGTTTGTGTTATGGTTCAGGGCTGTGGCTAGATTCTCAGATCTACTTCCAGTATCCTAGTTGAATTATTACAAGAATATCTATTGTGCATTGTTGTTGCTGGATATTCTTGGCACTGTGGTGAGCGCATTATTTTCTCCTGTTTGCGATAAAACACAAACCTAAAGTGGAAGGCACAGAACACAAATGTTACCCAAAGTCTCCCGTGAGGCTGAAATTTAGCCCAGCTCTAGCCATTTTACAAATGCAAGAACAGTCAATCTTGACTTTAAGATTGGTGTGTGTTTAACTACAATGTGATGTATATAGATTCTCAGTGAATTCTGGTATTCAGATTTTATTCCCTTAGTGGGGGGGGGGGGGGGGGAAAAAACAACCTAAAAAATCCCAACCCCTTAAAAAACAAAGCAACAACAACAGAATGCCCCAAATGCTTTCCTTTTTCATGTATTTTTGGCACTGTGGTGAAGGTTCCAAGTATCAGCGTATGGCCTTCCCCATATCCCCTTCTCAGACTGGGGTGTGTGTGTGCTAAGGAGGCTCAGCCCTCCCTGAGGAAGGGCCCGATGAATCACAAGGCTTTGGTAAACCTCTCCTCCTTCACCATTTTTTCCTCCGTAGTTTCCTTCCTTTCTTCTAGCAGACGCCAAATGTCTGATGGTGCTCTAAAATAGCCCCTACGGGTGCTGAAGAGCAACTGCATCTGTTTTCCCTTGGTTCCTCATCTTCTGACTGCCAGATTGAAAGCTTAACTCCTGCAGTGCTCACGTGAGTCTGTTGCTGTAATCATGTCCTGGGTCTTAACGCTGTCCGTCAAGCTGGTTAAACCTGTACAGGAGCAAGTTAAGATCCATTTTTGCACCCACTGTTAATCCTCTACAAGGAAGAAATCACTTGTATTTACAAAACGTACTATGTTAATGAAAATTATGGTTTTGTAAATGCAAAATACCTGCCTGAGAATTTTTTTCTTATAAAGTCTCCTTGAATTATGTACATACAATACTAGCGCCTTTTTTGTTTTGTATAAAGAAGTTGTACAATTGATGATGAAAACTTTCAGTCATTTCTTCAAAATCATTTGAGTGCAATGAGCAGTTAGCATATTCTGATAAACAGTTAATAGTGGGGTCTGTCTGTTCGCTCACTGTGATGAAGCAGCACACGGTTTTGTCTCACAGGGGGTTTTTCCCCTCCTTTGGCTGAGATTTTTGAAGTGGAGAAGTGCTCCTAAAACTGAATCTTCAAAGTATATGTCCTAATTTTTTTTTTTTGAAGTTTTGTTGCTTATGTGGTCTTTTATAACCGTGGCTCAGCTAGCCATGTTCCAAGGGCTGGGGTTGGTGTGGCATTTTGTGGTGTTCATACAGGTAAGTGAATCAGCTGAGTGATACAACTCAGTTCTGTTACCTGGACCATAACCTTCCCTGTGAAGCTCTCCAAATGTGAAAGCTGCCAGTTTACAGTTTCCCACTTGCTCCCCTCCCCTCTCCAGCCCAGTTAAAGTTAATGATAATTAAATTAATACTGTAACCACTAAAAAAAAAAAAAAGAGGAGGACTGCTTCTGACACGATGGTCACAGCTGGAAGTGTACATATCAAAATTGCCAGCACCATTGGAGCTAACTACTACGCTGAGCACACCTTTTCATTACTTACTTTCTCACTATTTTAAGCACACATAATTGCTGATTTATAAATAAAACTGCCATGAGCCATTCACTCGGGTTCCTTAGCAAGTGCAGTCTTAAATATCTGTAAACCTCAGTTCTGGCTGCTCAAAGTGGTCTTGCAGAAACATGTTGTTCTGGCAGCGCTCTGTTGAGTAGATGTGGAAATTCCCCTCCTTCTACGTGTCCAATGAAAGAGGAATCTGATATCTCCTTCCATTCCAATTAAAAATATGTGTTTAATTAATGCTCTACAGAATCAAGTCACACAGTAACCTCTGCCTTGTTGCTACTGGGGTCAGTTCTGAGCACACAGCGCAGAGCAGCAGGCCACCACTCCTACTTGTCAGCAATGCTTCCATTTTGAAGTACCTCTCACATGTAGATCTTTCTGACATTTCCTGAAATAGTTAAAAATGAATTTATATTTAAATCCTCAGCTATGTTCCTCCTTCGCTGTCAGTATGGCACAGATCACTGCAATTCTATATTTACCTCCCCTAGTAATTTTAACTTCATGTGTTGCTATGAAGACGGGCCCATTGTTAACCCTGTACCCTCAAAGTACGACGTTGCGTTATTTTAAAGCTTTCAATGAGCGTAAAATGTTTTTTAAAGGCTGCTGCAGGTTTCCTGCTGGGCAGCAGCACTGCGTGCACTGCTGGGCTGTGGGGGGGGGGGTCGCTCCCAGTTCAGTGATACTTCAGTGGTCTCACAGCTCCAGCCAAGGGCTTCTACCTGATAGAAGGACGGGGGACTGCACTTCATCCTTCAGGGGCTGTTGGTTTTTAATCATTACTGTTTATGGGTGTACTTAATCTACAGTAGGATGGGATATGGGACTGCTGCGCTCCTCAGGGTTCTCCTTTGGGGCCGTTGTGGGCTGGGGGTGCAGTGCTGGGTCACTTCCAGGGGAGGTTTGTCTCTTTTTTCCTTTTCTTCTTAATGTTCCCTCACAGCCGTTTAACGGCCCAACTCCTCCTACTTATCGCGACAAGCGATGAAGAAACCACTGCTGTTGCTGCTTAATGCTGTAAACACTGAGTTGTACAAATTGGAATCGAGGAAATCGGGGGGGGTGGGGGGAAGAAGGTTTGTACTTTTTAAAAACAGAAAAGAATTTCAATGGAATAAATTATTCATAAAGCCTTGATTGCGGTATCTCCTCCTTGGCGAGGGGAGGCCGGGCCGAGGCCTACCCACCGCGCTCAGCCCGGCCGCCCGGCCCGCTTCCGGTCGTGACGTAATCGCCGCGCGCCGGAAGTGGGCGTGGTGCGGCCGTGAAAGGGGCCGCGGCCCTGCGGCCGCCATGGCGGAGTGTTCGGGGCTGCAGTTCGTCAGTCCGTACGCCTTCGAGGCGATGCAGAAGGTGGATGTGGTGCGCTTGGCCGCGCTCAGCGATCCCGAGCTGCGTCTGCTGCTGCCCTGCCTGGTGCGCATGGCCCTCTGCGCCCCCGCGGACCAGAGCCAGAGCTGGGCCCAGGACAAGAAGCTCATCCTGCGGCTCCTTTCAGGCGTGGAGGCCGTCAACTCCATCGTGGCTCTGCTGTCCGTCGACTTCCACGCGCTGGAGCAGGACGCCAGCAAGGAGCAGCAGCTCCGGTAACGCCCGGGTTCGGCGGCGGTCTGATTGAGGCTGCTTTCCCTGCAGTTTTATGTTAATTTATTTGTTTATTTATCCAATTTGTCGAAAATAGTTTTGTATGACCGTGGCAGCGTGAGGTGAAGTGTGGGGTGCTGAGGAGAAACCGAGGGGCAGCGCTTCCATTGTGCAGCTGGGAGTGGAGGCCTTTGAAACGGTGCCTTCGTTCTCTGAGTGCGTCCTTTTAATGCCTGAATTTATTTAACGTAGAATTGGCTTTGCAATGCCACACAGTTATAACGCTGTTTTCCAACCTTTAGCGCGATGGAAGAAATCTCTGCTGAAATGGCTGAAGTTTGCATGAAATGGCATCGCTGTGTTTTCGTTGTCCGGCAGGCACAAGCTGGGAGGAGGCAGCGGGGAGAGCATCCTGGTGTCACAGCTGCAGCACGGGCTGACATTGGAGTTCGAGCACAGCGATTCGCCCCGCCGGCTCCGCCTGGTGCTCAGCGAGCTGCTGGCCATCATGAACAAGGTTTGTGTCGGCAGCTCTGGGTTTCCTGTTAATGAAGTGAGGAGCCAAAGGGCTGCGGTAGGGTGGGCTGATTTACTGCCTGGTTCTGCTGCTGTTGTGTCAGTGTGTATCCGGTTCTTATCCGCTTCACCAAGGTTTAAAGCTTCAGTTTAAAGTTTCAGGCTTCCCTGGAGGAAACCTTTCTTCCTCAGAATGAACAAGAATAATCTTTTCTGATATGATAGAGGCTCAGTATCCCTCCTAATGTGCCTTATTCAAATATGGTGTGATTTTCTGAGGCTTCAGTGTAGAAACCATATCTGAAAATGAAACAATGCCTTTTGTTTCTGTCTTATTCTTCAGTCCTACTGCAGTGTGGTATTCTTTGTCCATTTTTGGTCCATTTTTGGTAATTTTAATATGTTATATCTATTGAATTCAATGCTATGAAAGTCTGCTTAGACAAACTTGTTCCTACTGTTTGCTGATGAGGAACATCTCGTAGGTGTCGGAATCGAATGGGGAGTTTTTTCTCAAATCTTCTGAGCTCTTTGAGAGCCCCGTCTATCTGGAGGAGGCAGCAGATGTTCTCTGCATTTTGCAAGCAGGTAACAGTACTTTATCATACTGTGTTCATTAATACTGCTTTGCTTTTGGATTCATAACCTCTTACAAATGTAAAAAAATAACTTTTGGAGCTGCTGTGGCTGACTTAACATTAATGTGGGCTCTCCATCTCTTTGAAAGAGGAGCAAACCACAGGTGGACACTGTTTTTCATTCATGCATTTGAGCGTGTTTTTATTTGCTTTGTAGTGAAACACTCTTAACTGTGAAAACTCTTTTTGTCCAGAGCTGCCATCGCTGCTGCCTATCGTTGATGTAGCTGAAGCACTGCTGCATGTTAAAAATGGAGCCTGGTTCCTCTGCCTGCTGGTGGCAAATGTTCCTGATAGCTTTAATGAGGGTGAGCTACAGTTTCTTCTTGTCTCGGTTACTTTTGTTGGAGATTTGTAATACAGTTGATTCTGGGCTATTAGAACTGGGATGCTGATAGATCTTTCCTTCTCAGTACGCCTGTCCCTCTTTTTGCAGCCTAATTGTAGTTATCACTGTGTGAGCATTCCCATCTGTAGGTCACCTTTCTGAAGGCTGATTCCAACAGCTGCTACTGGGATTCTGAACCTGGTGTAGCCTTGCTATTAGTACCTGCCCTCAGATCGAGCCCTACTGTGAGGTGAAACATTTGCAGTGACAATGCCTGCATCATATCTGTTACCAGGCAATAAGATTTCATTCTCCAGTGCTGCCAGATGCACAGCTTGCCTTAGGTAGAGTGTAAGTGGTAATTGGGTGATGCATAGATCTGTAAACATCCTGTAATTCCTTAGAGAAGAAAGGAAAGACCATTTCCTTGTTCTTCCTACTCGGTGTCGATCGCTACCTCTTGGTGTAGTCCAGCTAATAGATCACAGTGAGCCAAGCAGAACATTTTGGTTCTGTGTGTTTGTGGATTGCTGTTGGAAAGGTGAGATTAAGTTACATCTCCTGTTGGTTGTTCAGTCTGCAGAGGTTTGATTAAGAATGGGGAGCGGCAAGATGAGGAAAGCGTTGGAGGCCGGCGCAGAACAGAAGCGCTCCGTCACCTCTGTAAGATGAACCCTTCCCAAGCTCTGAGGGTCCGAGGCATGGTGGTGAGTCTGACACACGTCTGCTGTGAGACAAGATGTGAGACTTAACTGTGGTCCGTACTGGAATGTTGGCAACAAAAAGGTGATCAGTGTGGACCTTTCGTCTAGGTGGAGGAGTGCCATCTGCCAGGTCTTGGTGTGGCTTTGACGTTGGATCACACCAAAAATGAATCTTCAGATGACGGAGTGAGCGACCTGGTGTGTTTTGTGAGTGGTTTGCTACTTGGAACAAATGCAAAAGTTCGAACTTGGTTTGGAACTTTTATCCGAAATGGCCAGCAGGTAAGGCAGTCACTGAATAAACTGCTTTTAAACAACAGATCTTGCTGTAAATCTTCTGTGTGTGGGCATCCATGTCTTTCTGAGTGCACGCCTGGGCTCCCCTTCACAAGGCAGTTTGCTGGTAAGGGATCCTCAGGTCTGTAATCAGTGTCACTAAAGGCAGTTCTTCAGCTGTGCTTCTGAGAGATTTTTAGGGGCAGAAGTAAACAGGCCATGAAATGAGTGCATGGTAAGGTGTCAGTGATTACTGTTCATGCTCAGTGTTTGCAGTAGGAAGTAGAATCCCAAGATGTTAGTGAATGTTTGTGTGTGTTTGGGAATAAAGCATGGTGATACAAGCATGTCCTGCCTGTTCCCCTGCTACTGAAAATTTTATTTAACAAAAAACCTCCTTTCCCTGCTCTCATTCATTTCATTTTATTTTTTCTTGAGTTCATCATTGTGGAAGCTCTTCTCTCATACAATGTCTGATGAGTTTTATATTGTTCTCATTTTTTAACTTCTCTCACAGAGAAAAAGAGATAATATCAGTTCCGTGCTTTGGCAAATGAGGAGGCAGCTGCTCCTGGAGCTCATGGGAATCCTTCCCACGGTTCGCAGCACACACATTGTTGAAGAAGCAGATGTTGATACGGAGCCAAATGTGTCTGTGTATTCTGGACTGAAGGAAGAGCACGTTGTGAAAGCCAGCGCTCTGCTACGGCTCTATTGCGCTTTGATGGGAATTGCTGGGCTGAAGTAATGAGCTGTGCTTTTACTCACTGTCTGCTCATTTAAACAGAGGATGAGAGCTTTGTGCACTTCTCATGTCTCTGTATCTTAATGTCCTTAAACCGTTCTTGGTAGAATCAGACTGTTTGAGTACTGAAGGAGGCACTTCTCATGTGCTCGGAACTGCCAGCTGATGGAGATTTCTTTGTAGTGCTGAGAGTGAATATTATTTAATGCTAAAGGTCTTCAGAGACATTATATGCTTTTTGCTTTCTGCTACTATTCTTACCAGAACAGGTTTTCCTTCTGATGATGAAGATCCATGTATGAACGTCACTGACGTTTTATTTAATCTAAAATATTAACGTAGTGGGAAATGCGCTGCTCTGTTTATAGCTGCAAAATCAATTCTACAGACTCACTGAGAGAAGCCTAAGCATTTGGAGCAGCACATAGAACAGAAAGCAACACGCACCACATAAACTTTGAATTGTTATTGTGACTCTGAAGTTCAAGAGAAGTGCCGTTTAATTTTAGTACTCATATATTGATAATAACAAATAACAGAGGTGAACAAATAATAGAGAAAACTTCACGTTTAACCATTGTGATGAGATTGGAAATCGCTGTGAAACGATCAGTGGTTTTTTGTGGTTCAGACCAACAGATGAAGAAGCTGAGCAGCTGTTGCAGCTGATGACCAGCCGGCCGCCCGCCACCCCCGCCGGTGTTCGCTTTGTGTCTCTCTCCTTTTGTATGCTTCTGGCCTTCTCCACTCTTGTCAGGTAATTCCCCACTTAATGCATTTTTAAGTTATTTGTTCTTCCAGCTACTAATGGGTAGTAAAACCAACTGTGATTTGTGGGCAGATGATCTTGTATGTGATTTCTTTCTGCAGTACACCGGAACAGGAACAGCTGATGGTGATGTGGCTTAGCTGGATGATAAAGGAAGAAGCTTACTTTGAAAGGTGAGAGGAGGCTTCTTTTGTTTTCAATGATTCCAGTAATCTCATTTTATTTGTATTGGAAATTAACTCTTCCTCTTTGCTGTTGTAGCATTTCTGGTGTGTCTGCTTCCTTTGGAGAGATGCTTCTCTTGGTAGCCATGTATTTCCACAGCAATCAGCTCAGCGCTATCATTGATTTGGTCTGCTCCACACTGGGAATGAAGGTAAACCCTAAGTTGTTTCTGACACGTACCTTTCTCTGTTAAAATGAGCTTTTTTTACTGTGTTTTAAAACTCTTATATTTACTTTGCTTTTATACAAAAGCTTCAGTTTTGCTGATGTACCTCAGTAAATGTATACTGAAGAAGAGAGTATCTGAGCTCATCTAGAAAATGTTGCACTGTGTGTAAAATTGGAATGGAGGATAAAAGATACCATGGAGGTATTGAGTGGACTTGTTGAAATCAGTATTTGCAAGAAATGATCTTTTGAAGAAGGCTGGTTGAAGTCATTGCCAAACTGCAATGGGTTTTCTTTGAAATATCTGTGTTTGAAGTGCCAAAGCTAGAACTTAACATTGCAAGTGCTTCATTCTGTGTTTCAGATCGTTATAAAGCCCAGCTCTCTGAGCAGAATGAAGACAATCTTCACACAGGAGATCTTCACTGAACAGGTATTTTAGGTTTTAGCCTTTTTATGTTTTGTTTTGTTTTTCTTCAGTCACTTAAGTTTGACCTATAAGACTTCATGCCCTTCCGGGGCTGAAAACTTCAGCCTTTTCTTTTGTACGTTGATGCAATTACATAAATAATGTAGAAATTGTACCTAAATGTATTTGTGCTGCAGTTTTACATCCCGTATGTACTGTGTTAAACCACATAAAAATGTTTGTTAGTTTCCAAATAATCAAAAATGAGTAAATGTCCAAAAGGATGTAGCTCTGCAGCTTTGTCTCTGAGCTCTGCTTTGTGGTATGATGAATATTTGTGTTATTTTTCATGACAATTATAACTTCCTTTTAGGTTGTCACAGCTCATGCAGTTCGTGTGCCCGTTACAGGCAGTCTCAGTGCCAACATTACTGGTTTTCTGCCCATTCACTGCATTTACCAGCTCTTAAGAAGCCGCTCGTTCACCAAGCACAAAGTATCCATTAAGGTATGACCTTCGTTTTATTTCTGTTCTCAAGTTTGGCTTTTCCAATAAGAATTGCCTGAAAAAATTAAAATATGACCAGAGTTATTTGTGATTATTACAGCCCATTACCAACAACAAATGTGGTTATTTTCAGCTCTGGAATGAAGCACAGTGGTATGGGGTTTTTTTTTTTTCCAGGACTGGATTTATCGGCAGCTCTGTGAAACCACCACTCCGCTCCACCCTCAGCTGCTTCCTCTTATTGATGTCTACATTAACTCCATTCTTACTCCTGCATCAAAATCCAACCCTGAAGCCACAAACCAGCCTGTCACAGAGCAGGAGATACTGAACGTTTTTCAGGGACTCACTGGGGTAAACTATTTCTTTTTTTATCTGCTTTTATGTCACCGTGGATGTGGTTCAGTACACTGCATTATATGCTTGTTTTACATTGTGAAAGTTGTATTTTTGTCTTTAATCCCTATGCTGTCAATTGCTTTGCCCTGCAGTGATGGTCATGTGTACAGAGGTGAATCCTGCTAGTGCTGCCCAGTGCTCTAGGAGGATTGCTGTTTGTCCCCCTTTCACACTTTTCCTTTGGAAGTGATCAATTTGTGCTACTCAGAAACTAAAACACTTAAAAGTCATGAACTCTTTCTAGCAGCAAAATGGATTGAAAAGGAGAAGTGTTTGTTTAAGGTTTGTACAACTGGCCTTCTTAGATCAAAAGTATTAATTAACCGAAACATTCTAGCTGTTCTTGTAAGAAACACCGTCTTTGATAGAAGTATGGGTCACATGGATACATGTAGACTGAGTGGCAAGCAATGACGTGCTGGAATCCTGGGGCTCCAAGAAATCAAAAATACATTTTATGTTTGAAAGTAATTTAAAAACAAAATTCCCTACAGCTTTCAGGTTGGACCTCACATGGCTTAACAGTTCTGTACGAGGTTTACTGCCTTATCCTCCTTCGTATTTGTAGGTAAATCCAAATTTTTGTTCCCTAGTAGTGGGAATGTGATATGACCTTTGTATGTGGTTTTCTGTACAGGGAGAAAACACTCGTCCTGCTCAGCGCTACAGCATCACAACGCAATTGCTGGTCCTCTACTATGTCCTGTCATATGAAGAAGCACTTCTGGCAAACACGAAGATACTAGGTATTTGTGAATATGGTTAGATTTTTGTATTAAATGCAGTATAGCAACTGTGACATGTGGTTTCTTTTCCTGTTTCTTTATAGCTGCCATGCAAAGAAAACCCAAGTCTTACTCTTCGGCGTTAATGGATCAGATTCCCATCAAGTACCTCATCCGGCAGGCACAGGGGCTACAGCAGGAGCTGGGAGGTATAGCTGTCTGTGAAAGCCTAATGTGCATCAGGATGGAAAGCTAAGCTTGTTTCCAGCTCTGCTGCTGTGGTCTGTTTCATAGTGTGCTTGCCTTTCTGCTTCTTTTGAAACATCAGTAGTAACTAGTGAGATGAGAGGTGAATTTAAAGAGTAATAAACTAGTTTTTAAAGTAGAAATGACCTCAGGATTAAGTTTTTATTCAGGCTGAATTTAAGTGTTACTGCAGGGTCCTCTCACATCTCCAGAATAGAACTTTTCCTTTCTGTTGGAGATGGAACTTCAGGCAGTAAATGTGCGAGCTTGTTGAAATGTTTGGCAGTGTCTGCTGAGGTCTCTTGTTAAAATAATAGGCAGAATTCTGTGCAGGTGAGCGATGTAGCTATTTAAATCAAAGGTATGTTCTTCCCTAATGCTCTTACAGGTTTGCATTCTGCACTGTTACGCCTTCTTGCAACGAACTATCCACACCTCTGCATTGTGGAGGACTGGATCTGCGAGGAGCAGATCACGGGCACTGACTCCTTACTGAGGAGGATGCTTCTCACAACCATTGCAAAGAATCATTCTCCCAAACAGCTCCAGGAAGGTAACAAATGTCCTATGCAGTGTTCTTTCCAAATTGGTAGGACGTAGGGGGTATTGAAGTGTGTAAGTCATTCACTTCCTCTGATCATAATACTCCATCTGTGTAATGAGAATGTTCTGCTGCAGCCTTGCTAATATGTGGGTCTTCAGGTCACAAAGTCAGAGAAAATGTTAGAAGTACAGTCTCACCAAGGTCCCATTGTCTTTCCTTTATAGCATTTTCCATGCTGCCTGGAAATCATACCCAGCTGATGCAGATTTTAGAACATTTAACACTTCTCTCAGCTGGTGAATTGATCCCATATGCAGAAGTATTGACATCAAATATGAATTGCTTGCTGAATGCTGGAGTCCCACGGAGGATTCTTCAGACTGTCAACAAACTATGGATGGTTCTTAACACTGTGATGCCAAGGAGGTAGGTTTGAGATGCTGTTAGCGCAGATAGAGGTGGGATGCCACTGTCTGTTCTAAAAGTAATAACTTAATTGCTTTGTCTGAGGAAGTGTTTGTCATGACTGAATAGGATGTGCTGGAGTTGCATTCCTTTTCGCTTTGTTGAAATGTTTAACCGTTGGTGTTGAAGAGGAAGATAGTTCTTGTTTGCAGGAGAAAGGAAGTCTCTCGTTTGCTTACAGTATAGAAAGATTGTTTTCTAAAGTAGGAACTCACTCTTGTAAGAATGTGCCTTTTTTGAGGAAGTGGATACACTATTGCAGTGAAAACAGTGCTGTGTTTCTGCTGTGAATGTAAGTTAAGTGTATCCTGGTTAACTTCAACATCCGCAGATGCGGTGTGGGTTTTTGTAGGCCTGTCAGGGAGCAGAAAAATACAGCTGACTGTGGTGAGTGAGTACCCCGATGCTTATGTGAGCCTTTTGTTTTCTCTCTATTTAAAAAAAATCTTAAAAATAATCTCATTTTAGGCTGTGGGTGATGACTGTTAATGCTCTGCAGCCTTCGGTGAAAATAGTCCGCCAGCAGAAATACACTCAGAACGATCTGATGATTGATCCTTTGATTGTGCTGAGGTGTGATCAGAGAGTTCATAGGTAAGCATCTCCATTAGCTTTTGTGCCCTGAGGTGTCTGATTTAAAAAAAAAAACCAAAAACTTTCAGTGCTTCACAACATATTTTCAAACTTGTCATGTGAGCTGGTAAATTCCAGCCTTGGGTGCACCATTTTTTTGTGCTGAATTTACACATAGATCATCCATTTTAGATACATGTGTGTGAATTTGTTCTAGATCTTGCAATATGCTTAAAATGGCTGCTGCCACATGGTGGGGGGGGGTGTCACTGCAACATCCTGCCTCTTCACAGCTGTCTTCTACCACCCTTCATGAGCCTGTAGATATTGCATCTTTTTGGGTGATGGTTGCTGCCAGAGGGCGTTTGGTGTATGTAACAAAGGTAGATTTGCTTCATTTTTCAACTAACTCTTTTAGCAGCACTCAGAAATTTGTTCCAGTGGCTGTCATGGTGACAGAGGAGGATGTGTAAGGCTGAGTTATGGCTTTGATGCAGAAGAACAAGCTGAGAATTTTAGTAGTGGAAATGATCATAACTGATAGCAACAGAGCAGCTTTAAGGAGAACTTGAAATAAATAATGCAAAAAAATGAAGTCAGATTTTGTACGTTCTAACTTTGGTTTTTCATAGTACCGATGAAAGATGGATTTGTTATTCTAAAAAGGATATGGTTAATCATTTTAGGAGTACTTCAGCCTCCAGTACCTTCAGTACCTTCAGTATTCTGCAACGATAGGGAAAATAGCTGTAGTATGACCCAGAGTACAGCCAAGTGCATCTTTGCATTCTTCTGGTTTGTTTTTACTACTACTGTCTTACTGTTCTGCCTACTGAAAAGGCTTCATTTGTTGTGTTCCTGTATCAGGAGCCCTCCTCTGATGGATATAACTTTGCACATGTTGAATGGATATCTTCTTGCTTCAAAAGCTTACCTCAATGCTCACCTGAAAGAAACAGCAGAGCAAGACATTAGGCCATCTCAGAACAATGCCATGGGTCCAGAAACCCCAGAAGTTACAAGGGAAGAATTGAAAAATGCATTGCTTGCTGCTCAGGTAAAGAAAAAAAGAATGGTTAGTTAATGTCGTGAAGAAAGAGAGTGATAAAGCAGAAATAGAAAATAAAAAAAGGAAAACCAGGAGACCTAATAGATGATTTGTTTTGTTTTAGTTGACTTTTTTTCCAATGTAAAGGGATAAGAAGTCTCTGCATTCAGATTGTTAAATACTTCTTGGGGAGTTCTTGATTAACTGTGCTTCACAGACTTTCTTTCCTTACCTTTTTCTGGAAGAATGTCACATAGAGTGTCTCTTAGAGAATGATTTTTTAGTTAATAGAAGCTTTTATATTTAAATGAGTATTGTAGTCTCTGAATACTGTGAATTGTCTGACGTGCATATTTTGTTTGATCTGGGTGCTTTAATGAACCATTGAAGATACATTTTGAAATAATACATGACTCCCATGAAATGACTGCTTTGACCTGTAATTATGTTAATGTACAGGATTTAAGCTTTTGTTCAGGTAATGTTTTAATGTTTTCTGGGATTTATATTTCCTGATCTGTTGTTTCTTGGTTTTTGTTTTTGTTTTTTTCTATTAAAAAAAAAAAAAAGTTCAGTAGCCAGAGATTGTGGCAATCTAACTGCCTTTAGTTCCTACAATTGTCATTATTTCGTATTCTCTTCTGTGGCATGTTTGTTTCTCTGTTATTTATGTTCTCCTGCTGCTTTTCTTCACAGGACAGCGCTGCCGTGCAGATTCTTCTAGAGATCTGCTTACCAACAGAAGAAGAGAAAGCCCAGAGCAGTAGTACCTACAGTTTGCTAAAGAGTGTTCAGAGTACCACAAGTCCTAAGAGTTCAGATGTAGAGGAAGAAGAAGATAGCTTGCTGTGCAACCTTCGAGAGGTCCAGTGTCTTATCTGCTGTCTGCTGCATCAGATGTATATAGCCGACCCCAACATAGTAAAGCTAGTTCATTTCCAGGTCTGGTTTGCATTATTTTAGCTCTTTTATGTTTGTTTTGTCTTCTGGTTAGGAAAGAACTAAAGAAAGTGTTCAAAGGATGTTGGGTGCTATTGTTGTGTTCCTCACAAATTACAAAAACACTCTTCTTTCCATCCTCCCAACTTTGTAGTGACCACTTTCCCTCCAAATTTCAGTGCTTTTGCTCACTGTTGTAGCTGAGATGGGAGCAGCAAAGCCATGTCTGTTCCTCATCATTAAACACACGCTTTGATTGTGCCTTTGCCCTGCTATTTACTGAAATAGCGTGTCCATTCTAGGCCAAGGAAAACTGGCATGCACATCTTTTAATCACTTGTTCCACATATTATGTGGGTTTACTTTTTTTCTGGCAGTGGTCTTAAGTTCATATATCCATTATTCAAAAATCATAATTTGGTTTCAAATGTAAACCTCTTATCTTTAATTTTTGTTGAGAGATGGCACACTTAATCTCTTCAGAGTTGAAGGATAAAGAATGCCCCTGTCAGGGCAACTGTAGGCCTTCAAAATAAGAAGCCTAGGAAGCTTAGCAATTTTTTAAATATAAATATGTTTTTTGGTGTGTGTTAAATTGTACATTGCCAGATGTCAGCCTCTTTAAAAGCAGCTAATTTGCCTCGACCTGGAATTGATTAAGTGGCTGGAAAAGTCCTAATGGTTCTGTTGTGAAATAAGCAAGTTAGGGCCTATAGCGGTGTCTGGAACACAGGGCAAAGACACAAAGGGAAAGGGTCACTGCAGCCTGGTTTAGTTTGAGGAGCCAAGGGGCAGTTTATATGCAAATAATAAATGTTGGAGTCCTGTGGATAAAGAACAGATTCACCCAGCCTCCCTCAAGTTGCCTTGGAGGTGGAGGCCCTGTTGCTAGTCTTTCTGAACAAAAGAAAGTTAAAAGTGTATATTTGTTTAGAAAAAAGGAGCAATTTTTAAAACCCCTATGGTATGTCTGTTCTCTTTCCTTCATCTGGCAGGGTTATCCATGTGAACTGCTGGCACTGACTGTGGCAGGGATTCCATCGATGCACATCTGTCTGGATTTCATACCTGAGCTCATTGCCCAGCCTGAACTTGAAAAACAGGTACTGTGCAGTCATCTAGTCAGAGAATCACTGTAAGTAGTTAACCACAGTGCAGTATTGGTTGGGAGGAGAAAAGAAAAAGATCACTTTAAAAAAAAAAAGTCTTGCTCTAACCTGCCCAGTATATTAAGGTAGTATCTGTAGCAGTTTTACCTTGAATTAAAGGCCCTGCCACCAAATCCAGAACTTCTGCAACATAACTCTGTACATTTGTTTTGCAGATGCTCATGAATTTCATTATTACCTCTAAGAACGTGAATGAAAGCTCTTTCAGTAACAGCTTTCATTTTTCATATTGTGTATCTATCAGTTGGCAGAAGCTTTGCCTACTTAGCTTTTTAGCTGATAGTTGATCACTAGAGGAACTTGCGTGAGTGTTCACATTTTGAAAAGCATTTTTTGCAGAGATGATCTGCACAACAGATGGAGCAGCCTGGAGATCAAAATTGTACCTCTCTTTGTGAAAGGTTTAACTACCAAGTCTTTTTTTTCCAGGGAATATTACTACTGTTTCTTAATTGAAGCTTAACAAAGGAAGAGTCAGAAATTTGGTTTAGGAAAGGTCTTCTTGTGATGGTTGTGAAAAAAACCAGCAAAAAATTGTTAATTAGTACTTCCTAAAACAATGATAAATGTTTATTTGGTATACTGTGACATGGGGAGATTACATATTTGTCTAGTCTTAGATAGCTGGATATTTGGGAGCTTAAGATTCCTCTGTTTTCTGTGTTAAACAAATTTCTTGTTTGCTTTTATTTAATCCCTTTTTAAATACTGCTCTTGAGATGGCATTCAGCTGAAGTTTAAGCTAGAATACGTGGGATATTTAACAGCTTTTACAACGATTATGTTGTAAATTGTTTGTTCCTTTGTTGCTCATTGAAATGTTGGAACAAATTGTGTCTGTGAGGGAGATTCTGAAAGCCTAACTGATGCTTGACTAATGTTAAACATCTGTGTTGTGCTTTTTTTAATGTCAGCAGAAAACTTGTGCAGTAACTGTTTTTAAGGCTTCTCTTCCTTATTGTGAAATGGAGAATATTTACTAACTCAGAAGTTATGTGAAGAGCTTAGGATCGCAATTACAAAGCAATGTATAACTCACTGTTTATTTCTTTTTTGCCTTTCACCTACTTAACAGATATTTGCCATCCAGTTACTTTCATTCTTGTGCATTCAGTATGCTCTACCGAAGTCTCTCAGTGTGGCTCGTTTGGCTATCAACGTGATGGGAACCCTACTCACAGGTGAGCAGTCCAGCAGCACCTGAATGCATTGCTGTGGAAGTTAGATTTGCCTAGGTCAAGTACAATTGTACCAAAATGCCAACAAGTTAATTATAACTGTAAAGGTGACAAAACAACAATTCTTGACTAGATTTTGGTAGTAATTCCTTTTTACTTAACTATTTCCTTTTCCTTCATAGTTTTAACTCAGTCGAAGCGCTATGCCTTTTTCATGCCAACCCTGCCTTGTTTGGTGTCATTCTGTCAAGCCTTCCCTCCTTTGTATGAGGATATTATGTCTCTGCTGATACAAATAGGGCAAGTTTGTGCCTCTGATGTTGCTACACAGACAAGAGACTTTGACCCAATAATTACACGTAAGTAAGGCAGCTTGTATTTCACAAGTAATTTAATGGTGTTACAGATGTAATATAACTATTTATATGTACTTTGTTTTTCTAACTTATTTTTTTAGGTCTCCAGCAACTAAAGGAGAGACCAAATGAAGTGTCAGGACTTTGTAAAGATTCGCCTTACAAAAGTTGTTCAAGGGACATCACAAGTGTGGACCCTGATGTTCAGTTATGCCAGTGTGTTGAGAGTACTATAATTGAAATAATTAACATGAGTGTAAGTGGAGTTTAGGAAGAATGTAAATGAGATTGTACTGTGGGTAGTCCCATGGCCTATGGTGTCTGGATTTGGAGAGAGCTGCCAAATTGGATTGAAGCACAAATCTGTGTTTTTCATTCATTGGATTCAATTATGGCTGAACCTTGTTGGAGGAAAAGAATACTTCAAAGGGACTTATTTTTGCTTGGTAAATCATTTCTAGTGAGAGTAGGCATGATTTTTTGGGTGTGCTTTGTTTCTGATTTGATACAGCAACACACCCATAATGGGTTTGGTAACACTGTGAAGTGAGGACTTCATTTGTTGAGCAAAATGCAAAATGATGGGTAAGAAAAATTTAAGATTGGAGACCTTTACTGAAACTCAAATGAAGTACTGCTTCAGAGCCCTGCAGGGCAAGATGGAATAAAATATTCCAAGGAACACTTGAAAAGTGATGTAAATAACTTGCACCATCACGTTGATTACTAAGAAAAAGCTTTAACTTTTTTATTTGCCTTTTGAATCATTGGTTGAAGTGTGAATGAGTCACAGAACTGAGCCAGACTGGTCTGTAAACTGTTGACAATTTGAGATCAGTAACTGATTAAAGATCAGCCAGCCTTTGTGAGAAGTTTGAAACCAATCTCAAAGTTTCTTAAACACACAAACTAAAAAAATGAAAACCCAGGCAAAAACCTTCTCGTGTGGTACAAACTGAGCTGTAGCACAGATTGTTCAGTGTTTTTAAATCTCAGTTTAACAGAGGTAAGAATGTTGTTACGATTAAGTGTAGAGATAACTTAAGCCGTCAATGGGATAAGATTAAATAAGAAATTAGTATTGGAGATGACTGTGACAGAAGTCACACTAGTGAGAAGGGTGACAGATTTCAGCCAGACCACAGCAGTTACAGCTCAGAGAACGAGAAGGCTGCGTCCATGTGTGTACATGGTCTCTCATTTACAGCTGCGGGATTTGGCCTTGATGGATGCATTGTGGCATTGCAGAAGAGGTTTATGGTGCAATTTTCTTGAAGGTTGCACAAGCTCTGGTGCGAGGCAGCAGAGAGATAAATTGTTGGGCTGTTGTGCCAGAGCTGGATGTTATACTCGACTTGCTAAGCTTGGCAGCCTACCTTTACTGGATTTTAAATGGCAGCATTCAGCATCCTACGCTAAGTAAATTATTGTTTTCAGTTAAAATCAGTTTATATTTCATCAGTAATGGTCTGATTTTTAGTGTGGCTGCAGGAAGTGCTGCGTAGCTGTCTTTGACCTCTGATGGATGTTAACTGGGAGGCTAAAGCTGAGTTTCCACTGCCGTTCCAGGATTGTTTGAGTGTAACCATGTGGTAACACCCATTGGCTACTGAGTAGATTTTTTGTCATCTCGATGTAATGTATGTAAATATTTTTTTTTCCCTATTATCTTCGATTTTCTATGCAGTATTGATATTTAAATAAATGATTTTAGAAAAAAAAAAGAAAAGTGGATTATGTGGAACGGTTCAGAGCTGCACAAATTTTTAATTTGAGGGGAATTTTTGGTGTTAGCGGGGCACGGCGCGGGGAACCGTGCTGCCTGGTTGCGTAGCAACGAGGACAACGCGGAAGCCAGCAAGGTCCTCCACGATTGGCTCTAACGGTGGAGCGGGCGTTGTTTAGTATGCGGTTTGCTGATTGGTGGCTGCGCGTCCTTTCCTGTCAGCTGATTGGCGGGCGGTGCCGAGGCCGCGCGGGAGGCGGGAAGGTCGGACGCTGACAGAGCAGTCGCCTCAGGTGAGCGGCCGCGCGGAGCCGCTCGTCGCTTTCCACAGGGCGGAGCGCGGCCCTGAGGGGAACGGGCTCGGAGGAGGCCGCGGGGTGGCTTTCTGGGGGCCTCAGAGAAGATGAAAGAAACGCCCAGGTGCGCAGCGAGGGCGGGGATGATGCGCTCGGGAGGATGATAGCAGTCGCTGCCTCAGCGCGCTCTCCCCCGCCCGCAGCAGCAGAGCCGCCCGGGCCGACTCGCAGGTCCCGGCAGTCCCCGACTGCTGCCGCCCTCTGCCTCGTTCGGTCCTTACGGGAGTCCTTCCCACCGCCTCCCGGGCCCTGTTCGTTGGCAGAAATCGCATAAACTCAGTTCCAGACTGATCGTGGGGGAGTCCCCCCCCCCGAGTGTCACAGGGAAAAGCCCCTCGACGGTTGCAGTTACGTTTTGGGGGAAGGGGTGACTGCAAACTCCCATCAGCGATCCCCTTCTGGCGGGGCTTCTCTGTGCTGTTGGGAGCTGATGGTGAGGAGTCGTGCCGTGTGCTGGTGGTTTCCTGATCTCTGTATTTCCTCCTTAAAAGTCAGTTGAAGGCACAATTAATGTATCAGGCTGCTCTCTTGGTTTGTACGTGCTGGAAAATATTGATTTATGTCTTTCAAAAATAAGCCTTAATTTTTCCCTCCCGTATATATTTTTTTTCCAGTAGCTTTAATTCAAAGTCTCAGAGTTTTAGCATGATATGAAGCAGGCTTTCCTTTATCATTCAGAGCGAGGGAAATACAGGTAACACAAGCAGAACAGCAAAGTCTGTGGCAGCCTATTTACCCCTGAGTAACTATTAATGTAAAGATGGTATTGGTTTAAAACATCTTCTTTTTAACATCAGTGCCCAGTTTTACCTTCTTGTAGCTATGAAACAAGCACTGCAAGCTTGGCCAGTTGTGTCACTGTAGTTTACAACATCTTGAAATTCTTTCTTTTTGTGCCCATATCTTTTATTTTATTTGTATTGCTGGTATTAATCATCAGATGGTGGTAACTTGTCCATTGTAACAAGTAAGCCAGAACAGAAGACACAAAGTATGAATTCCCATATGCCAGTTCTGCTTGTGTCCAGAGCTTTTAGCCCTCTTCCTGCTTGGTTTTATTTGGTGCCATTTGTTGTTTTGAGCTTTCCTTGTTGGTAATGTTGACTTGATTCTGATTTTTACTGCAGTTATAAACCTGAAACAAACTGGAAAAAGCAACAATGTCTTCTGATGTGTCTCAATATACTATTGGGGGAGTGAAGATTATGTTCCCTTGCAAGGCTTACCCTTCGCAGCTTGCTATGATGAATGCTGTAAGTAGAATTTGTATGACCGTACGCTGAGCAAACAGCTTACAGCTTTCAGTACCCGTCAGCCTGTAGAAAAATAACATATTTAATTCAGAGCCTCCAGCATCTTGAGAATTTCACTCATAATGGACCTTACTGTTTTTGTGCTGTGCAATGATACCTGGCCCTGGGTAGGGAATGTTGAATGCATTTTTGGATTTGGCAACATTCATGCTAGGAAGTAAGTTCCTTAACGTATGTGCTTGTTATACATGTGATTCTAATCTAGATTTTATATAATTCTGCAAGCGTTTAAGGAGAGAATGATTTAATAAAACATATCTTTTAAACAAAATGTTAGTATTTCAGTAAGTTTTCACCTTCCTGAGAATTTTTTTTTCTCTAGTAATTCTAGTTTTATTCTTGTTATTCTCCTTAAAGATCGTTAAGGGCTTAAATAACAGGCAGCATTGTTTGTTGGAGAGCCCCACAGGAAGTGGCAAAAGCCTGGCGTTACTTTGTTCTGCATTATCATGGCAGCAGTCTCTGTACGGTAAGTGTTTGTAACATCTGTCTGCATAGCTTTCAATTACCAAAATGTAATGAATTGCTCTTGTTGCTTTTCAGGCCTTAAATATTTGGTATCAGGAGTCTAGCTAGGGCTCCATCCGTGGTTACATGTATTGCCTCCTTGGCAGTGTGGCACTAGGCAAACGCAAGAATAATGGCCAGTAGCACTGAGCAAAATAACTTTCATGTTAAAGTGGATTTAGCTGTCTGTTATCGTATGGGAATTATATGGCTTTTGGACTTAAAAGGAAAATACTTGTGGTTTGCAGTTACGCAGATTGAATTGCAGAAGAGGGGTTGTTGTTTTTTTTTCTCAGTTGTGCGGGTTGTTACAATTTCTTTGCTCTGCAGATCTTGAATGAGTGATGACAGCTTGTTCAGGTTGTGTAGCATGTAGGGAGATGTGAGTTTTGTAACTGGTACCTACACGAAGCCTTTCATCTTAACTGTTATGAAAGTCTAGTTCTCGTCTACAAGCCTGAATAGGTTTTCTGGAAGTCAAACAGCCGTGTCCTTTATCTTCCTTAGAGAAATCACTGCTCAAATCATCATGTGAAAAGGAGGACAGGGAGCCAGCAGCCTCACTGCCGTGTCGCTGTGTGTGTCATTCCCGATCTGAGAGCAGCGAGGCGACTGCAGGAGCAAGTCATGGTGCTGCATGTTCTAATAATTATGAAACAGGAGGTTCTGTAAAACATGGAGACCAACTATCAGACACAGGTAATTTTGAAGAGAAGATGATAAAAATCTGTTCTAGCACTAAAAGTCTTTGCTGTTGATGTCACATCTCATGCTTTCAAGTCAGGGACTATTTTACCATCATAATAACAGAGTGCTATGTGATTCTGCCCTGCATGGATGTGGTTATGTAGAAATCCCCCTATGTTGTGTCTTAACCATATTCATAATAACTTATATATTTAAAATGTTGCGCTTGCTTAATGCATTTCTAGTAGTGGACGTGATTTTTTTAGTTATCATTTCCTTTTAATTTTTACAGAATGCAAGGAAAACAATACCCTAGCTTCAAAATTGTCTGCCAAAAAAAGGGCATCTGCATGTGGAAATGAGTGTGATGATTTTCAAGTAGAGAGGAAGAGGATTCGTCCTTTAGAAACAGAGCAGCAGGTGAGCAGAGTTCATTGGCAGCGAGGCTATCCAGGTGCAGTTCTCAAAAACAGCTGTCAAATACCAATCAACATTTCAGAGAAAGGCATAGTGAATCCTTGGCATGGCTGTCATTTAGGTGGACAGATTTTGTTCATTCTTGTTGTAACAAGAGTCCATTGTTGCATTAAGTTCTGAAGAATACCGTGTCCCAAATGATTTCTTGCATATTTAAACACACAGTATCCTCAAAGTGTATTTATCATGAGTAGATATGTGATATGAAGTGGAAGAAGTACGAAGTTTTAGAGTTGAGTGCTCTTGCAAATATGTATTAAAAGTACAAATAATACATTATTAGAACTATGTACTGTATCCTTGCAAATGTAGTTCTCACCAGCCTACAGCCTGGAGTGCAGTATTTCTGTAATAGATTTCATCGCAATACCTTTTTTTTCACCCCAACAGGTTAGAAAACGTCATTGCTTTTCAAAAGAGGTGCAGCTGGTTGATGCTTTAGAAGTTTATAATCAGAGAAAAAATGGGGAGCTGATTGTTCACTCTGAAAAAAGTGTGAAAAACACTTCTCCCCAAACAGTAAGTAATGTAGTAACAGCTCTTATGCCATGATTATTAGTTCAAGGGCAGTTCTCTAAAATGATTTTGCCTTGGTCCTTTGTGTGACTCAAAGTAGCCTTTATTTTAATTACCATTTGTTTTCACTTCAAGAGCTGCTTTCCAGCGTGCTCTGCTTTTGTAAATACAGAAGAAGCCAAAAGCTTTGGTATCACTTTGAGAGTGGGAGCTGAGTCTTATTTTGAGTGGGAGCTGTTCTCTGGGTCTTTTGATGTGATTTTTCATGAGTTCTGGAAAGCTCCATAGATTTTTGAGTAGGATATGAAATGCTTTGTGCCCCTGAACTTCAATTGACACTCTGAAATATAAAGGCCAGCAGAGTGTGCTGTTGATTTTCAAATAAAAAGGCTTCTCTTATTTGATCGTCAAATTTGCTTTGGGTACTTTAATGCAAAACTTCCTTCTTTTTTTTTCAAGTTCTAGGAATTTTAGGTTGTGAAGAAAGTTGAAAACAGTCACTTGATCTCTACTAAAAAAATCAACTGTGAATCAGTACTTTATTATTTTTAAGAAAATGTCGTTTTTTTTAAGAGTACATCAGTTCACAGAAGTCCCTTGTTTTTATGCAAGTCATCCCTTTTAATTCTAAGTGTGTACATTGGTTGAACACTGTTGCCTGGTACTTGCTAAGTGGGAAAGGAGCTGGGCAAAACTAGGTCCTTGTCCCTGTTAGGCTTCTGTTTCATAGCCGAGCAGAGGCAAGGTGGGCTGCTGTGCACCTGCAGGACCCGCAGCCAGGTGCCCACTGCTGTGTGCCCAGCTGAGGGGGGCAGTCCTCCAGGAGCTTAAGCTGAGAAATCATACCCTTCTGCTGCTCTCTTTATTTCTTCTATAAAAGCATATGGTCTGAGAAACTGGGGCAGCTGGGTTAAGGAATCCCCATTTATACTTGGTTTAAAAAAAAAAAAAAAAGTAAACAGTAAATGGAGAGTAGTGTAACAAACACTTGGGGTATCAAGAAACAACTGTGAAAAGAATCTGTCTTAATGTGCTAGCCTATTGCAGTCAAACATATTGCTTACAACCTTCACAATGGAGTTTGAGTGACTGCTGTTACACATTCCAGGAGACTGGCAGCCTGTTACAATCAGGGTCTGGACTCCAGAATAGGCTAATTTACCGCAATGGGATGAAGAAAGTTGTGGATTTGTGTTACACGCTCTCACCTGACACTGTATCTGATCCTTTACCTGCTGATTGACGTTTTGAATGAGCTCTTTGAAGCAAGTTCCAGCTTAATTAAAACGTTTGCTTGGTTAGCAGTGATCTGTGAAAGCCTGTGATAAATATTGAACTGGGTTCACCTGCTGGTTACTGCAGAGGATAAACAGCTGCTTTGTGTGCCTTAATCAAGGGGCTGCAGCAGCCGCAGGGTGCTGTGCTTTCTGAGGCCCATAAAGGAGGAGTTGAAAAGCTCTGTAATGTCGCTGCTGATATCTTACTAGATTGTGCTTGTGTGATATTTCACACAAGCAGTATTCACTGTTTTATCATCTAGATGGCTTTGTAACTGGGAAATGTAGATGCAGATATGAAGAGCTCCTCTTATCTCTTTGTGTTTCACAGATCACAGCCTCGGTGTTTGTTTAGCTCCTTTTTACACGTAGGACAGGTTGGCAGACTTGATTATTCTTTTATTAATCTGACTTCGACGTTTTTGCTGTATAAATATTGATGTGATAGGCAGCTTTATCTGCCTGCTGACAGAAGGGAAAACAAGCTGGATTGCCCCAGGTCCATATAGCCGGTATCTGATCTCAAACGTCTGCCACTGGATGTTACTGATGAAGTAATGCAGAAGGTTATATGTTTTTCCTCTCTCTAAAAATCTATCCCAGATTCAAACAGCTGGAGACAGGTTTAGTTTTAAAGCCAGTGGCCACGGTGAAATAGTTTTCTACTTTCTTAATTATGTATACACTCCCACATCTATTTCTCTTTGCGTGTACATTTATTTCTATGCATTTCTGAGCTGCATTTTCCCATTGTTAGGACAACTGTTACAAAATGGCTGCTTGATTGGTCGTAATATTTTTCTATTACTTTTATTTCATAAGCTAAATGTGGAGCTTAACATTAGCACCAAGTATTAGTGATAATTGTATCATCTTTGAATTCTGCAAATCAACTTGAATTGAAAAGCCAAATACGTTCATGGAGTAGGCAAACTGCTTCTGATGCATTAATTGTCAGCATGTTAATGTGCTGTTCGCTGTTTCAAAGAGCAAAATAGAAATATCAAGGTGCAATTTGCAGCTCTGTATGTGAGTACAGACAGAGTTGAGCACTGCCACGTATGTAACATACACCACATGTCAGCTGTTTCCTGCCTCGCTGTTGACAAGAGCCCCATTCATAACTCTTCTTTTTATCCTTTCGCTGAATAAGTAATTATTCAATATCGAAGGCAGGATATTTGGAACTGGCTATTTAATGTGGCAGCACAGGGTAATGAAATCTGCTGTTACTGGCAACCTGAGAGGGCAATGTAACAATTCCAGCATGGGTGTAACTGTATCTGCTTTGAGGGCCTGTTTATTTGGCACATCAGTGAACCTTTTATCCCAGTGAGTGACAGCCCCAGAAGGGTTACATTTACATGCATCCTATCATGTATTGTAATATTTAATGGTGGACAAGGCTGAGTGGGGCTGAGGGTAATGTGAACTTGCTTTGCCTCAGAGTTGAGGCTAAAAGACAGCTTGATCCGCAGTTGTGGTGTAACACACAGCATGACTAGCATTTGTTTATAATGGATAATCTTACTGATTACAATTAAAAAGGGAGGGAGGAATATTGGAGCTGGCAGCTATGTGTTGGTACTTGCACTGTCAAGCTGAAAACCAAATACAAATCCTTGTACACTAGAGGAATTCATTATTTTTGTGGGAGATGTACGTAGACACTGTTACTCATGAATTTCTTGTTTTCCATGCTTCTTTTCATGCTAATTATTGCGGTTTGAAGACAGTTGTTCCAGTATCTTGTATTATGACGGACATTAAAAAGATGGTACTTCTCAAGAAGAAAAAAATTAACACATTTTAACAAATATTCTATGGGTTCTGCTTAGAATTATTCGTTTTGTCTTTTTCATAGTTACTGGTAGGCCTTTCACATAGTAGCACATCAAATTTGTTCCTAATTGAGTCTATGTGAGGTAGTCTGGTACTTTTTCTGCAGATTTCATTAAACTGTCTGGATTGCTTTTGCATGCTTTAAGGAAAAGTGCTCTCAGTATTTCCATTTAGGTGTCAAGTCCCAAAGTTTTCTTCCTTTACGTTGCTGGATGCTTCTTGTTTTATAACAGTAGTATCCTTCTGCCCAAGTTTAAATGACAGAAGTTCCTTTATATTGTTTGTGTGTCTTACCTGTGTACATACTCCATGGGAGTAGCAGTTTCCTCTGTGATTGGGTTCTGATGAAGTTGAATATGGTGATAGCAGAAAGTATTCTAAAATTTTCAGTCATGAGAGAATGTGATGTGTGTTCTTTAACATTTCTTAATGTTGATAGGCCAGTGTGATGATTTAATGGGATATCTTGAACTATCCCACAGGGCTATTTCTAAATAGACCGTAAAAAGATTTGGCTTGTTCATCTTGCACTGGGATTTTGCTTATCTTTTTTTGGTTTGGGTTCCAGCTTTTCAGCTCTTGCACGGAGTGTTCCTGTTCCTCTGGAAAAGAAACTCGTAAAGATTCTGGTAACACAAAGAAGAAAGCAAATGGAGATCAAACATTCATTCCCAAAATATTTTTTGGAACACGAACACACAAACAAATTGCCCAGATTACCAGGGAGTTGAAGAGGACAGCGTATTCTGGTGTCCCTATGACAATTCTCTCTAGCCGGGATTATACCTGTATTCATCCAGTGGTGTCCAGTAGTAATAGTAACAGGAATGAACTGTGTGTAGAATTACTGGAAGGAAAGCATGTGAGTAATTTTGAGCATATGACTATAAATGTATTAGAGTGAAAGGTAGTGAAGTTTTGTTTTTTTTATTTCTTCATGCTATGCTGGTTAAATTCTTCTAGTAACTAAGATAAAATTACATTTTAATTGACTGACAGCATGTATCAACATTTTCTATGTTGAAAAAAGTACACTAGAAACAATTTTTATTGCTCATCCTACTTGTGAGCATAGATATAATTTCAACAGTTCTATTAAAAATATTTTCCTTTAAATTTTGAAGTTCCACACTGAGGACTGGTACCTCTGCACTGTATTTCTGTGGCCTGTATGTCTAGGCTTTGATAATGTTGTCTAAGATGTGTGGAACAAAGTGTAGCTATCTTTATTTTTGTAAGCATTTAATTTCTTGTATTGTATACATAAATGCAAAGTACCCTTTGTTTATTGAATTAACCACAGATCCGGCCACATTAGTCTCTTCAAGATGTGCTTTTCATTATTGCCCATAATAAAAAAAAAAAAAAGGAACAGTTAGAAATGTTTTTAGTAAATAAAGTCAAATGCATGTAATGACTGAGGTTTTTAAGCTTGCTTGTTTTTCATTATTTTTGTAACCTGTAATGTTCTGTGCTCATTTGCTTTTAGGGCAAGTCCTGTCTTTACTATCATGGTGTTCATAAACTCAGTGAACACTATGCCCTACAGTCTGCACATAACACATACCAGGCTTGGGACATTGAGGATCTAGTGAGCCTGGGAAAGAAGCTTCGTGCCTGTCCATATTTTGCAGCCAGAGAACTCATGGTGGGGGCAGATATTGTATTTTGTCCTTATAATTATCTCCTAGACCCACAGATACGGGAGAGTGTAAGTATGTTTGTAAGAGAGTCGCTGCCATAAGTGAAGTGAAAAAAACAAAACTGTAATGTTCTGTGGTCACGATCTACTGAAATCCTATTTGTATCCAAATATTATCTACAAATAACCCCTGGGTTATATCATTTTTTCTGTTTTCTTTCCTTTTTTTTTTTTTCTAATGGGTGTTTCTGTATTCCAAGTAATGTTTCCTTTGTTCCTATAGCTTAGCTAATCAGTCACTTGTTGGGCTCATGGTGACCATTTCTGAACAGAATCCTGTTAGCTGCTATTTCTCATTACTACATTTTACTCCAGATAACAATTTTTATATATTTTTTTTATTTTTTAGATGGAAATTAACCTGAAAGGCCAGGTAGTCATTTTGGATGAAGCCCATAATATTGAGGACAGTGCTCGGGAGGCAGTGAGCTACAGTGTTACAGAAAGTCAACTAAACGCTGCTCGAGAAGAGCTAGATTTCATGGTCAATAACAACATCAGGCAGAAGGATCATGAGCAACTACGGGCTATGTGCTGCTCTTTGACAAAGTAAGACAATTCTTTTTAATTGCTTTATGTCAATTAGTATTTAGATAATAGCATTTAGGCTTCTTTTGTCTTTTCCTAAAATGTTCATAATCTGCTTTAGTAGGAATCTCAGTCCCTTCATGATTTGCTTGCAGATTCTTCATATTTGAAAGTGAATTTATCAGTCACGCCCTTTGTTTTCCCTGCAAAACTTGGCTCAAATTTGAGTGGAGCGTCAGAGCTCCGGAGACCTGCAGTATATACAAATTTGTAGTAGAGACTCACTACGTCTTTAGAGGATTTGGTCAGCAAACCCTTCGCACAAGCACACCCTGTCCTTTTTTCTGATCTTTCTCAGGCACAAGTTGTCCATGCAGTGTTACTGATCATTCTTTCTCCCGACGTTATGTCAGCAGAATATGATTTTAATGATTTGCTTTTGTACTGAAATTGAAACCAAGTATGTGCTGAATCTCCTAGCACCTGATTTGTTGGAAGACAAGTGTCATGGAGTTCAGTGAACAGAGAAAAATAAGTGACTGAGAGCGTGGTTCTGGGAGCTAGAGTTGATAAGTAAGACAGAAAGAAGCTGAAAAAGTAGAAAATGTTCTCCTCTCCCCTGCTTTGTTTTTATCATTGTTTGTGTAAAGGAAAAGGTAATGAGAGGAAAAAAGCATGTAAAACCCAGAAAGCACAGAGAGGATTGGAAGAGGGGACCTCAACAGAAGCTGGAAATCTTGAGAGGAGGTGGAATAGAAACCAGTAGACTAGGGGCAGAAGCTTGGAAAGAAGGGAAGAAAACAAGAGAGCACAAGGGTATGTTTTGTGTGGTGTGGGAACATGAGAAAGTTGAACGACGTGGCCTTGAAGTCATCTGAACTCTGATGCAGTGCATGTCAAATCATTGTTTTGTTGCGTTAGCAGCTGGTGAAATACATTGTGCAGCACACTACAGCAAGTAGTTCATCATTTTCCTATCCTCTGTCCTGAGAGTTAATGTTTGTGTCAAAGAAACGACTTCTGGTTTTCTCTTAAGCAGAAGCTAGTTCTCCTACTTTAGATATTTTGAATGCTGTATTTCAGTACAAGATGGGAATAGCGTGGTTGGAGATTTGATTGCCCTAAGCCTTTTAACCTTATCAGAAAAACGAAGGTTGATTGTCTTGGCAACTGCCAACAATACGGAAAGCGGTTGGAAAGCAGAGGACTGGGTGTAAATGGCCAGTAATTGGTAATGTGCTGTTGCATAAAGTGACGTGGCTTTGCCAAATGCATGGGTAATTAGAAAAATCTTATTTCACTTGGAAAGGTCCTGGGCCCTCATTCCAGACAGCACTTAAGCAATGGGCTTAGTGCCACTGAGGTGCTAAAATGACCTGAGGAATTTGAAGATAGAGTAATGGAGGTATACTACCAAGCTCTAATGATGAGATACAGGTTTAAAAGGACAAATTGGTTGGTCAATAGAGGACCAATCAGTTGTTCAATTTATTGTTCTGTGTCAACAATAGGATTTTCTAGTAGAAAGGAAAGGGGTAAACACGCTTGAACTGAAGGCAATCTGTAACACATGCTGAATCTTTTCCTAAAAATATTGCTTATGCTGGTTTCCACTTCAGTACTGTAGTTACCTGAGAATGAAGCTGATTTTATTTATTCTTATGGCTTTTCTCTGAAAATGAATATGAATACTTATTTTAAATAATGAACAGGTATTTCTAGTACATGCTTCACTGTTAGATTCAATAGGATGGCTGTCCTTTTTAGAATTTGCCCTTTTTTTGTGATGCTTTTTTTATTAGATTAGGAAAGTGTTTGTATTTGCATTTGTAGCATAACCATTTTGAAAGTATGTGATGGTGTTTAAGGTTTAGAACAGGGAAACAGAAGTTTTACATTTCCTGAAATGTTTTATCCATTTATTCATTTCTATCATGCTGGCCTCTTCCTAATTTTAGTTCCAGGTCTTTTTGATGCTACATTTGAGGAATTAGGGCTGAGTAGTACATTGGTCTACTTCTGCCTGTGTTAGTGATCATAATTCCTGAACAAGATAAAGCAAATTATGGCCAAAGAAGTGGTTGTTCTGGTAGTATTTATGGAGGTATTTTTTTTGTAACCTGGCAAAAAGAAAGGTTTTTTAATTGTTCTGTTGAGCAGATGATTTGCAGTGACAGAACAGGAAATCTGGAGCTGAAACAGTTACTAAGCCTTGTTGCTTTATTTGATAATGATTAACTGATTTTACAGATACATATTTTGAACTGTTGTAGAAATGACAGCTGTCTTTCTGATGCCTCCTGCTGGTTGATGAGACAGACAGCTTCGGCATTTCCTGAGAAAGAAGGAGCCTGCCTGCTTTTCTAGACAGAGGGGGAGAGTTTTGTAATAGTGCAGAGATGATGAGAGACATATTTAGGTAGTGGAAATCTTAGCTCTGACACAAATGAGATGATGTGCATGTTTAGGTTCTGGTTTTAGAAAGCCCTATCATGTATTGCATTGTCAGTATCGTTATAATTCAGCTTCATTTTCAAGTTGTAGCAGTTACAAATATCTGTATAGATACTAAAAGGAGTCATTTCATGCCTCAAAATGTATTTCTTTTAGGGAGGTTTGTAATCGAGAGGATGACAAACCAACTTGTATCAGTTAGAGTAATGAGTGGCTTTAAAAGTACAGCAGAAATCTTTCTTAAATGAGCCTGACATCTTATATCGTAAGAACAGATTTTATTTTAATCTCTTTTCCTTACTGTAAAAATAATACATAACAATAAAATATAAATGCACAGGGACAAGTTTTCCTCTTGTGTCATTGAGCTGCATCAAGAGCAGCTCATTTCAAGAGAGAACAGCTGGCTTAAGGAAAATATGGTCAAGTATTTATCACAGTCATCATAGAAGAGTGGTGCAATTCAAGGTTCAATTTCTCTGGTACTTGGAATGCATTTCAAAGTTTGTGCTAAAATTGGTTCTGATTTCTTTCTTTTTTAGCTGGCTACGGGAAAGCTCTAGTCAGCTGGTAGAAACAGGGTATGAAACCTCCTGTAAGGTTTGGAGTGGAAAAGAAATGCTCAACCATTTTCACGACATGGGAATAACCAATATTAGTTTTCCCATTTTACAGGTAATGTTGTAAGCTATATAAATGAGTACCAGAGTTGTTAAACATCTTAAAATACCCGTAAACTAAATGTTGACACGTCTGTTACTTTACTACAATTTTGAAAAGCTGTCTAAAAATTATACGTGATGAAAACCAGGAATCCATTTGAGCTACTGCAACTTGCAGAAAATCCATGTTTTAAAGGTTAAAATTGATCATGTACAATTATCTTAAATTGAGCCAGTTAGTCACTGATAGCTTTGTCTGTTCTGTCTGCATTTTTTATTGACTGTTGAAATGTACTTAGAGTATTTTCAACCCTATCCCTTCTTTTTGTGTAAGCCAAATACATTAAAAGCTCTGTTAGTTTTCCTTTCCAGTTCTATCTTCAGTCAGACTTTATAGGTGTCGTAGGTGAACTTTTAAAGTAGTGTGCTGGTTGTCTTGCATCTGTACTGACTTTGCTTTTGAGAAGATAAATCAGAATGTTAATGTGGAATTTGTTTGCCTCTCAGAAACACCTTTCTGCTGTCTTGGAAAAAGAAGAAAAAATATCAATGTTTGGTAAAGAGGAACTTGTCGAGATACCTATTGTGAGCTCTGCCACTCAGATTGTGCTGAAAGGGTTATTCATGGTTCTTTTATATCTTTTTAAAGATAACAGCAGGTCAGTGTAAATACATAGCCTGATCTGGGTGGTGGTGTTCAATTCAGCTGCATTGCCAAACAGTCTGTTTCATTTGTGCGACACTTTTGTTATAGTGTCTGGACTCTGAGGAAAAACTAATATTTCAAAAAGCTTCGGGAAATTTACTTATGTGGGAAGAAGTCATTGAGAACTAATTTAAATACTGCCAAATTATATTGGTTTCGTTCAGGAATGAATTCAGATGTTGAAGAAATTTATTTGAAGGTTAGAGATAAATTTTCTTGATGCATTGCCAAGTTAAATGTGCACGGGTTTTGTTTTTCTACGTAGCACTTATTATTTGACTTCTGTCTACTTCCAGCAGTTACTAATACTTTCTGATTTAAACCCTATATTTAAAAATATTAATTACTGTGAAGCTTCATTATTTGTCCAAAAGGAGAACTGGCAACTCTTGAAATTTTACAACTCTTGCAGAGTTATCTTCTAGTAAAGGCTTTACAGCTTTCACAATCCACAGCTTTTCTGCTTTCAGATAATACAGCATATAAAATTATTTTTTATACTTAAATTTAAAGGCATGGTAGCAACATATCGTCTTTTCTTTTTATGAGCTTAATGCTTACAGTTTGCTTAACTGTAGTTTTAATATTTCTGTGCCTCTTCGTAGGTTTGCAGATGATTACAGAGTTGCTTTGCAACAAACTTATGCTTGGACAAATGATAACCAACCTGATGTTTCAGATACCAGTGCTTTCTTTACAAAGACCAAACATAAAAGGAATTTGCGACATAAAACTGTAGTCCACATGCTTAATTTTTGGTGCTTGAATCCTGCTGTGGTAAGCTGGGTGTGAAGGAACTAATTTTGAATGACAGCAAATACATGTAGATGATTGCATCTGTTTTCTGAATTCCTTCATTTCTCTCTCCATCTTTAGGCTTTTTCAGACCTAAATGATGTCAGAACAGTTGTTCTGACGTCTGGTACACTCTCTCCAATGGATTCATTTTCTTCCGAACTTGGTGTGAAGTTTTCTATTCAGCTGGAGGCAAATCATGTTATCCGGAACTCACAGGTAGACTCCTGCAGAGTTGTTCCCTCCTTTGAGGTATAATGCTGGCCGTTGTGAAATAAATGTAGCTTGAAATGCACAGATACATTCTGTGAATATGAAAAAAATGTACAGACCAGGCTAGTACTTGGAATGATGCAATTGTAAATTCTCAAATGCATCCCCTCCATTTGAAAATGTAATGCTATGCTATTTGATAATTTGGTTTCATCTCAATTACTGTGCTCTTCTGAAGCCTTAAGTGCCAGGACTCATTTGCTTAGAGAGACATCCCAGTATTTTAATTTGACTTTAAAGTTTCATTGTGCTAAATTACGTTATGCTAAACATTTTGTGTCACTTACTTTAGTATTAACTTTTTAATTACGCAAGGTTTGGGTTGGCACCATTGGAACAGGCCCAAATGGTCGGAAGCTGTGTGCCACGTTCCAGCATACGGAGACCTTTGAGTTCCAAGATGAGGTGGGAGCACTTCTGCTTTCAGTGTGTCAAAAAGTTGGCCAAGGAATTTTGTGCTTTTTGCCATCCTATAAGGTAAGGAAATCTCTCTTCTTATTTTTCCTTTAAAAAACATTCGCTGTACTTGAAAAACATACTGTGAATTTTTTTGTGCTACACATTAACATATGAATACATATAGAATAAATGTATTGCAGTAAACATAATTATATTGCATTGTAACTTCTTCTGGCTCATATTGGTGGTATGCCGATTTGTTTTTGTGAAACAGCAGGCTCATATTTGTTTTCAACAATGTCTTTATCTCAGTAATTATGAAAAGAGTACAATTTTTTTCTTAAATTGTTTCCTGAGTGCTTCGAAACCATGACATAAAGAGAACTGTATATTCTTTGTATGATATTTGAATGTAGTTTTTATCCAGTTCATTGCTTTCCTTGTTTCTTGTTTGCTTTCACTGCGCTGAAGATTGTGGTATATTTTTTTCCTGAGTCTGATGGGAATTGCTCTCTGGCATCAGCTGAAAAGAATCAAATTTCTCAGTTTCAGACTACATGATATCGAATTTCACTAACAACAGATATCTAATTATGGTTAATTTGTACCTCACAGAAGTTCTACTTTCGTCTCCATTAGTTCTGGTTAATTACGGTCAGCTCTAGGGAACAGGAGTATTAACCTGCAAATATTAATCTGTTATTCTTGCCCACTTTTCAGGTAATATTTGCAAGAATTTGACTTTTTTCATTTTAAATCTAAAAAATCTTAGCAATGTTTAAAAAAAAAAACAAAACAAAAACCCAAACTCAACAACCAACCAAAATAAAACGATTAATGCCCCTACTCTTCAACAAAAAAAACCACCTCTCAGTCTAATGGAAAAATGAAGTTTTCAGACCATTTTGTTCATCTCCAGGGTTCCTTGCAAGAGAATATTTTTTAAAATGAAAGAAGATTTGTCTGTTTTTTTTCCAAGCTTTCATGTTAGTTTGATCATTTAAGTGAATGACAGATGATAAAACCAGCAAGGGTTAGCAAGGCAAGGATTTTTCTTCTTTTTTTTTTTTTTCTGAGTGTCTTTAAAGGATTCGAGTCATCAGTGCAGTTACTGGCTGTAACCATTAGGTGACCACATTAGACCAGGTAATGTACAGTCAGTGAAAAAAGTGGATGACTGACTATAAATTTGTTTAACTTAGCTCACAAAATTCTGCTAATACACAAAGGCAACAATCTGAGAACAAATTTTGCATTCAGTTCATTTTCTTAAGGAATTTAAGGGCATATTTCAGTTTTCAGTATCGTCGTTGTTCTAATTAGCATTTAATGTTAAGCAGCATGTGATAGTTGATCTTGTTACATACAGACCTGGCAAGAGCTTTAGGAAGTTTTTATGAGAACAGTAATCTGAATTGAAGGTATGGAGAGACTTTGTAATGACATTTAGTAAAGAAGGAAAGAGATTGCTGGACAGCTCTGGTACCCTTCCCCCTCTCACTGCCCTTATGCTTCGCTAAAGGTCACCCAGCTAAACACGTTGAGTGTTCTTTCTTTGTGGGAATACTTCCATGAACCCAACGAAAGTATTGATAAATATAAATTGCAGACAATTGAAGGATGATATTTTAAAATCACATTGCCAATATTTTTCTATGGATGCCCTTTTTCATTCCACTTCTTCTTTTATTCTGGATTGGGTTGCCTTTAAATCTAAGAGATTAATTTGTTGAAAATACAGAATAATGTAAGCATAAGTATATTAGGACAGGGAAAAGAAGATATTTTTCTTTCATCGTCATACAGAATATGGTTTACCTGCAGATTTGCATTTCAAAACTGCTTACCAGAGATTTTCATGGGGAGATTGCACCTTTTCAAGAAATTGTGCAAGCCAGTAGAGATGGGATTAATATACCTGATCATGTGTCTCACTAAATTAATGATTACGAGTTAGTCTGATATCTTCAAAAATTAGGTTACTTTCAGAATTTCAGTTTCTATTCCCTTATAAATAAAAGGACAAGAAAAAAAGAGGCAGAAACTGCATCTTTAGGTTTTAATAAAATATATTTCCTTTTCTGTTGTGAGAATGGTACTTCTATGCTTTCTAGCCTTAATCATTGGGAACAGAAGGAATAGAGGTGTACCACTGCCCACAGGAAGCAGAGGTAGAGAAGCCGGTCTGCGTGGCACAGTGTGTCATGATGAACTGTTGGGAGCATGGAGCCAGGAGACAGTGTCCTCTCACTGCTTGTCCTCTTAGGACAATGTCATTATTCAACATCAGAAATAAAATAAATTTATGGTGAAAATAGAACAAATGAAACCATTTAATCTTCTTCCCGCTCTGGAAGCTTAGGGGGTTTTATAACTAAAGTTTATTTCTCTATATTTTGCCTGGAATTTCAGGTGGCTTTGTAAATGTTAAAGAACCATTTCCAGGTGAAAGTGATGAGCCATGTATTCATGTCAGAGCCTGTGAAACTTGAGTAGAAATGTAGTGATTTGTTTCAGACTTCTGAAGTGCTTAATAGAAGTCCTACTCAACAAGTATAGATGCGAAGGTACTTGAAAGTTTCTGTGCGCAAATAAATGGAAGGCAAATAAATTCCTAAATGTCACAACTTTAACCTAATCATAAGAAGAGAGAAGAAGATGATTCTTATAGAACATTAGAAATTTCACCAGGGTATGGTGCTATAGGAGCTAGCATTTAAGTCAAATACACCCAAAAACAGTAGTAGAGAAGCTTGCCTTTACCTTAATTAAGCATTTGACTGTATATGTACAGCAAATATCTGAGATCAGTAATACAGTGGAGAAAAATGTATGCACAAGCAGAAAACAGTGCACATTTTGTAGTTTTCTGTTATAAAGTTTTCTGTTATAAAGAGCTGTGATGCTATATTTAGTATACAGAGTAGTCTCCAGTAACATTATTTTTTGGTATTTATCAAAGTTCCAGCATGTTGACTTTTTCTTTTTAATATGAACTTAACTTATTAAATTGCAAACCAAGATACTTTTTAGGGCTACTAAAAAACACACTGTTGATACCGTGCAACAAAAATGCATTTATGTGAAAATCAGTAGCAACTCCAGGAAAAACACTCTATAAAAGAGAATATCAGAAGGTGAAAAGATTACTCAGAAATCTAAGATGCTTTTAAACAAGATTAAGATAAGGACCATTAAGGTTCATGTCGCCGACCTGTCTGCATTAAGATATATCTTGCCTGGTGCCTGCATCTTAGATGATTCATTCAATATGTGTCATATCAAAGTCAAGGTATCCAGTGAGGAGAAAAATGCTAATGCTTATAAATTTTAGTGATAATCCATCATGATGAATTAACTGACCTTTCTTTAGTAGCTCTTTTACAAAATAAGCTCTGGACAATAATGTTAATGTTTTTTTTTCCTGTTTTTTTTTAAGATGTTTGTTAATTTGTATCTGCTAATTATTGACTCATAACTTAGAAGTAAAATTTTTAAAATAGTTGGTCAAAAGGCTTTGGATGACTTGGTTCTTAAGATATTTGCTTGAGAATCAGAGATTTTTTTTTGCTACTTTCTCTCTTCACCTTTAAGAGGTGGGTAGTGTCCACCATTGATTCAAATTCATCGTATTTCTTCTGTATCTCCTTTCCTTTACAAAACTTTTGAAGTCAAATACCAATTTTAATTGATAGTTGCATTTGTGCCGCTGTGTATTTCATGTTATGCTGCCTCAAATAGATTTGTGGAGGGGATAGCTGGGAAAATGAGGGGAATTCCAGGAATATAAGCCTAAGAATATAAAAATATTAACTACTTCATTCTCTCTTTTGAGAACCTCTAAGAAGTGGCCGAATGGTCTAAATCTGCAGTTTAAATGTTACTTGCTGTACTATCTATGAAGTATTTATATCCAAATGCCTGTAATGCAGATTTTTCTTGTACTGTTTGCATTGCCGTGTGTTTTAAAACGCAGGTGGTAGTGGATTGGGGTTTGCAGCTATGCTGCTCTGTGAAAGAATTCCACCCTTAGTGAGTTTTAAACCATATAAGTCACTTTTTCACTGGCAGAAATAAATGCTGAATTTTATTTTGGAGTTTCCGTGGATGCTTGTGGAAGTTCTATCGATCGCATCTCGTTTTCTTGAGTGTCTTGACTGGTCACCTCGTCTTCAGTAAGGACAAACAGGGCAGGCAGCCAGCTAATCTGTTTGAACTGGAACACCTATGTTTATCACTTTGACTCTTTTCACAATGAAGGTATCAGCCAAAGTAGTGGTGCTGTTACAGACAAGTGTTTTTTTCCCATTCTTTTGATGTACTGTTCTTGGCAGTGCTACGTGACTTTAGGTAAGCACACCTCAGCAACATCACTTAACTCCCTGAGCAGAGCACAGCAATTGGTCCAACTCAGGCTGTTTTCAACAGGCAGACTCTTTGGATTTGGTTTAGGTAGTTTGGACCTCGGTTTAACCTCTGACTATTGCACTTTCCTGCCATTGCACAGCAGTGTGTCTGCATTGGATATGAGTCCCAGTCCTGGGATATTCTGTCTCCTGGACTGGACATAAATGTGCCAACCCCATATATGACAGGTTGAAGGAGGGATACAGTTTCAGTATTAATTCTGAATGTCTGTCTCTTCTTAGTTCAAGACCTGTTTTTTTGTTGCTTTTTTTCTTTAGTGAGATTTGTTTGAGATTGGTAGAAAAAAATAATTTTCAAAGAAGTTTTGTCACAGTGGCAGAAAATGAATTGAACCTAACGCTGAAAAAAGAGCAGAATATATTCATTTCTAAAACTTTCCTGAAATACAGTTTTGTAAACAAATTATAAGAAACCCATTTTTGCTATCATCAATAAGAAAAAATGCTGCTTTCTGACAACTTATATTTATTTAATAAATTACTTCAATACATTTACAAAAGATGGTAGTCTGTTTGGCCAGGCCTATTAAAAGCATTAAGATTTGAGCACTGGCTGTTAAAATGAGTAAATGGCAATATCACAAAGTTAAACAAATGCCAAAAAACGTTTTCCAGAGTACTGGGATTGTAACAATACCATTAATGAGGGCAAAGAGGTTTTAATGCAATTTGCACGTTCTAAAGTTTCAAAAAGAGGTTTTGAGTTAGTGCATTATTAATGTTCTGAACATCTGGAACTGTGTAAGAGCCATAGACGTTGAGCAAGTGCAGGGTTTCCCCACTAGGTCTGATGCTGACTGATTTCCTCCCCAGCGAAAAGCTTGTTTTAAGAAGTTTGAGACAGTAAAATGACAATATCCAGATAAGAGATAAACATTCCACAATGCCTTTTCGCTTGTAACGTATGTGGAGGAAAATTTGGAGACCATTAGGTTTGTGCAGTTAAAAGGTGAATTTGAAATTAAAGAGGAAAATTGCAATTTGCACCCAGATGGTGCTCTGAGGTACAGTTGCACTGATTGCAGAGAAATTACCTAATGCCACTGGGTGGGCTCCATAAGGTTGCTTACATTTTTCTGTTGGATGCAGTTAGGTATAGTTTGCAGGTATAAATACTCTATCAGGAGTAACATTCTCCTTTTTGTCCTTGTTTGGTAGCTGTAGGAGTGCTTTGAGGAAGAGGGATGTGCTCCTGTGTGTAAATCTTTGCAGGAAATGGGAATCTGTTTGCACCCAACGTGTTTTATGGCACAAATATGTAGTTTTAAATTGCGTAGATATTCACTTTCTGCATCACTTTAATATTATAAAATGTAATTCAGAGTGCTACAGCTTTAAAATGATTCTGTAAAACGTTGTTTCTAATATCACATAATTGTAGGTTTTGGAAGGGACCTCTGGAGATTATCTAGTCCAAACCCCCTGATTTCAATGTGTCTATAGTTTTAGATGTCATAACTATAGTTAATATGCAGCATCACATTCATTGGGATGAAAAGAAAGGAGGCCTTTAAGCAGGCTGGCATATCAGAGATAAGTTATGAAATAATTGTAAATTAATAATGATACTCACTTTCTGCAAAGCATTTGCTTGCTACTCTCAAGGGAAAGGCATTCTTTTACTTCAGAAGACTTATTTGTTTGAACCAAACAGCTGCAGTGCTGCTATTACAGTATGTAACAAACCCTAAAACCAAGGAAAGGCTTTAGGGAATAGAGTTCTGTCATCCTTGCTGACTCAAATTACGTGCAGGTACCTAACAACTGAGGTAGTGTAAAATGATGGAAGAGTAATTAAACAAGCGAGAATCACTCCGGGCTTCTGTCCTGGCTATAGTGGCTCTGTGCAGCGCCCCCTGGAAGTCACTAAGGTTTGTTTCAGGGACCGCAGGCTGCCGAGGTTGGTCTTGTGACACCAAAGTGATCGTTTTGGTGTGGGTTTTATTTGAGAAGAAAGACTTATGCCAGATTCTAAATCTGTGTCTGTTGCCTTCCTCTAAAGAAAATCTTAGCAGACTGATTTCCATGTGATGGGGCAGAGAATAAGTGATCTAAAAAAGCTGAATTTTAATGACTTGAACAATGCATTTCAACATTTGTACCTAATAAATGTAGATGGAGTTTTCTTTTCTTGTTGACCACTGGTTTTTCATTGCTTTTTACTCTCACTCTGTACTAGTAGTTTTCCTTCTGATCTTTATCTCAACTTCCTCATGTTTTATGGTCTTTGTTGCTCCCATTAATCATATACAATATCTTTTCTTTCATTTTTATTCTCCATTTTTTCATCATTTAAAAGTTTAAATGTCTGTAATATAAACTGTCTTGATATTGGAGCCCTTGCATTCATCCAAAAGGCCAATTTTCAGGCTTGGTGTGTATTATCTGAGGTGTCTTCTGAGAGCAACAATGGCTCCTTCAATCTTAATGCAATTTCTGAAGTCTACAGTTTCAGTTTGTCACACTGACTCGAGCACAGAGGTATGTGAAAGGCACTGCATGTGATAGAAGAGTTCAACCACTGCATCCCAGAACTCTTCACTGAAGATTGCTGAGGTGGTATTGCCTCAAATAGGAAAAAACTGTAGCAGAAGGGATATTGAAGTTTATACAAGAAGACAAATAAAGATTCTTCTATAAACAGGTATATAATCTTTGCCCTCAAGTTCTGGTGCAGGTCTCCCACTTTCATGTCATCAGTTCAGTCAAGTTGCTTTGCCAAACTAAGCCTGGGGATGGAGCAGGTGGATCACACCTTGGCAGGATCATTTCTTAGATAATCTGTGAGGCTACGGCAGAAATACTGCCCTAAAATAAGAAAACCAGAGTCGTGCTGAATTACACTCAGAATGAATAATTGAAGTGCTGTAAAATAACTCCTAAGCTTTCAAAGCTGATGCTTGTTTTTATTGTAAAGATTTATTACAGTGTTTTCAGTTAGAATTTTTTAACTTTTTGATTTTATTTTTTTTTTTTAATCCATTGCTTGGTTACTGATGGCTTTTGACCATCCACTTGCAGTACTCACGAAGCAGGCTAAGAAAAGATGTGTGTCAAAGATAACTTTATACTTTTTAGGCTCATAGCTGACAATCCGAATAGCTGCAAAAGATTTCTTTTTTAAATAGTATGATCAGATCCTAAATGTGCTCTGGTTATGGCAGTAATTTTCCTGGTTTCTGGGGAATTAGAAATAATCCACATGTAAGATGATCCAACAGCTTACTGCTGACCAAGGACCCTCTTCCTCCTTGTGATTGTTTTCCTGCTGCTCTAAATTTTGTGTGATTCAGATCTCTAGAACAATGGAAAGGGATTTCTTTTTTTTTCCTCTTTTCTGGTTAGTTGTCTTCTGGCCTTGTGAACTGAGTTGGCTCATCAAGAGGTCAGAGAAGTGTCAGAGGTGACTCAAGGGAAGAGATCATGTAGTGTACTCATGGATGTGAGCGTGGTCACCCGTTTTACAGCTGGAGCTCAGCCTTAGAGATGGAACAATGTTCCTGTGCTTTTTTTTAACATGCCTTTTTCAAAGGTTGACCTTTAATATGAGTATATGTGAAGATACTCATTTGGAAGGTGTGATAGTTTTATGAAGTACAGTCTGTAATAAAGTTGTTAGAAACCATAGCACTGTAATCTCAGTCTGTATCTTAAGTGGAGAGTTACTCAGGTGGATATTCTGGGTGAGTGGGAATTTGAGTGAAGTGATATGAAAGAAATGAGGTGTTCTGACTTCAGACTGTGGAAATCCACTTACACGAAGGAGTGAGAATCCCAGGACTAGTTTAAAGGAGCAATGAAGTTTGAGCTGTTGAATAAATAGGTCTCCACTCTCCAGTGTGTCTTGCTTTCCAGAATGAGTGCCTCGTTGTATTCAGAGTCTGAAACTTCATAGCATTTTCAATCTATAAGCCAAATAATTTTGCTTGGGGAGCAGGGAAAAGGAACTGGCTAACAGAGTTTTCATGTAATCCTGCTGGAAAATAGCAACAGGAGCCGTTTTGGCTACAAAGCTGTCCAAACAACTGCTGCTTTCTGTGAGAAGTGAGGATGAGATGCCCTCAATTGTTCTTCATTGAGCATTTCTGTAGTATCTTCTCCCCAGCGTAGTGCCACAATAAATATCAAATAGATGTAGGCAGACTATGAATACAAGCTTGGGAGGTACGTTCTGGAAATCAGTATTGCAAGAGACTTGCAATTATGAAGTGCCCTCTGGCACTTGCTTTTTACATAGAGCAGATAGGCTTTCTGTTTGCATCTGATAGAGGATAGAATCTGCAGCGACAGTCTGCAGCAGATTATTGGGAATAATGCATTAAAAAATTATATACTGTACTGGTAGATGAGTGCTTTCCTTGTGAATTTCACACCCCGAGAGCAGTGCAGTTTAATATTTTATTGCACTGTTAGTTTAAACACCCTGAGCATACAGCATCAGGAAAATAAACTAAAAATCTATTACTGTTTCTCACTTTTGAGCTCTGACTTGTGTTAGTGCTGCAAGCTGAACTGTGGTATCTAGTTAACACATTCTCTCATTTCTGTTGTAATTAACAAGTCTTTTTCCTCCCATATTTTTTCCTACCTATTAAGTAGTAATTACATTGGAAATGATTTTATGCAGTCAAGGAGTGACTGCCCCCAGTTTGTGAATGATAAAGTCCAAATAATAAATAACAGTTAAACTCAGAATTCTTTTTTCCTTGAGAATTTTAAAGGAAGGAAAGAGAAAGCAGGATGGGAAGAAGCAGTTAATTAGTAAGGAGCAATATACATAAAAAAAACATAAGAGGGTGCACCTTGCACAGGTTACATTGCCATTAATGTTCTATACCATTGCAGCCTGCAGAGTCGCTTATGAAATCATGTCTTAGAAAACCACGATTAGTTTCCAAATAGGGAAGATCATTTGTGAGAAGCCTCTGCTCTTCTGTCTAAGGAACCCTATCTTATCTCTCGTTTGTTATCAAAATGTTATCTACTTAGTTAACTGTGGTATGTTGTTTAAAACTTTTCTTTTGTTAAAGTCATTGCATAACTTCTGAAAGTAATTCTTTATTGCCATGACTACAGAAAGTTCTGCCACTGTGCATCTTCGTGTTTTAACGTTTACTTTGTTCTTTGACTTAGATGTGGGATTGCACAGATCTGTCAGGATGTGGTCCACTCCCAAAGGAGAGGTTTCAGATGTCTCTGAGAATCAAAGCTGATGTGGTTCCCTGTTCGAAATTGTTCCTTAATTTTTTTTCTACAGTCACCAATTCAGAGCTGAGCACTGTGCATACATTGCATGGTTGTTGCTGAGAAATTATCCGAGTCCTTTTGCATGCCATGATTTGCTGTCTAATGAGGGAAAAATGACCTAACTTTTTTTTTTGGGTCGGTTCTCCCTCATGGCCCCGCGCCTCACTGCTGCTGAGCCACACTCATCACTTCCTCCTCCTCGGGCTGGGGAAAAGAGGTCAGGGCTGACTGAGCATGGTTTGGGGCTGGTGAAGAAGAGAACAGCAATACAAGATGCTGACCTCATTAATGAGCCGTTCATATTTTCTGTTTGATTCCGAACCAGGATCTAAGCAGTTCCTTTATATACAGATTTTCCTGGAGAGCTTTCTATGCATGAAGGATTGTTTTTTCATTGGGAAGTGTAGCGGTAGCCCAGGGTGGATGTATGAGCAATTCTTGTAACACGGAAAGCTGTTGTCTTGGTTAATTTTAAAACCGCAGGAAACAAAACCGTTTTGAACCAGGTTGGTTAGAAACAGCTGTAACAGAGCTCAAAGCCTCTAAATTGTGTTGTAGTAAAACAAGTTGCTATGTTTTGGAAAAAGATTTTATGTATTTGAAAAAAAAAAAAACCTACCTTCTTTAATTGTAGAAGTAACATATTAATCGTGTTATCCTAGAGTCTTTGGCGTGCAAAACATTTCATTTTTCATTACTGTTGTCGCCGTTCACATATTCCATTATTTAAAGAGGTTATTGAAAAATTGATGGTATGTTGGTACCAGAGAGACATCCTGTAGGCTGCAGTGTTGATTTATGGCACATGGAACACAGTTCAGTGCTTCAGTTTCCTGCTGGTGAGCGGCACTTTGTCATTGTCCCTAAAGAAAAATCATACCAGTGAAATCCCCTGTGTTTCCCCCAGGTTGAGTGATGCATACTTTTCCTTCAAATATGATTATGAATTATTCACCTTTTATTGTGCTGGAGTGTGCACATGGTGATCAGAATCTTGTTCTTAATACAGAGTTTTTCACCATGTTCAGGGTTTAGTTTAATTATGTAGTTGAGTTGCACAGCAGCTTTTATCTGTTGTTTTTTTTTTTCTCCCCCTCCCATGCTTGCCAGCCTGCCTGGCCAAGCACAGCTTTTGCCCCATGTTTCCTCTCTCAGCACGTGAGACTTAGTCCTGAACATTTGTTTTTCCTCTAATGATTGTATAAAATCATGCTTGGGGCAGTAAGCGTGGTACTTCTAAACTTAAAAAGGCACATTTTCTGCACCAATTCTTGGAAATCATAGACACCTATGAGGTTTTATTCTTCAAGCTGATTTTCTTTTGTAATGATAACGTATCAGACTTAACTGAAAAATCTCCTAAAATAGATCACACGGTAGTGATATAGATTTACTATTGAGGACAGTTTTCTCCTGGGAGATGTGTAGAGGAAAGACTCCATCATACAGAGCAGCTAATAAGAAAACTCAAAGCCTGCGTGATCTTTCATCATAACTCAGGGAAGGAATGCAAAATGTCAGAAAATGTGTGAGATTTGGGTCGAAGTCCCTTCACAGCTTCCTGGGTTCTGCCTCCAGCCTGCTGGGGTTTTTCTGCTGAAATGGGGCTCTTCATGGAGAAGAGATTAACCTACTCAGTATTGATCAACTTCAGCAGTTTTAATTTTGGAATCAAGGCTGTCAGGGCAAGCTTGAATTTGTGAAGTCACTTTCCTTCTAACTCCTTTTGCTTTAAATAGATGCACTCCGATTTGCGTTTCGCTGTAATAGGTGGGAAGGGTTAGTGGGAAAATTCACATTAGAAAATCTTTATCGGCTGAAAAGGAGAGGTTCTGAAAAAGGTGTGTAACGTGTTTTCCTTTAGAAGTTGTACTCATCTGAGTATACATTCCAATCTCATTCCTTTGCAGTGTCTACTTTGATTTCAGGACTTCTCTAAGCTGTTTCCACATTAAAGTTCCTCTCTGTAGTGCCTAGGCTTCGTGTTCCTTAAAACAAAGAAATTAAAGTTTCTAAACATATTATGTTCCCTGGTTTAATTTTTGGGTTTAAAGTACAATGCTCTTTTTCCTGGCAGGGGAAAAATGCTTGATAATATTTGTTCATATTTTCTGTTTTACAGTTATGGAGTGTTTCATTACAGAGGTTCTATGACACTTTGAGATAGAAATTGGTCTGGAATTAGTATTCTGTAAAGGAAGGCTGATTAAAAGCAACACTTCTCTTCATTGCTGCTTGTAGCCCCAGAGTGATAGTAAATAGCTGGGGAAATGTGCAGTAGAACGGAGGCACAGCCTCTCTGGAGCAAGAATAGCATCTTTGTGTGGCCTGTTTCCATTAAAATTCTGTATTAAATAAGTTTACTTTTGGCACGTAAAGAAAACAGTACCTCTTCATATGCATTTATATGTGCATTTGGTATTTTTCTCCTGTTACACGTTAACAGTGGTGAATTGATGTCCTATTCTGAAAGCAGATTTTACTTGACAAGTGAAATATTTGGGGCACAGATATTTTATTGCTCTCCTTCAATTTGAAGCTTAAAATACTTCTACTTTTGTGTGTGTGTGTGTGTGAATAGATAAGTTATTATTTTGTATCAGCTTATTCAAAAGAATGAATTTTAAAGACCTCTTTGTATTGTGTTAGCTACGTTCCATAAACATGAAGAGATTTCTGTGAATCAGTCTATTGCTTAACCTTTCATGAAAATCTAATTGAGTGCGAACAACTGCTTGAATAATTCAATGGGCCGCGTTATTCTTGGCTGGTGTAGTCTCCGCCTCGTGCGGTGCAAGTGACTGGGTGTCATGTGGAGTTGAGTTCTTTCTGTTTTGGTGATGGATGTGATTAAGAGTAAAATCATGGTTGAAAAATCACACGGACTGAGAAGAAAAAGGTAAAAAGATGAAGTATGGATTAGCTCTGTCAATGTAGGAGATGACTTGTGGCTCAGAGGCACACACTCTTGATGCCCTTTTGTGAACTTTTAATGTTTTTTGATGATATTCCTAAACATTGGGTTTGATTGTTTTCTCTTCATAGGTGTCTTTTTTTTTTTTTTAATTAAAGGATGTTATGCTTTATAGAGCACTCTATTAGTAATTCTGGAGTACTATTTCTGAATTCATTTGGAATACCTGAATAATGCTCTTCGGAGTTTCTTGGTCAGTTCATCCAAATGTTTTCTTTCTTGTTTCTGGAAGGAAGTTCAGCTCATTCCTTTCACCTAAACCCTTCCAGGCAGATGGCTGTCTCTTGTTCCTTCAGTCCTCTCTTCCCATTTCATTACTCTGTTTCCTTTGTATTCACTTTTAACCTCAAATGGCTTTTTTCTCTTAAACATAGAAGTAGAATGAAACTGCTGTTCCTATGCCACCACGATGACTTGGTAAACTGTTGTTTTCCTCAAACTGAAGGCTTCTAATAGGTTCTGGAGATTCATTGCCATTCAGAGAACTTTTGAATGCATTTTGCCAACTCTATGCATGTCCAGAACATCTTGAGTTCTTGGAGATGTATTTTTAATAGGAGCCTGTAACACCAGCATGTAAGTGATGTTGAAAAAGTGGGGGGAGTCTGGTAAGGGATGGTCTCCAAGTCTCCTTTGAAATGACATGAATTTGAGGCCACTAGTGTTTAAGCAACATATTAAATGCATTCATTTAATGCATTTATTTTGGGATTATCACTAATATGGAAATGGATTAATTCTTTCAAAATAGTAGAAGAACATTTGACCGGGTAATTAACCATCATGCTGAACAGAGAGCTTTGAGAGCAGGAGGAGAGTGGTTTGAAGAAGAAGTTAGAACTGTAGTTAAGCAGTTGATTCAGCAAGCTGTGCCTCGTCCTGAAAGCTTATTAAAGGCAATGCAATGCCTATGGAATTAGATACATTATAAAAACATCTGTGCCTTGGGATCTTCAGAGGATTACTTTTGTGGAAAATATGATGTTCTTTCTCCTAATAGCTTAAATTTGCAGAAGGATCTGTCAGTCTATAGATTAAAATATATATATCTATTTTTTTTGCCACTGGCAGGAAGAGAAGAGGTTGCAGCTGATGCAAATGCAGTATGAGTTGTCTGGTGATGTATAAAGCAGCCTTTGTTGTTTACCTGCAGACAGCCCAAATAGTGGGAAGCATTTTGTAGTAAGATTTAAAAAAAACTGTTTCATTTTGATGCAATTTCTTAATTTCTGGCACTGCAGAGTAACAAGTGCCTTACTGGAGTAAAGCTCAAAAGATGATGCAAATATACCTCATTGTAGCAGTGCCACATCTTTGTGTGTCGCTTACACGTGTTCGTGGATTAAATGCTAACCCTGTTTTCTGCAGGTGATCTCCCATTTAGTCCTAAGCCCTCTAGGTTCAACCAGAGCGGAGCCAAGTGATGGAAGTCCTGTTGCTCAGTTTCAGGGCTGGCTGGAGATGCCTGCTTTCCCTTTCTGAAGTTTTATGCTGACTGTGTGTAGAACTTCTATTTGACCCTTCAAACACATTTCCAGCCCACTGGAGACACACTTTGATTTGAAGCAGTGCTTATTCAAAAAGAAAATTCTAGTAGCAAACACATGAAGAGTTCTGCATGGGAAAAGGCTTTTAGATCAATGTTAGTCCCTTGAGCATCTCTGACTTTTTGCACTAACAGTGGTGCCAATACTGTGATTTTTATTAAGGAAAGCCTAATGGCTGCTTCCTTTTTCTCCTCAGCTACCCTTTGTATCCAAATAAAGAAAATGTTAAGTATCTTTACCGGTTGTAAGCAAACATTTTATCATGAAAATGAATCACATACACGAGATGGAAAAAAAAAGTTTGGGAGAAGTGCTTTTTTGGTGTTTAACGCCAGATTGAAGAGGGTTACTAGAGACTTGTGGAAATTTTGTGCTGCTTAAAATACCTTTTGTTCTGTTGTCATTATGTAAACATATGGGTAACAAGATAGCACGTACTTTTAAAGGTGCTCAATAATATGCACTGCAACTGTAACGGACAGTTATCAAATTAGTTAATAGTTGTTTAATAAAGCCAAAGTTTATCATATCAGGTGCTACTTGGGTCGTGAGGGCTTTGTTATCCTTTTCTGTATTGCTCTTGATCATCCTCTTTTATTTTTAAGTGTTCTGTAGCTTCCCCAAGCAGTTTTGATGGCTGGATTATTTCTGTGTTCCCTTTTTAATCTATTAGCGAGGTACAATTCATCCATGATCTGAACCAGTGCTAAAATATTGCAGGAATAATCTATATAAAGAAATGTAGTAACAGATGCTTGGAGCGGGATGAGCTAAGGAGCTGTAGATCAGAATATGTAACTCATTGTGTTATTGTGTTTTCCATGAGACCCTTCCTCATCACAGGTATTTGCTGCTTTAACAACACACCATCAAGTGCTACTGAATACTGCAAAAAAAAAAAAGTGCATTCCCAAATTACAGTGCAGCGGTGTGAGTGCTGCAAGTTAACTTCTTGGCTTCTTTAAGATGCTGGAAATTACAGTGAACTTGCCTCAGGGTAAAACACATTAAACAAATCTTTGGTCTTGCTTCATGACATGGGAAACCCCTAATGCAATTTTTGGCACCGAATAAAACAAAACAGCAAATGGAAAGGGGCAAAGCTTTTCCTTCATGGACACAGGATGAGAGGATTTAGCACAGGAGCACAACATAATGGCAGGAGATGTTAAGAAAACCTTTTTCTCCATTCCTAAACTTCAAGAGTGCTTCAAAAGCTGCCTTGAAAAGAGAATGCTGACAAAGATGAACGGTAAATCTAAATACTGAGCTCAGAAGTTCTGTGGGTCATAGCTTACAGGTGTCTTTAAGTTGCAGAAAGGAAAACAAGGAAAAAGCTATCAAAGTAAACATCCTTCAGTGCATGGGAAGATGACAGATTCTTTCTAACATGATTTTCTGCTCTCCTGGAGGAAGAGCGTTTGTTAATAAACCATTTGAGAATCCATTTTTAGGGGATTTAATAAAATATACGCAGATTGCCTTCCACTGCAGAAGCTATTATTCCCTTGGGTTGAAAAAGTGACTGACTGTGGGCATTAATGGCTGCTCCTTGTGATTCCTGGCATTATATCTTGCTCCCATTTACACTTTTCCAATCTGAAGTGAAATAAGTTTTTATGAGAATCTTGCCTTTGATTCATAGCTCTTACGAGCCATGTATGTGTTTTATATTTTATTTATTTGTACGCAGTCATGTCCGTAATTCTGGTTGTTTTAGTGCCTGTGGCAATAGCCCAGGTATTGTATATGCTTGTGCATAGTTTTCTGTGTACGGGAAAGTTTTCATATCCTGGAAGTGCCATTAAATGGGAGAGGTAATAACTTTCATCAAAAACTGTAGATTTTCTGTGATGATGATGCTGTTGATTAAACAAGAAACTTGAACCTTGTATGGTCTAATAGATACGTGCCTGGAGGGGCCAACACAAAGGAGAAAAGATATTTTCTTAAGAATTTGGAGGAAGGTTTTCTAGTACCATCTTCTTGGTGATGCACAGAAGTTATGCTGCTTTCAAGTATGGGAGAAATCAAGTGGAGCTGAGGGGTTAAGTAGTTCTGGTAAGGAATCTTGTCCTTTCTGAGGCTTTGATTCACTTAAATTAAGAAATGATTTTTCTGCTAAGAATGCTTTATAAGGCTGTGTTTGTGAAAAATAGCCAGTGATTTCAGTAGCTGAGATGATAGGAGCAGGAGAAGGCTGGGGCAAATGATCCCCAGAACATGAATAGCTTTGTGGATGTAAAGTTCAAGTTCAGTTATACCCAAATGCATCCGGTCTGTAGTATCTCCCCAGCCTCCTTTTGTCAGGCATGGCAAAGAGAAGGCAGAAGTGAATTTAGCACAGCCCATCAAGTGGGTGCCTGGGCAGACATTAGCTTTGCAGAAGGAAGAAAGAAATCTGAAAAGCTGATAATATTACAGTCAGTGGCAGCTCTAATACACCTTAAGTGGATGTACTTAGGTGCATCATTTGTTCAGTTCTCATCTTTACCAGAATTATCTCCACATCATGTCCAAGAACTGAGGACTTAGTGGCAGGCTGTGGATGGCCAGATGCACTGTCATTGCTTGCTCATAATATAAACCTTTCTACAAAAAGAGATTACAGATAGGATGCTGCCAGGAAATGACCAAGCTGGCAGGGAAGTGACAAGAACTTTTAGAAGAGACCCTTTCTTTTGCAGTGACATCTGTATGCATAGGAAATGTTAGGACTGTTCATCATTTGGTCTTTCTGTGCTTGTTTGAGAATGGTGTCCCAACACCAGTGGGTAATCAGGATTTCCTGAATAGGAGCCTGAACAAAGCTAGTCAACATGCTGAAAGCAATGTACGATCTGTCCCCTCTGATCTGACGGTACATCAAAAGGGACTGACCCGAGAACTTAATAGCAGAGAATAAATTCAGTGAAATATGTAAGTGTCCTTGTATTAAGAAATGAATTTTGCAGCCATACAGGATCCTTCATTGTTTTTTATTCTGGAGTGCATCGGAGAGGCAAGTGGGTTAGGAGACAAAGGATCCTGCGGCTCTTGAGCACTGGGCTGGGACTGGTGCTGGTTCCAGATGGAGCACTTTATGCAGCCTGGAGCAAAATAGTGAGCAGGTCTTCGATGAGTGGAGCTGAGGGAAGTACAGACAAATTAGGACCATAACCCGTATTATGGAATCTGTTAATTTAAAATCTTCTATGCCTACAAAGTGTAGCAATTCTACTGCCCAGCAGTTAGGGATGGCACACTGAACGCTGTGATGAGGGAGATCAAGTATCTACCTTCTGTCCACTGAACCAGATCAACTCAGTTTGTGCTAAAGTGTATTGGTTGCACTTCTTTCGTCTGAGGGAAAGTACTGTGCACCATCAAACAAATATATTAGGCAAAGGAATGACTGTTGCTCCCTTCCTTCATAATATTCAGTCTGGAAACTGATGGGAAAAAGGCATGATGGCAGCTAACTGCAAAATTGACCCCTGCTGATCTGGAATAAAATAGTGTAGTTTAGAATCTGATAGCTATAACAAAGCTGATGGGTCCTTGAAGTAGAGGAGGCTGTTGATAAATACCTACATCAATACCAGTACTGCATAGCTGTGGAGCTTGTTTTCATAAATCGAAAATGGTCTGTGCTTTATTTCAGCTCTTCTTAATTTTTTTCTTTTCAGCTGTTGGACAAATTGAAAGATCGCTGGATACACACTGGCTTGTGGAGAAACCTGGAGCTTGTTAAGACAGTCATTGCAGAGCCTCAAGGAGGAGCAAAAAGTGACTTCGATGAACTGCTGAAAATATACTACGATGCAATAAAATTTAAAGGAGAAAAAGGTACTTTCTGCAGACAAAATAGTTATGCTGTCTTTTCAAGTTAAAAAAAAAAAAAGATATTCTTAACAGGTATAAGGTATGGATAAACACTTAAGTTAACTTTATCTTAATAAATTATTGTTATAAATGAGGGAGATTAAGAGCTATTTTCATTGTTGCATGCGGGTAAAGGGACAAACGGAATGATGCACAGTCCTGATAGTGGTATCCAAGAGGCAGTGAACTGTGTAGGAATATGTTTGTGTGTCCAGCAGGGTGCAGACTGGCTTCTCAAAGAATCATTTTTACCATACGTTGCACAGCTCTGATTTCTCATATTACAGCTACTGTAGGATTTCTTTTCAAAATACCTGAATGTTAGTGTAAAGAATAAAGGATGGTAGCATGTCAACAATAACATAGCTTTTGGCATGCAGAACTGAAATTTTTAAATTTGAAACCCTGTAGTAAATGTGTATGGTTCATGCATAATTAAGTACCACTGTCTTATACTATGGAAAATTATTTTGCTACTTGTATTAAAAATCACAATATTATCAATGAAAATACAGTTGATCTCATCTCTCTAACAAAAACACTTTGAATTTTAAATCCCCTCACCTTTTCCAGACAGATGCACAGTGTATTATGCTATATTATGTTGAACTTTTTAAAGATATTGCTGAAACTTTCTTTTGCTGTTCACTTTACCCCTGGGAATGATGCATATCCCTCTTTGGCTTCTTTAAGATGGAGCACTCCTAATAGCTGTGTGCAGAGGAAAAGTTAGTGAAGGCTTGGATTTCTGTGATGAGAATGCCCGAGCAGTTATAACCATAGGCATTCCGTTTCCAAATGTGAAAGACCTTCAGGTAGGATATCAATATCTAATTGAAAGAGTCATGTGTTATTTTTAATATCCTGTTTGAAATACAAAATATGCACAACATTTGTTGGAAATGTTTACCCTTGGACTCCTGTCAGTCTTATTTGAATTCTTTATTACTTTCTACACAGTTAAGAGGAGGAACAGCTCAGCATGTTTTGTTGACTCATTTCTATAATGCTAAATACAAGTGTATCATGCTAGGTAAAAATACCATCAATTTGTTTGACATTGCTTGTGAAGGCTTTTACATTGTTAAAATGCTCTATTTTGCCTAAAAGTTGTGTTCTGGTGTGTCTCCAATTAAAGAAATTTGAGACTATTTGTATTATTCAGCAGGTGGCTGAAGTAACATCCTGTTGCTTTTGCGTTGCGGTGTAATTGCCCACATCAACACTTCCTTTCTTTTGACTTCAACAGAGCTCATCTTGTAGTTAGATGATGTTCCATAAGAGCAGGCAGTTTCTAGCTGAGGCCAGGCATTTATTAAGGAAAAGAAAGCCAATGAATATGGAAAAGTATTTTTCTACACTTTCTTTCTACTTAGTGAAAGAAATGTATATTATTAACTTGTATGGAAGATCACTAAAAATAAGCTAAGGGCATGATGCTCCACTGCTGGCACTTTTCTTCTCAGTATGAGGGCCACTGTTTTATCTTTTTGTGTACCTTTTTAGAGCATTTTTAGACTTCTTTGTGAAACTAAGAAACAAGTATCACAGAACAAATATAAGAAACAGCTGGATTCTTGTTATTAATAATGCCAAATCAAACAAGAAAACCATAGGTCTGCACTTGAAAGCTCAAGCTGCCTCAGCTTTGGTTTTAGAGATGTGTTCTGAGCTTAAGTGAACAGCCAAAGACTTCTTTGTTGTCTACAGCTTGTGCCTAGTTAAAGCCTTGGTAGGAAAAACCCACATCCTATGAGGACTAGTAGGGTTATGTTAGCAGTGGCTGCCTGGTGCGGTGTTCTCTCAATGTTTGCATAACTTTCTTGAGGCGCTTATTCAGCCATAACATTTTTCTTCTACTAAAACATAATACCCTGTCCTTTAGTATAAAAACATGTGCATTCAAAGAAAATTCATCACAGTTTCTAGAGTTAGAAATGCTTTGTTTTAGAAGTGTTCTCTGAAATGATATTTTGGAAACACTTGGTCTGTAGTAGAGCTGGAACTGTTACACTTTGCTATAAATGATTTCCAGAATGTCAATATTTTTGTATTCTAAATTATACAAAATTGAATTGAAAAGCATGTGTCAACAGTGAATTATGCTCACAAGGGATTATGTTCTTTAAGGTTAAAAATACTGCTTTTGATTTTCTTTTGGATATGACCAAATATGTATTATCATAGAAATTTGGGCAGTGCACCTCATTACTGCTAACAGTTCCAAAATACAAATGTTAGGTTTATGTTTTTTTTTTAATCAGACTGAAGGAAACCTCTAAATTTTTAAGTAAGGATAGAAACAGTAGCTGCCAAATTGCGCACAGCTAAAGGTTTGTATGCGTATATTTAGATACAGTAATGCACAAAGCACTGCACTGATCAATTCTAAATGAGAGAAGGGCATGCGCCGGTCTCTTAGCATCAGATCTGAGGAGCTGGCTGGTGTGTGGTAGTGCTGCTAGAATAGTGCTATGGGAAATTGTTCTTACTCTGAATGTGTCTTTTGCTCAACAGCTTGGATCCAAAGTGGTATCCAAGTAGCGGTACTTCCCTGCAAGTTGAATAATGCTCTGTTTGGTCCAAGGCTTTCGTTTAGTGGATACCTCAAGAAGTTCTGGATTAGTGCGTGCTTCTTTTACCACTTAAGCTCATGTAGCCAGCTGGATAAGGAAGGCTACACAGAAAGCATACTGAAGCTGTAGTGCTGCTTCCCAAAATGGAGTGAAACAAATGTATTAAAAATGGCATAGAAAAGTGTGTGCTACATCATTAAAAAAAACAAACAAGCAACAACAGCTAGATTTTATGTAAAACCAGTGTGATATCTGATTGCCAGGGGCTAAATGATACAGTAAGATGTACTGAAGAAGCTGATAAGATTATTAATAATGATATCCCTTTATAAATAGAAAATGCAAGTGGTTAACAGTTCCCTAGGAAAATTCATGAGATACTTCTGGAATTGGTGTAAATAACAAAAAAGTGCTTTCTGTACATAAAACCACACTTGCTTCTCTACTTTTTGGGTTAGTAAAAGTCCTCTTAAGACTCAGTTCTATGTCCCCTTACTTCTGCACATAGCTCTTACTTGTGTGAGTAATCCCTTTAATACTACTGGACTATGCACAGTCATAAGAGTTTATTGAATTGTGCCTTTGGAGACCGATATTTTATGTTGGCAGCTTGATGTTGGCTCATCTCCACTAATATTACTTGTCTGTGATCAACCTGCTTTCTAAATATATTTTATGGTTTGTAACTTGATGCTAATTCCAGTGAATGGTAATATTAGAGAACATAAATAATGTGGCAGAAAAAGATGCGTAATCCCACATACATGTTATCTGATGCTAACATACTACTCATTAATTCCTGTTATATATTTTGAATTGTAGCATTTTGGATCCAGACATCATTCCTGGACAAGAAACTCATCACCAAATATGATGTAAAATATCCAATATTATGTTCTCCATATGTGTGTTGTAAATATATGCTACAACTTCAGGTGTTAAAAGGGGAGCGTTTGGTCTCCTTCAGTAACTGTATGCTTTTGTATGTTGCATTATTTTGTGTAGAGCCTTTAAGGAATGTAATTTTGTTTCTTTTCCAGTTGCTCCACTTAAGAATTTTAAGCACGTGATATCTTACATTCACTCGCTGTCACAAAGAGAAGAGTCTAAAACTCTTTGTCAGTGTTAGGAAGGAAGCAATGATTAGGGTTCATAAGTGTACTTAATAATAACAATACTGTGTTAAGAAAGAGAGGCCAAACCCATAATTTTGTATGATTGAAAATGGTTTCATATTGCTGAAGAATCAGGTTGCTAAAGCAAAATATATAAAAGAAATGTTGAAGTATTGCTTAAAGCTACGGTGCTCTCAATGGTAGGGTTTGGCTCTTGTGAAGCAGGAAAATGTATTTCAGAGCCAAAAATGACTTCTTTGGCTGTGACCAGGATTTCCTCTGCCCACCTCTGGGACCTGAAACTAGAGGTAGGAAAATCTGATTTTGGAGCCAAGTGTGACTTGTTTAGTTCAAGTCATAATTTACTGCTTTTACCCTGGGGACCTGAAAATAAAGGAACTTGCTATGAAATGTTGATTATGGGCGGCTCTGAAGTGCAAGCATTAAGCTAACTTTCCCAGAGAGCATTTCTTCACTTCCACCTTTCCAGATGCTTTTGATGGTAGTACAGTAGAGTGTACATTATCATGTAACAGCAAAGAGAACTTAGCAAAATAGAGAGGAAAACACAGTCAAACATCAATAGATGTGCAAAAAAAATGAACTTGATAAGGCTGGACTTCCTGTGCAATGATGACTCAAGAACTGTAGCTGCATTTGTTGTTAATGAGAAGTATTTCCCATCACTGCCATACTGTGATTATGAACTACGATAGCACACTTTTTCTTTACTGTTTCCAGCCACATATTTTGTAGAATGTGAAGGAACACAATTTCAATTACAGTTTTCTTGGTTACGTGCAACTTCAAGCAGCTGTCAGGGCTAACGTTTCTCTTCTGGAGGGATCAAAAAATTGACACTTTTGTTTCAAATGTTTCTGAGAAACTTTGCCTCATCTTTCCTGTCAAATTTGACGTCATAAAAGCCTAAAATGTGTGTGATATCATTTTTGGATGACCTGACATCAATGTGATTTAAATGACTGTAGAAAGTGATGGGTTTTTTTGGTGTGATTATCTGTCTTAATGGTTTTCTGAACCTGAGCTATGTTTACTTTCTCCTTCACTCCGTTACTGGGGGGAAAAAAAATATAAAGTAAGGAGCAGAGATAAATGAATGAAACTTTCATAGGAAAGCCATACATTGTAGTATTTTATTTATTGAATGTCCTCTAAGAGGAACATACAGAGAGGGGTAAAAGTGCAATGTATGTACATTCTTGTATGTGTACACTTGCATTTCTTTCTTCCATGCCACACTTCATATTCAATTTTCTTTTATGCTTTAATTGTAAAGTAGCTTCTTAAAAAGATAAATATGTTAGAAAGAAATGGAGCATTGGAATGTGCAATTTTATGTAGTAAGCCTTTAGGAGTTATATCTATACACTTGCTGGGGCAATGTATTTCTAGATTTTGTAAAAGAATTCAGCCAACACTAGTCCTGTCTTGCAGCACTACACTGAAAATATTTCAGTCAGGAGTGAGGCAGCGTGCTGAGTCGCACCTTCACAAGGTGGCTGGCTCTGGATACTGTGCACCTCCATCACTTTTCTTCTTCTCCCCAAGGGAAAAGGTCAGGATATAGAGCTACTTCTATTACCAAGTATGTATGTGGAAGTGTATATTGAAATAAGTTTTTTACTTGAGATTATTTTTATCTCCCATTTCAACAAAATTTTAGTAGAGGTGAGGTCTTGTTTTGCCTTGCTGTAACACTTCACAGGCAATGCAGTAAATAGGTGATGGTGTGGCAGCTGTTTACATCAGCAGGAAGATATCACAGAAGCCTTTCACTTCCCACCTTTCCTGAAACAAGAATGGTTGTAGACAGTCAAAGCCATCCGCCCTTTTCTTAAGTGGAGGCTCCTTTTGTGGGAGCAGCTGCAAAATCCTGTGGAATAGAGCATTCCTGTGGCTATGCAAGGGAACGTTTCAGTTCAGCTTTACTTGTAAGGCTGCTGGATGGCATTTTTCTTCTGCTGGTGCAAGGCTAATGTCAATATGTTGCCATAGATTACAGAAATCATCTCTGAATATATCTGGAAGTTAAGCCTTTGGATAAATAATACCGCAAATCAAAACTTTTTACCTTTAATAGTTTACTTTTATGATCCATAAAAAATTCCAAAGTGATTTTCTTGTGTTTATCTTATCCTTAGCAAGTAGCGTTGACCTTTAAGTTTTTACTTCACTGTCAAAGTATGTTGAAAGCTTTAAAAGTGAAGCTATCACCTTGGGGATTTGTAAGGATGACTGACACTTACCACTTCACCTCTGCCGCAGCGGCACTGAGCGTACACAGCAACGTTGTACCTCAGGGGAAGCTGCTTGATTTTTTTCACTTCTGCTTCAGTGGAAATGGATTGAATTTTCTCTTCAGAGCAGAGTTTTGGTTGCATTAGATTTTAATCAAGTCACTTGTTCACAGTCCCTCCAAGCCTACAAGACTGAGATGAGTAGATGGGCCTGGGGTGAATGTGCTACAAGGTTTGTCAAACCGTAAAATTCCAGGATCTCGGAGATGCCACATGGTGTAGTTGACAATACTCAAAGTGTTCAGGGGTTGCAGCATTACATAAGCTTCCCATCTCTTTAACACTGGGATTAAGAGCGAGAATACTTGGGAAGCATTTAGTCATAAAATACCTTGTAAGCACATAACGCAGGAAATACAGCTTTGCATAAAGTGGTACTGCTGCTTTTCTTCCCTGAAGGTAGTGTTGGCCAGTTAGTAGACTCTGATATGCCATAGTGTGGCTTTGCTGCTCAGAACTGTTGATTTGAATTGGAAGCCTCTGGAGGGGCACATGTGATTCACCCGGTAAAGCGACTTGTACAGGGTGGAGCTGCAGCACTGAGCACTGTCTCTCCAGCCCTATCAACCTTTTCACAGTATTTGGTATTACTTTGCTCACAGCTTTGTTTTCTTTTTTCTTTTTTTTATTATAAATGTATTGTGTGTGAAAGCAGAATAGTGTGTTATTTATGTATCTGATGGCAATGTTTAGATACATGAATTGGTTAGAATGGCCTTAAGAAGTAATTGTAATACACAGACTCTAGTTTAATGAACTTCAGGTGATAAGCATTCGCTTATTTCATACTGTTATATTTGTTAACGCTGTTTGTACTTGGAATGCCTGGAGCATTTGAAGGTAATATCCTACCATAATATCTTTCTCCTGTGGGCTAATAAGTTGAGGTGTTGTGTTTAGATAGGTGAATCTTGTGCCTCACCCATGTCTGTATATATACCTTATGTAGTCTTAAATCTCACAGATGTTGCTATTACTTTTAGAGCAAGGAGGAAAAAGTTAAATGCTGTACCATTTAATGCTTCTTCCATTTAGGAGTTCTCACATGTAAAAGAAAAAAAAAGGGTTTTCATGTCTTTTACTTTCCTGCACTTGCAGACTTTTATGACTACTTGGCATTTGTCAGGAGGAAAGTAGATGGCAAGCATATTCTTGAAGAATACTGATTATTGCTATTTCAGGTGGGGGAGAGATACATGAGGTTTTTAAGAGGGTAGATTTGCTTAAAAACCATTTTTATGTCTTTTTAGGGGACAAGGGGTGAAAGCAGGGAGTGAGGTGACCACCTGATTTTTTTTGTTGGCTTTCGGGAGGTGGGAATTAGATGTTAAACATAAATGCATGTTGTAAAGTTCACTGCATGATATAGACAGTAGTCTTCATTTCCATTACTGTTTGTCCTCTCCTAAACCTAGATAAAGAAGTTACTGAAATGCCAGAAAATATTCGTATCCATTTTCTGTTTTTCATTTCCATCAAGGAGAATGCTGAGAAGTTGGGGGCATGAGTTTCCACGTGTGTCTTTGTGTCCCTGCCTACGTGTGTATATTGAGACAGCTCTGAGGTTATCTGCATTTGTCCTTCCAGCAGTTGACTCCTTAGCCTAGCAAAGCACTGCTGGGTGTTGATCTAAGGGCAGACCTTGGTAAGGAGGAGAATTCTGTTTACAGAAATGAAAGAACTCAATTGTAAGGAAAGAAAAGCTTTCTCTTCTAGTTTTGTGGGGGTTTTTTCTAACCACTGTTTTTTTTTCTATATAAACAATCAGCTCATAGTAGATAGCTATTTTTATATCTTGCTGTTAGATACAGCCACGTTATGTTAATTTTGAATACATATGGTTCTGCCTGGCATACTGCTGAAGGGCTGCAGGCTTCTGCATGTGCATGTTATTTTGGGGGTCAGAAATGATCTCTGCTCTTCTGCGTTTCATGTCATAGACTGACAAATACAGTCCATAGTAACTACAGCATAAACCCACTTTGTTACTTGTTTACGTATCACTTGAATTAATGTGGATTTCTTCAGTTGAAGTACTGTTGTTTATCCTCTTTTCCTGAGCTGTCAACATTTAAAATCTAGCATAATGAGCATCACAGAATGTTAAGTGTTGGGGAAAAAAAAAAAAAAGCAAACTCATTTTACAAAGTTGGATTGAAAAAAAAAAAAACATTCAAAAATTCTTCGGAGTCGTAGTAAAATTTGCCTCAAAAGATTTTTTCCAAGTCATGAATAGGAAAGTTTGTTCATGGCATTTACTTTTTGTTGCTATTTCTCAGTTGATATTCCATAGTGAAAGATGTCGAACTAATTAAGCATTAAAAGAACGAGCGGTTAGCAGGTATAATGCTGTTAGACTTCAGTAAATGTGAATGTGACCGTGACCTCCCAGATAGATCAAAGCCTAATCTGTCTGACAGCTACAAGATGGCAGAGCTTGCCATGGGCCTTCTGCTGCTGCCTGCTGAAGCTATTTGTCTGTAAAGCATGCCTGATAGCTAAGAGTATATTTTTAAGGATGAACAGGTAAAAGTAAAAGGCTGTCTTTTGACATTTTAACTAATCCCTTCTAGCCTGTGGTTTACTGCACATTTAGGATATTTGCTAGCAGGAGAGACTGGCTTTTTCACATATGCAACATGTCATTTTGAATCGGGCGTTGATTTGATGTTTGATAATGTAAGAGTTATACAATGAAATAGATTCTGATTGCATTAAAATGACATGCCCTGGCCTTTTACCTTTCGTAGACTTATAATGAAAACTGAACTCTCAGCAACGTAAGTTGTCATCTCATGCTGAGACATGATCATCAAAGTGAGAAAACCCAATGTTTATTTTCTGTTAACCCTTTATTAATGAAGATAGAAAAGACATTTTAGCCATTTAGCCTGAGGCAATACTGATTTATTATTTTTTATAATTTGAAAAACAAAATGCCATTATTGATGACCATTACAAGTTCTACGTATTTGCATAATGCTAATGTGTACTGGGTCATAGTAACAGGGTATTTTATTTATGGGATAATACATTGTAAAGGAGATGATCTGACTGCTCTGCCTTCTCCTGTTACCATTTGCCACTGGTTGGGCTTTAAAGACTTCAGTGAAAATCTCCAACCTCATTTCAAATGTTGAGGAGTACCCTGTTGTTCCTTCCAGTAGCACTTACATATATGGAAATGCTCACTTATGCTTTGGTCCCTTCTTAAAGAACAGTATTAATGCTCCTAAGCTGCTCAGAAGAAATCGTCTTCTGTTCTGAAAATTACAATTGAGACCTCATATGCCAGTCAATAAATTCAGGGTGACTGGAACAAATATGAAATCTGTGAAATCAAACTGAATTTATTTTCTGGCTGTAAAGATTGAATTTGTAAATTTGACAGGCAGTTTAAAGGGCATAAGTACATAAAATAAAATTTCTTATCCAAATCCAAGTTGAAAGTTACCTGTCAGAAGAGGTTAGAAGTCTGCTGTTTTCTCTCCTGAAGCGTGTCCTTTCACTTGTCAGTTTAGAAAGGTTAATACTGTACAAAAGAGCAAAGGAAGGGCCCTTTTTGGTGTAGTTTTGTTTATTTAAAAAAAAAAATTCAACAAACGCAACCATCACCTCCCCCACAGTCATGAGAAATTCTTTTGCTATATGTTATAACTGTGTATAATGTTAATTTAACCAATTCTTTCCCCACTTCAGGTCAGGCAGTTCATGCGTAGTTGTCCAGATGATCGGAAAAGGGAATTGAGGAATTTATTTCACAGTTGTTGTCAGAGCTGCCTTTGGAGCAACTGGGAGAGACTGCTGCTTCTAAATACTTCCTACCCTGAAGTCCTCAGTTGCTTAATATTGCATCATACAGCAAAAGGTAGTGGCCAGCAGGAGCTCAGCAAGTGCAGTAGCTGCATAACCAGCCTGCACAAGGCAGCTTCACTCTGGGGATACTGTTGCAGCTTAAGCCAATTACATGGCCCTTCCAATTTTGTTTCAGATTGTGCCATTACAGTGTATTTTTCTGCACTTCGAACATGCCTTGAGAGATTGAGTAAATATTAGAACACTCTACGTCTGCCTCATATGAACTGTGATTAATACGGGTATTAAGTGGTAGAGCGTGGTAGAATTCATTCTTTTGTGGCTAGAGCAGCTTGCTGCCTGCTGGGTACTGATGCTGGGTAATAAGGCAGTGTCCTGGCATGCATTCTGGTTAAGAATTGAAGTACAGCTACTGGCAACCAACATTCAGGGGGTTCTGCAGCAAAATAGGTATAGAGCTGCTGTCTTCTGGAGCTTCCAGCATTTCCTTTTGGCACAACAGAGGAATTCCCAACTTCATAACCCACTGATTGCAAACTTGAGCCTTGTAGTTAAGGGACTTGCTTGGCCATGGATATCTGAGACCTTTCAAATGTTTTATGGTTAGAAATGTTCTGTGTATTAAGTCACTGTTGCTAAAGCACTCCTGAAGTGTTTATGTAATACAGGTGCAGTCTTCTGTGTTGTGGAATTTGTACTGAATGTTTTCAAATTTCAATTGCTTCATAGCAGATCTGATGATACATTTCCAGTTTATTGTATTTGGTCCATTTAAACTGCAGGTATGAATCAGTTGCATATTTTGACTTTGGCATCTTGGAAAATTGAAGTCTTTACTGCATCACAATTGTGGATAAATGATAACTGTGGACAAAACTTGTGAGACTTTCTGTGGGATCGATGTTGTTTCTTATCTATTTTCTCTAACAAGCTCTCTTTTTTTCCTTATAAAATTCACTGATTAAATTAATCTTTGATTCTTTTTCCATTTTAGAATGTTTCCTTTTCAAAATGATAATCGCAAACAATATTTTGTGATTTCTTTCTTAGGTTGAATTAAAGAGGAAGTACAATGATCAGCATAAAACTACAAGAGGCCTTTTACCAGGGAGCCAGTGGTATGAAATCCAGGCTTACAGGGCTCTGAACCAGGCCCTGGGAAGGTGAGATAAACCTAGTGTGATTAAGAACATGCACATTTGTAGAACTTCTTGCATGTGACATCTTCAGTGATTGATTCCTCATTATTAACAAGGGTAAATCAGACCAGAAAACTCATATTGCCTAAATCAGGTATTCAGCTGCTCTGTACTGGCAGCTGTCTGCTTTTGTCTGTGGAGCATTTGAGCATTGTTAGAGTTGAGAATTTTCATTTTTCATTCTGCATAGTTAGGCTGCAGGTTAGTTTGTTGTTATTCCAGATATACAGAAAGGAAAGCATTTATAGAGGAGAAATAATTATTGAGCTTATAAATCAAATGAAAATTCTTAGGTCTTTTCAAATGTACTAATTATACTCTTGGTGAGCTTAGAACATTTTTTTAAATGTTTAGCCTACAGAATTTTTGAAAGGAATAAATATATATGTATTTTTGCAGGCCTTTGCTAAAGGTCAATTCAATTATCATGTTTGCTGATCTCTTTTCAGATTTAGAAGTGGTATAGCTTACTTTCTCAAATGAAATAATTCCCTTAAATTTTATTAACAGGACAGAATTAGTTCATCCTTCCCCAGCAAGGTTTACCATACAGAGATATAGCTATCTATCAGCTGTGTCTAATGTAGATGCTGTATGTGTATGTACGATATACATCTGTATGATAGAGGCATGGACACGTTTATAGACAACATATAGTGATATGAATGAAGGTTTAGAAACAAACTTGAGGCAATATAGTGTAAGTAAATAAAATCTCATTGTAAATTCTAGTTGCTGGTGTTTTAAGTTCCTCTTTGTTGTAATTAGCTAAGAAAAAAGTTATCAGAAGTGGTGGAATGCTAGTAGTGAGAAGTTATTTTGAAGCTTTGTCACTGTGAAATAAATTTTAACTTAATTCTAACTTTAGTGAAAATTGCTTGTTGTATCATTTGTCATGTGAATAAACTTTGTGCTAGTCAAAATGTAACAGGAGAAAATAGACTTCCCTTCTGAAATAAACATGTAAATAGTGTGCATAATTGTTGGACTGAGTCCTTACTGGCTGAGGTTGGTGAAGGATGACGGCAAATGATGATAATTTTTGTAAAGACAGAACAGCCTACTAAGTTATTATAAATCAGAGAATAGCTTCTTGTGACAGCCACAGGAAGTAGTTGCCGTAGATACACAAACAGTAGTTGCTGTAGATGCCTGCAGGGATGGAAGTGAGCAGAAACATGCTAGTCCTCAGTCTGGCACTTTTCTCTTAATTCAGTGCTCTTACAGTATATGAAATAACACAAGTCTTTGAAATGAAATAGCAGCCTTTGGGAATTGAACAGATGGTGTGTATGGCCAGGTGACACCACACAATGAATTCCTTGCAGTGCTGCTCCTCCTGGAAGTGCAGAATGTCTCTCCAGTGTGTGTCACTCATCTAAACTATGAGTTAACCCTTATCCAAGCAATGAAAAAATGAGAAGTGGGAAGAAGTCTGTTTCTGAATAAAGTTGCAATCTCTCTTCTCATTATGGAGAGATCTCAAATATAAACAGTTACTGTTTCTTCAGCATCACCATTCCCACTTTAAGCACTGACTGATAGACTTGTGTTTTTATGTACGTTTGTAAGCATCTTCAGAAATTGTCCTCTTTTTAAACAATGGGGATAATAATCCTGAACCATCACTGACAGATTCTTTTCCATATTTCACTCGTGTTATTATTGGGAGGCAGTATGGAAATTTGAATAATGTTAAAAATATCAATGCATGTGAAGTGAATACTGGAATATTTTTGTAAGCCTATAAAACCTCAGCTACAAACTAAACAGTATCACCCACAGCTTTGATCTGCACCGTTATACATTGCTTTATGAAAATGCAGTTACTTCAAAAAATACTCACATGGTTGCCATTGCATTGGAGTTCATTTTTTCTCCTTTTTTCTTACGTTTCCTTCTTTCAGTGTTTAATTTGTCCAGTTTTGAGTAGAAAACAAATATGTGGTTTGATTAGATGCTGAATGTTTGTTTGTTCTTAGTTTGTTTTTCACATAGTAATGGAAATGAAGGAAAATCAAGCTTCTGTGATATACTCTGGTAGTGTTGTTCATGCATCCAGAATGAATGTTATTTGCTGCAAGAGAGTAGAAAAACACTTTGTATATTTTTGCATATCCCAGCAGGCTGACTCTTTACAATTTCTCCTGTCTGATCCCCACAGTTTTTTACTATATGGCCTCTAGTTACACAGACATTCTTTTTTTTATTGCTTGCCTGTAGGTGTATAAGGCATAGGAGTGATTGGGGTGCCCTTATCTTAGTTGATGACCGGTTCCGGAATAACCCTAACAAGTACATAACTGGTAAGCTGTTTAAAAAATAATAATCTTTTTGGGAAAGTTCCTATTAACAAATCAAGATTACAGAAATATGATTATATAAATACAGGTGAGAAGGTAACAAAGTGTAGCCATGAAAGTAAAAATCTGCAGTTGAAAAGAAATTGCTTAAGAGACAATGCATTGTGTGCCTTTGTTCCTGATGTGTTTGGAAAAGAGGTCTATGAAGGAGTAAGCAGATAATGTTGCTGTCTAGTCAGCAGGTGGAGCTCAGCTGCCATGATAGAAATCAAACCATTTTCTGACATGTCTTTTGCACAAAAAATACATTTAAATTATATACCTTCTGCTTCCTTAGATACATTTATATCTATTCTGCTATGGGAGAGCTGTAAAAACGATTGCTGTATAAAAGTATGTTGCATTATATTTCTTTGCAATTGACAGTTGTGATTATTTCTGAATATCTTGCTTAATCTGAAATAAAGTTGTAAAAGCTTTGTTTTACTTAAATTCTAGTTTCTGTCATACCTTTTTAGTACAGTCATAAATAACTATGATCTAAGTACATTTCTTTTTAATTATTCTCGATAACAAGAAAAATGAATACCCAGCCATAAAAGCAGTGCATAATCATAAAACTGGGTATATATAATGTAGTTTTGTGGTAACGCTTCTTTTCTTCCTCCCCCATTAGGATTATCTAAATGGATTCGTCAACAAGTCCAGCATCATGAAAATTTTGGTAGTGCACTTGAATCCTTACATGCATTTGCTGAAAGAAACCAGAAAGGCATTGATTTTTCGTCACAGTGTAGCAATGAAGTTTTCCATGTACCTTTAAATTCAAAAGAGCCGTCATCAGCTTCTCAACAGGAGGCAACTATTCACCTGTCACCAGATGTTCCTGTTAAAAGTGAGGAGCAAAGTTTCGTCCCAGAAACTCATTTAACTACAACCATCAACTCAATTAATCCTGGACCATCAAATCAGCCAGGTAATATCACAGCAATAATGTAACAAAGTATGTTCATTTCCTGTGGGGGGGAAAAAAGGCTTCATTAACAATTTCAAATGTTCAGTTACATCTCTCTTGGAAGAAACAAATATTTTTTTATAAGTATTGAAATGCTGTGATGCAAAATAATTATTCACGTATGTATATAAGCTGTGTTCAGCATACTGCAGTTACTCTTAAAACAACTGGTAATGTTTGAGAAGTTTGTAGTGCAATCAAGTACTGTCACTTAAATTGATTTTGTCATTGAAAAATATGAAGATAATTTAAAATATGCTTGAAACGTGATTTTGAGCAATATTGCAAGGTGAGAGCTTTGAGTCAAGCTGTATCTGCTGTTTAGATACAGTGAGACTCCTTGTGTACAAACAATTCCTGTAACAGCTTTACGAGCAACTATCCATCCAATCCTCAATTTTAGAAAAGCTTGTCATTTCACTTCTGGTAAGATAGATGTAAATAATGTAGGAGAATAAAGAGTAAAAAATACAGATTTTTAAATCCAATCGTACATATGCTCTCACTTTACATGGGCCAGTTAATCTATTGATTTCATTAAGACAATTCACGTGCAAAGATAGTTGTAACATCTGGGCTTTTGTTTGTATTGGATCTTAATGAGCATTATAAAATATCTGCAAACCTAATAAAACAGTGGTAATTTTGATGTGCTAAACATGCTGTAAATCAGCAGGGGGAAGGCATATACAATTAATTAATGTGTTGTGATTTTTCACAGGTGGCCAGAAAGTTGATGTAGAGAGTTGTTCTCACAATGGAATACAAAGAAGAAAACATATGGACTCCACACCCAGAAGGCCTGCAAATAAAACAGAGAAAAAGAGTGATCGGACTAATTCTGATTTTATGAAAGAGCACTGCTGCTTTAAACCACTGACTTCAACACCTTTGCCTGTAGCCACGAACTGTGTGTCCACAGCAAGCAGCAAACAAAGGAAGAATGTGAACAGTGCTAGTGAACTTATTGGTGGTGTAAATCAATGCCAGTCATCATTCACTTTAGAACATAAACCAAGTATACCAGAATCACATTTGGAAACAACTAATTTTTCAGTCAAAAGTACAGAGGCTCCAGTTGCTGAGGAGCATCTTGATGAGCAAAAGCTTCAAATTGAGCCCTGTAGTGAGCTTCCTTCAGTAGGAGGGAGACCTGAACTTTCAGTGTTAGAAATATCTGCAGAAGATGAGGATGAGAGTCTTTATTTCACACCAGAGCTCTATGATGATGCAGAATCTGAGGAACAGGAAATGAGACCACTAGATCCAGATGAGAATCAGATTGAATGTGGAAAACCCACAGTAGCTGATGATCTTTTTGTAATCAGTACCTCAAAAACACTAAGTGAGCCAAAAGAAATGATTAATGATGATGGCAGAAACACAAGTTTACATGGAACAATGCTGAGTGATATCAGTAAGAATAGCACAGTTAATATTGAAAAGATGACTAATGGAGAAGAAGCAGAGCAGGTAGAATCTCAAGAGGTGGACACCAAGAAACGGAAAATCAGTCTTTCCAGATCACGAAACAAAGGTGTGTCACCTTTTTTACTGGACAGTACTAGCACATAGTGACAGCTTCCATAGGAAATGTAACGAGCAGTCTTTACAGCATAGCCTCACTGCAGAGCAGTGATTGCTTTCTAGTTCACATTCTACTTCATATGCTGTTATCAGGCTCAGTATTTCATGTTGGTTTTGTTTTTCACTGTGCAAATTATGCACTCTGCAGTTATCTGCAGATATAAATAAGATTCTTCACCCTAACTATGTGACCAAAGGACAGGTATCATGTGCAGCAAATTCTCTTGCTTGTATGGCGAGGAGGTCTGAGTCTCACAGGTTTTATTAGTCTGCCATTAAACACAAACAGCTGAGTTTACATCAGAAAGCAAAAACTCCATATAAAATTAGGGTTTTCTGCATTTGTTAGGATTTTTTTAAATTAAATATATATAACAGCAACTGTGCAGATAAGTAATGCTGTACCTTGAGAATGGATTCAGAAATAGGTATGTTCTTCAGTACTCACTCCCCGCATGTTTCTTTTGTCAAAACAAGTACATCAGAAGCTATGTAATAGTAATAGTAGCATTTGCACACTTGATATTTGATGATGACTTCTAAATTAATCTCTATTTTAGATGGAAGTTGAGGTTTCTTTAAAATTTCCTTTTGAGAGAATATAATCTTTGGGGTCAGATTTTGTATGTATTCATGTCAAAATGAGGACTCATTTGCCCTTCATGCACATTTTCTATGCCATATATAACAATGTAAATATGTACATAACGGACTTTAAATCTGCCTCAGTCTTTTTTTAATCATTTACAAATTTTTTGATTTACTGCAGTCAAAGCACCAACCAAGATTTTGCTCTAATAAAATGTCAGGCATGATTTTCAAGAAATGATTATTTGTTTCCATCATGTATTAATATGCAGATGCAAGGTTTTGATAATTGTTTTATAGCCATTTATATGTTCTGAGTGAGCTGAGTGAAATTTTCCATAGAGTGATCATTTTCCATAGAAGTTCATCTGAACAGCATTCTGATGTCCACCTCTACATAGCTGTGAATGTGTTCGTGTCAAAAGTGATTTAAATTGTCTCTCTTCTTTATGCAATAAATACGACTTTATAAAATTAGGTCCAAGGATGGGAAGAATATCATTCAGTTTCTGTAACAAGCATTATTATGTAGTATTTACTATTTGGTTAAGCATTTTCTTTTACTGGTGACATTTAAGGTTCACGTGTAGGTTTATAGAATTCTCATAATCTTCGTAACTACGTCCATGCTCCCACTTCATAGGGTAGAAGCAAGCTCTAACATTGGGAGCCATTTTAACATAAAACATATCTAAAGATAAGCATAGATAATTTAAATCTAAAATTTAAGTAATTGATTATCAGGACTTAGTAAGGTGGTTGCAGCTCTCTGTGGGACTGGCTTCTGGACAGAACTGTCCCACAGGATATGGGGGAGAGGGTGGAGGAGGAGGAAGAGGAGAAGTTTCTTTTGGTGTAAAAGCTGTATAAATTCCATCTTTGTTCATCCTTCTATCTAATTATAACATCTAGTATTATAACACCTATATTCTAGTGGTAAGAATATTTGTTTTCTTTTGTTAAAAAAATTATGGCAATTTAGAATATTAAATACCCTGCTGCCAGTCTGCAAGTGGAAGGGAAGCAAAATCAACCAATTTTCTTAGGGTTGTTTGATTTCCCAAATGTAGGAAAGCTATATTACTGAAAATTCATGTATATATTAGGTTGGCATGATCTCTTATGTCTAATCATGACATCTTGACTTTATTGAAGGACTGAAAGTTCAGAGACAGTACAGAAGAGGAAAAGCTACTGTTAGGGCAAGTGGCAACACCTGTGAAAGAAAGGTACCCTATAGATAAAGTATCAATGTTGAAGTGGTTACTGTTGAATGTTAAGGGAGAAATACATTCTATATATAATCTTTTAAATGATACCTAGATAAACACACAGCAACAGTGTATTTGTAGTCTGTATGGTTTTGCTCTAGGTCTTTACACTTGATAGAAACCCTTGTTTTTCTCGTGAAACAAAAAGGCCAAGTGTTACCAAGTCCTCTTAGCATAGATGGAAGCCATAGCTATTGCAGGCATGTAGACTCAAGCTTGTAAGCCACTGTAGATGGGATTCCTGCCTCAGTAGAAGCCATGCTTCCAATTTCTGGTTCAAAGGTAATTTTTAGGGTGGGGTTGACGGTTGTACTTAATGATGTTAGAGTTCTTTTCCAGCCTTAATGATTTTATGACTTGCAGTATAAGAACATAATCGTATTGAAACAGGGTAGTTGACCATTTTTCAAGATTCCTCTGCAAAATTCCAGCCTAAATCTCTGATAGTCTGCAGCATTATTGACTGTGTAATATCTCGTTTTGTACAAAGCTATTTCTACTTAGGTTAGGTGAAATGATTTCAGCATTTACTATATTATGAATTAATATAAATGATAAACATAGAATTGAATAAATTTGAGCATTTCGTATCTCAAGTAATTTTGATGAATTTATTAATGTGTTTATATTTAAAATCCTTAAATATACATACATGCACAGCTAGTATATACAAAGGACTATTGACGTTAACTCATATATTGGCTTATTAGAAGGAAAATCAACAGCATCCTTGCAAGAGAGGACTTTATTGTATTGTCTGCGGAGCAGAAATACTACCAAAAGCAGAAGGTAAGACCTATGCAACTGCTTGTTTGTTTCAGGCTGGGAACTGTAGGATTCTTAACCCTTTTATTTTCATGGTGTTGGTTACTGAGGAAGTATTTTAGAATAATGGGTTAACTTCTCTACTGGAAATTCTAAGTGATATTTCAGAGAAAATAAATTACTCTTAATGTAGTTTTGCGGACAGATTTATCTTGCTTGGTTGTGTTCCAGATATATTGATTTATCTTGAAATTCAATGGGAGTCTGAGTGGCATTGAAGAGTTAACTGAAGGCAACTGATCCTGGTATTATGGAAGGCTGAAAGAGGTTATTTGTAACGCAGACACCCATTCACTGGGGTGTGTTGTTTCTTAGGATTAGGTGTTAATTTGCTACCAGTTGGTAGTATCTAGGCACAGTAACTCTAGGGAACTAATACAAGTTGTAATGAAGCCTTCAAGAGTTTTACTGACAAACTGGAACCATAGGATCACATTGTTGTTCTTCCCTATGTAACCTACATCATGTTAGTTCAGCTCGCTCTTTTGCCCTCCGCTGGTACATTTTAAGAAATGTGAACTAAATGTGTTCTAAAATTGCCTCTACTATTTTTGTGAGGTTCTTCAGTTCAGGGAAGTCTAAAAGCTGATACTGGTAATAACTCTTCTACTTTTTAAAAAATGCCCTGTATTTTCTGTCTATTGGGCCGTATGTGGTAATGATCTAATTATAGGGTCTTGTCACCGGTTACATGCAGAAACAATTAGAAGTAGGTGCTTAATACACTTAATATATGAAATAATTGTCTTCCTGGAGAATGTAGGAATCTTTTTATGATTGTTGTTTTAGTGTGGATTTAACTGATCCCGGTTTTAAAAACCTAAAGGTAAGAAGACTTTGTATGCATTGAAGTACAACTCTGGAGCTTGAAAGAAAGCCAGAATGCTGGATTTTTGGGTAGTGCTAGAAATGATAAGAAGATTGAGATGGAGACATGAGCAAAGACCTGTTTCTTACCCAGAGTTATGCTTACAGCAACCGCTATGCTATGGGGTCTTTACACATCCCTTCTTTAAGGCCCCAGAAGCTCATTAAGTGATGAAACAGTTACAGAACTGGCATCAAAGAAGAGATAGTAGCAAGAAGAAAAGCTCTTGAAGCAATCCTATGTGTTAAATAAAATCACTAAGAATTGCTGAGGTTCTTCAGTGCTAAGTTACCATGGTGTCCATTGTCAGCAAGAAGTTTAATGCTGTTTAAATTGAATTTCAAATGTCAGTTGAGAATTTTAAAACATAATAATCTGCCATGGCTTGAAGAAAATTTTAAGTATGTGACTATTCAAAATGAAATCAAACTCAGTCAATTTGGGAGTTAAAGCAAAAGGAAAACTATCTGTTGAAAAGCAAATTTTGGATGCATTAAAAAAATAAAATTAAGGCCCTCTTCCAACGTCCATTTACATTAATAGAAGTCTTTTCACTGACTTCAGTCGGTATTGGATCAGGGCCTAAATTACCGTCTTGTAAATGTGGAAAGTTTGCAGTACGTTTAAACAGTGCTGTATTCAAAGCCATGTGCATATGTAAGTCTTACACCCTACTTTCTATATTGTAGACATTTTGAGAAAAACTTGTTATGGTGATATTGAGCTGAAAATAATCTTGAAACTCTTCAGAAATACTCATGTAAGAAGTAAGGAGTCCATTAATAACTGTACATGTGGACTAGATGTCACTTCAGATGATGACAACTTGATGTTGGTAATCTCAGATGTTGCGAGTCTCAGTCATCTTAAAGAAACTTTGAAGATTTATCAGATGCCAGTGAAAAGCAAAGGTAAATTTTACTGATTACTGGTAAATGACACTTAGTACTTGTCAAGCCCTTTAGCTTTAGAAGAAACACTTTTCATTTCCTCCAAGTACTCCTGATTTTGGTAATGTTTTTCTCTCTTGCTCTACATATGAAATTTCCTTCTATTGAGAGGACCAGTACAAGTCTTTTGCCCCACTAATACTTACTCTCCAATATACTTATAGAAGTTTTGCAGATATTTTTACTGGAAAATATTTATGAGCCAAGAGAAACATCTGAGCATTCAAAAAAGTCTGCAACCTGTCTTTCATTAAATTGTTATATAAAACGTTCAAAGCTGTACTAAATCTTTTTTTTTTTTAAATTTTCCTTATTAGGAAATTTCCTCCTTTTGAGCGACACAATACCAAGTTATAAAATGTACCCTCTACTTGTTTTCTTTGTTAGCCATTGGCTAAGTGTGGGTGCTGCAATCATTGCTTTCTTTGTGTCAGTAAGATCTTGGTATTGATTTTTCAGTTACCTGTTGCTGTGTAACCCTGACTTGATTTTTCTGATCTCCACCTCTCTGGCATCTTGCTTCATTATGTTTCTGCTGAGAGATAATTCATTTTATGATATTATGTTTTATTGCCACTGTGGTAGTTGAGTTTGCATTGGTTCTTTAATTGAGACACTTTTCCATTGTTTCTGCATAAGTTTATAGAAGCTCAAAGGAAGTCCAATGACCAGCAGTGCTTCTCTGGGTGTGAAGGAAATTCTCTGGCCATTTGCTTTCTCCTTGAAGGAGATGGCATTATTACTTAAATCAAAGTATCGCGTCTTTCAAATATCCAGTACCTACAATGCAGTGTTTGTGTCCTTTTGCCAAAGCTTGTGAACATTTCTGAAAATCTCAGGAAATATTGAAAGGTTGAAGCAATCAATAAAGCAGTATTACCATGCTGAAAGACATTAGTGACAAAAACATCAGCCACGTACTGTGTCTTTGACCTATAGATAATTGAGGAAGATAATTCAAATCTTATGAGGAGAACTTTGATTGTTTTATGGAGTGAGGAAGCTGAAAACAGCAGAACCTTACTGTAAAGGCACAGAATTCAGCTGGAGAACTGATAGGCAGAAAACCTTGTGGGTCAGAGGTGGATTCTTGCTGGGGACCAGAAATGTGGAAGTTGAAGAATCAGATACTGACAGTCTGACTTGGGAAAAAAAAAAACAGCAACACTACTTTCTCTTATCTGGACCAGTCCTCCTCTCCATTCCCAAAGTCCTCACGTCCTTACATAATATTCTGATCAAAAAGAAAGTATAAGGATAGCAAACAGAGAATTGTTCATATTCCTTATAACAAATAAAACTCCATGAATTAGAGGCGCATACCCAGACACAGTGGATATATAAAGTGGGTCTCTGTAGCTGTGGTGTGTTTGATAGGAAATGAAGCTCGGTATCAGACTATGAAGTGTGTGATCCTTTAGCAACATTCAGGTGACAGAAGCCAGAAGGAAAGTACTGGTATTTGCAAGTGCGTGGGCAGTTCTACTATTAGCATGGCACAACTGTGTATGAGTTTTGTCACAAAAGCTCTATTTTAAATTCTACTAGATTTGCAGAGATGAGTAAAAAATCCTTACCATGTAGATTTCAGCTAAAATATGAAAATTAAGTTTTGAATTGTGAAGTGCAGCTTAGAATCTCTTCTTTAGAATATCTCAATGCTGATGTTGAGCATCTCTTTTTTTTCTGAAAGGCACGAATGCCAGTTTATCTTTAAATGCTGTTTGGAATGAGAAGGAATATTCTCTGACAAGTTACTTACAGTGCAGGAACTGCCTCGTCCAGTCAGTGTCTCCATGCCCTTTGATAGGAGCTGAGGTTACTCATTTCAGCAATAAAGCACAGTCATGGGTAAGTAAATTGGTTTATTTTGTATATTAGAATGATTACTGAGTGATAGTAAATATTAAAACATCATTTCTTTTAAAGATAGTATGAAAATTTTACCTAGACTAATTATATATTATTTCATCTGATTTCTACCACAGAGATTTGAAATTATTTTCAATATTAAAAACTGAATTCAGATACCTTAATACATTTGTCATTATTTACATCTAATTTGATGCCATGTCTGTAGTATTATGCCTTATGAAGAGGGATAGGAAAAGAGGCAGCAGCTATCCATGTCTTTCATGAAGGGAAAATCAGAACAAAGCATCAGATATGCATCAGACACAAAACTATTAACCGGACTCTGAATAGTTAACATGGATAAGGTCTAAAGGGGTTAACAAGAAAAAAATTGTGTATTGTGTTTCCAATAAGGTTAGCAAACACTGTTAGCAAAGAGTCAATAGAACTCTTTGAAATCTAGATGAGAAAGGTATGTATACTTTATTGTACATTTAATAATTCTTTGCTTTAAGATAAAGACAGGATTCATCCTGAATGAACTTTGCAAATAACCTTAGGATACCTATCTCCTGAATTTTCCTCCATTTATATTGTGGGTAGAAAGATAATTGAATTTAATTTATGATACATAATCAAATTTAATTTCACTTTGATGTTTTTCAATACTAGCTGTCCAAACTGAACAGTGTCAGCAGTTTCATTCATGCAGCTCTCCATGCAGGCAATTGAAGGGGGATGGGGCTGCCCTTCATACCAGGTGCAGCAGGTACAAATGTGTAATCAGCTGGTATTGGGTTTACAAGTATGTGTTTTTGCTAGTGTGACATAAACAAGTGTTGTGCTCTTTGCATACCTGCAGCTCTTGACTTCCTCTGTTTCTTTACCTAGAAACATGTGGTTAATTGTTATGTTTCCTGAATATGCCTCTTTCTCTTCTTATGCTCTATTTCCATTCAGTGGAAAGAAATCTTGGTTAGCTCCTAGGCTAGGGAAGAGCAACACGGGCTAAAAAAGACCACATCTGGCTTTGGGGAGTCATTCTGCAAGCTGGTGGCTTTCAGTAGAAACGTATCTAATCTCTTAATGCACCTCTTTGTTTCAAAGAGACTCGAGGGGGAAAAAAAAATCCCATTATCTTCAATAGACCTGTGAAACAATTGTCAGAACTGACATCTCTCCTTTGGATCTGTTGCAAACTGTATGTGCCATGACTAGATTTATATGGCAGATGACTTGAATGTGAGAGTTGTGGAGAAGCCACCCTTCTCTTTGGTAAAAATAACGTTACTTATTTAGAAAGGCGGAATGGGCTGGGAATGAATGATGTTAGAGGTAAATACAGCTTTAATTCCATCATCTCCTTGCTTTAAATCAAGTGGCTGTTTTTCTTTAATTGGGAGTATGTGAATGTAAACGAAGACATGTAGAACAAGTAAAGGGAGTATTAAATTATGATTTGTTATATGCTGCCATATGCCAGAGCAAACATACATGCATTAAAGTGAAGAAGTGTGATTGAGTCAGTTTTAGCTCCCAGTTATGTATCTTTGAATACCAGATCCTGCTGTTGTTGAGCAATATATTGGTAATGAAATTAACTTTGTAGTCTGTAATGCTGCCTACCCTATGTTAAATCATGTACATTGTCATGAGGTGTCGTATGTCATCTTAAAGTACTTTGTGTCATGTTCTCCCTATAAATCAAGTACAGTTGGTTCTGGAAGATGAGGAATTATTCATTTAATAGAAATCATGTAGCAAAACAAGCTTAATGTAGAATCACTGGGTTTGATATCTGTGATTTACTTCCAGGGTTGGTAACCCACTAGATGTAATGCTGTAATTTTCATGAGTTAAATTGCAGGTGTGATTATCAAATTAAATTTTGTAAATCTATTTTTGAGATCCCACTTTCTTATATATAAATAACGCGTTCATATTGAAAATAAGATTTTTGGATTTGCTGTTACGTTTCTACAAATTCAATTACATCACATGCTAGCCACTGACCTAGAAACCTCCATTAGGTTATTCAGGCTTTATGTGACATCAGTGGCATATAAGTTCATATTGTTATTTATGTTCCTTAAAGGACTCTAAGTAATTGTGTATTCATGTTTGTGGTCTTTGTGCAATGAGAACAATTTGGTAAATGACAGCACTTCAGAAGCACAGAGTGCTTTAAGATTGAGCCAAGCTAATGTAATTCTTCTCTATGTTAAAAGGTGAATGAAACTTTGACAATTAAGTTTTTAAACTTATTAAGGAGTTGTTGCTATCAGTGATTAGACAGTCAGCTGTTGAGGCAGTAGCTTTTATATAACAGGATATTGTTTTGCTCATCATGTTACCACATTTGGCAAACTTTTATCTTAATGCGCCTATCGGGAATACCAGTCTGACCTCAATCTGAGTAAAGCCTTAATAGTCGACGTGAGGGATGCTTGCAGGAGGTGGCACGGTCATTTTCGCAGACTGTATATTTGTTATCGCATGTTAATCAGATTCATCATTCTGTTTAATAAAGATTTCATCTGCCACGCGAATGCATAATCGGCTATGTCTGAGTGACCGTCTTTTGTCTTGAGCAGATTGCTAAAACTGTATTAAGCATCATTAGACAAAAATGACGACCTTATTAATTTGTCCTTTATGTGTTTTCCAGCAGATTGGACCTCATTATTATGCAAACACAGTACACAGAGCAGCACCAGAAGTAGCTCATTAATGTTTCTTTCCCCTTAGTACGTAACAGATTATTATTGTGAAGTGTGCATGAAATAATTGCTAATTATGTGCCTTAAATGGTACAGTGATTGTCTAGATTTTTTTATCCAGTCTAAGAGTGCTGTGAAAGACCATCAGAAGGTACAGGTTAACAGCACTGAAGCAAGTAAATCAGAGGAAGTGAATCACAAAACGTGCATTTTATCACACATTTTCCTGCCTGTAAGGAGTAATTAGGACAGCTATGGATCGTTTCGTGCTTACGCTATTTCTTATTGTGTAAGAAAGTACTGTCAGCTGACCAAATTTAAGGTATAACTTAGTAGGTGTGTCAGCCAATGAATAAATGCAGGTAAGCTTGAACTGTTGACTTACAGTAAAATAAAAAATGGTGTAGATTCTTTAATGGTAGTTCTTCAATTAGCACGGTTCCCTTATTTACACACCATTAAAAGCTTCCGTTTCCCAGTACTGTTCCTTCCACCTTATGTTTTCCCAGTCCTTGCATTTATTACAGGCTCTCTTTTCAGTGTAAGTCTCCTTAAGATTCATAAGCATTATAGAAATTAAATGTTAGGATTTGGCATTTGTCTGTAGTTTGACAACTTTGTGCTGAGTGTGTAATTGGTTTAAGCTGGTGGTGCTTCGTACTTATCCGTGGCACATCTTCTGTAATCTGTCTGCCACCATAGCTGATAAGACTTGGCCACAACTGAAGTTTTTGCAGTGCTAGAAATAAAACCCTGATCCATTAAGGGTTTGCATGGATTTAGCTTTATAATCTGGTTTAGAAATTGTGAGTAGTCAGATTTTAGATGCAAGATTTGTTGTCAAAAAGCATCATGAAAACAATTACAACAGCTTATGCTTTCTTAACTTGTTGTTGACAATCTAACCTAAATGCAGCGAGTATTTCTGAAGAAAAGCATTCTTAGCTGGCAATTATTTATTACCTTTGAACACCAAAATAGGTATCTTTGGGAGTCAGGATGATACCGTTCATTCAGCATTACTTACATTAAATAATTTTGGAGTCATAACTGCATTTGGTTGGTCTTGAATAGTTGCTGATGTCAGCTGGCACTATTTCTGTGTAATGGTTGCTGCATATGGAGCTAAAATAAATGGAGCAGGTTAGTCAGAGGTTATTCTTTAAACATTTCATGTTTAATGGGTCATTACTGAATATTTATGAAGGACAGATATCTTCCAAAAAATAAAAATGAAAGTTTTTAATGTAGACACCAACTTCTTTCTACTGCACTGTTGTTAGCTATTGGGCATATGGCTGAAAGAAACCTTGGATCCGCCGTGCTTTTTATTTTCACTTTACCAAAAATGAATTCATTTCTGCTGTTTCTGTCTTTCCTTCTCTCTGTACTCTTTGCTGTTTGCAGATGGCACTAAAGCTTGAATTTCATGGAACACATTGAAAAAAGTACTTGCAGGATAATTCTACCTTCTCACTTAAGGAATGCTTGCAGCCTTTTTGTGAATATTGTTAAAGCTACTGAACGTACCTTATTAAAGAAGAAGTGGGTTTATGACTCTGGAAATAAGGGCAAATGATGTCTTACTAAATGCCTCTATGGATACAAGTGTATGCCATGTTGTCATTGCAAAATCTTCATTGTATTTACTATCACATCCATTCTTGCATTATTCTTTGATAAGCCTGAAAGCCGTACGTATAAGGGACTGACTATATTATTGTTTACTGAGTTTTTTGAGGGCTATATTTAAGCAAAACGAAATCCTCATTAGTGAGAAACATGTCAGACACTGAGTGCCACTTTGCAGTTGTTTGTGCTTTTGTTGTGTTCTAAGACTTGAACTTTCCTCTGCCTCACGAATTACAGTACCAGATAATTAAAAGTTGACAGATGAATATTACCATAGCTGCTGGCAAGGAGAGAGAACTCTTGAGCAGCTTCTAATCAGATAAGGATGGCTGCAGAAGGGGGCTTACAAAGCACAGTGACAGAACCGACTTCTTAGGTCACCAAGTCTATTTCTTCTTCCAGGTGTTTTCATGGTACAATTTATGGTGCTCAGCCAAGTTGATTGACATTCCAGAAGTACCATTTCTTCAGCTTCTGTAAACGTCTTCATGTGTGTAAGGAGTCATTATGAGGGTAAATAAGGAGATGCCAGTAAATGCATTGATATGTTTTCTTTTCCATTTTTCTTTGTTGCCTGGGTTAGAGGCATGAAGGTGTGTATGCTTCTTTAAGGACTGTAGGATGATTTCACAGCATCCCATACAACATGCTTTACCTGAGGATGTCTTTTATCATTGGTGCTGACAGACGATTGCTCTTTGGATGTAGTCTTGCATCAATAATCTTGTGCCCTTCTCACTTCAGGACTGCATTGTTTAGATGGACCCAAGTAACTGGCAGTGGGCCTGCTTGGATCCACACCAGTCTGTGGAGCTGCTGTGGAAGTGGTATGAGAAAAAGAGCACAGGCAGAGGAGGAAGAGTTTGGAGTTCATAGGCCGATTTTTATTTCTTTTCTTAAAATCCAAGGCTGGACTGTGAGAGCAACATAGTCCTCTGTTGCGTTAGGGCAGCTCTTTGTGAAGCTGCACTGGAAAACGCATTTCTGGAATGGTTTGGATTAAAAATATTACCATTGCTTTGTGGGAGTGTTTTTATACTGGATCATTTCAGGAATCTAATTTATGGGATAAGCCCACAAAGGGTTTTATCATTAAAACTAGATCTGGGAAAGCAGGAAGCTATTGCACTGATAACTGAAGTTTACTGAGTTATGGGAAGTGTACAGTAGCAGCTGCTGAAATTACAGATTCAACATTCCGATTGTTTTATATTCTAATGAGCATCCATTGTGACAAGCTGGTATTTTATACTGATTATGTCAGTCACATAGTGCAGCTGCCACTGACCCCTCGATCACCAGTAACAAAACCCCTCTTTGTTATCAGTATGGGAAATATCTTGGCCATTATGGGTGTGAATTCTAAACAGAATAGCAATCATGCACAGGAAAAATTTGAAAGCCCCATGATTCGTTGACATGAGTCTAAACATCTCATACACATTATTATATGTGAGTCCTTTTTTGAAGTTTTACTGTACATTTCTACATAATTAAATTATAAACTGTTAAAGCATCTGAATGCCACAGAGCTTTTGTTCACTAGATGCACTGAAACTTCTCATCAGTTCTGTACACTGAACTCTACCTTTTTGTAAATTTCTGTTCTCATAAAACGCAAATCTCCAGTCAAGGTAAGAATATTTGCAATTTGACTTTCATTCTTAAAGTGAGTGTACTTTCAAGTAGTTTGACACTAATTTTACTAAGTGAAAGCCATTTTTCACACTTTAAGAGCCAAGTGGCTGTAGTAGAATGAAAGAGTGAATTAGATTTGTTGCAGATGTTTTCTGAGTTGGATACCTCTGGGTTCAGTAAGGCATTTCTCATTTCTGGGAAATTAAAAGAAAATTAAGTTGTGTGACATAAATATGATAGATTTATATAATTAAACTCTATAGTACATCCCAGCCCATACAGGCTGTGGCGTGCAGTGTGCAGGAATATTTTCTGTAGTGTCTACGTCTGGGTCGTTCAGTGCAGGAATTCTAGTTTGGGAACTTTTCTAGTCCTTAAATTGCTACCATACAGCAATAATATAAGGTAGGGGGTGGAAAGACAGACAATTACCACCATTCTTCCATATGTAATTTGTATATGGTATTGGTTATTTTTATTAAGTTCATAGTTTCTTCCTCTTGATGGAATACAAACGTTTGGCCAAATTCTTTGCCTGAAGTCATTGGAGCCAAGGATAAATTTGGTTTTCTCCTCTCTGAAGGGCTTGAAATAATAATAATAAAAAAAAATTGGCCACGATTTTAAAGATTTTTATGGTGTTTATAGATAGATGCGTGGCTATACAAAGATTTAGCCGTGCCTGTCTTCAGGGAAGGAAAGAACACTATCAGATAAAACAATACCTCAGCACATTTGAATTCACGTAAATTGTACGTGACTCCGAACGTCTTTGAGTTCTCTGTCCTATGGTTTCCTGATATGTCAATGGAAAAAACTTCTGCATACGTTTAGCTTGTGCTCATTAAGTGCTTTGAAACGGTCAGGTTAAAGTTCATATAGAAGCACGCGGATTATTTAGTGGACTTATGTCTGTTTTCTCCCATTTATATCCTTCTGTGTGATCTATTTTTACAGACGTAATCATATAAAACTAATGAGTATATTCATTCTAACTGGTAGAGAATTTTTCTTTTACGTGTAAGACCTTTCATTTATATATTACTTTTTTTAATGCAGTGTAAAAAGTGGTTGTTGTAACTTCAGATAAAAGTAAAAACAAAAACAAAAAAATCACAAAAGCAAACAACTTTTCTTGGGCAGTTTTGACATCTACATTTTATATTTCATAAACCTCAGCTGCAGTTCACACTTGTGGAAACTATAAGTGTCCTTTTATTTTTAACAGCAGCCTAGGGTATGGTTGAAAGAGGCATATTTCCATTTTGGCTTTTGTTTGAGCAGCTTCCAAAACATCATTCTACTTCTTTTCTGGAAAATTTGCCAAGTCTAGCTCAGATTAAGTTTCTTTGTTAGATTTGTTCTTTTAAGCATCTGGATCAGAAACTGTATCCCATGCTATGGAGTAATGAAACATTTGGAAATCATCTGAGAAATGGTAGTAAGCCATGATAGTACTGTGCATTCTTTTTAGCTGTAAGAAATATGTAGCTTACAGAGAAGTTTGGGTTTTTTTTAAAGTAAGCTTTACTTTGAACCTCCTTACTAAGAGGTTACAGTTCATTCTTCTGGGATGCAAACAGGCACTTTTATCTCTTAAACTGTTGTCATCCCTTTATCACCATAAAGCACGGTTTTGCTTGATGTATATCTATATTCCATGGCAAACTTTAGCATTTTAGGGTATTTCAGAGGAAAAAAAAATAGACATACAGACAGCAATTATGTGAATTACAGTTTGGATTTTTACTGTAACTCATAAAGCCAGTGGTGGGTGGTTGGGTTTGTTTCTTTCTGATGCATTACTACTTTTGCTGTTTAAAAGGTAAACCAATATTGTACATGTAAGTTCATCAATGGGGCTGGAAAATTCAGTTTAAAATAAATCATTGGAATTTATAGAATGAGAAAATGTTTTTCTCATGTCATAAACTTGAGAACCTTATAAAGTCAGTCTGCTCATATTATACTCTCAGTTTTGAAGAATATTGTTTGTTGAAGAGAAACAGATCTGAATGCTAGTGGTAAAGAACTAGTATACCCTCTTAATTAGCTGTGTAACAGTACTAAATTGAAGAAACGTTTGTACATTAAGTACAGGATGGGGAAGAAGAGACAGATCTTGAGAATGTGGACAGGAATATGCATGTTTTGTATTACTTTTAAAGCAAATATATTTATTCACTTAAAAGAATTAGTGCTGTAGCCAAAACATTCATTATTTTCCTCCACAGTGTACCATTCACATGACTGACTGGGATTAAGAACCCAGCTTTATTTGGGGTGTTTGAGTAAATGCAGATGTTTAATTATATTGCAGATATTATGCATTTCTTTAACTTTTTAATAATTAATTTCCCAAATATTTTGTTGCTTCGAAAGGCATGAAAAGCAGGAATTACGAGGAATAAAACCTGAATGTTTACATTCTTATAGCAAGACTTCAACCATCAGATAAAACAGACACCAAATCCAAACCACTCATTGCACTGGAGTTTATCGTGAGCGTCACCTTCAGGGAATGAACCAAAGCCAATTTAGTATACAACAGTGTGGGATTTTAATTTTTTTATTTTTTAAACTTTCTCTTTTAAGCTTCTGTTATCTAGTCCCTTCTCGTTGCACCAAACCTCTTGTAAAATCTCTTACACCATGTTGTGCACTTCAGTCTCTACATGAGAAACGTTCCTTGTGCCTCGAAAGGCACTGACCTGGTAGGCAGTTACAGGAGGCAACTGAAGAGGGACATAAGTCAATAACAGTTTTTTTTCTTCACCTCCAAAGTGGTTTTCTTTAGCAGTGTTCATGGAAATCGTATTATCTGTTTGACGTGAAACTGTTGATTTCTTTAAACTCCATACTAACTGTTGTGTCAGATAGTGCTCTTTCAAAAGATCTTCCACAAATGTTTGCTTTCTGGGTGTGTGAACAGTTGGTTTCTTCAATGGGATATGTGAGCTCAGAGCCTTGTGCATTTGTTGGTTCCCTGTCACCGGAGATCTTGCGTGCAGCCAGCTGAAGTTGTGTCTGTGATTTGCAAATGCTCTGCTTTTTGTTTTTAAAGGCTGTTCTCTGGCTCCCATCTGTGTCACCCAAGGTGGTTTTTTTTGCAAGGTTTGGACCTATTTGCTCTATTGTGGATGCCTCTGTATCGATGTAGGAGAAAGTAGCATAAATGGTTGCACAGTACGTAAGAAGCAGGAAAAAGCAGATGGCTGCTCTGTTAATGGGGCTTCTCCACTTGATCTCACACGGAGAGAGACCTTTTCATTGTCAGAATTTCTCAAAGCTCATTGATTTTTCATTCTAGCAGGATTTATTTGCTTTTGAATCACTGCTGTGCTGTTATCATTAGATACTGAACCTTTCACTGGGCTGCACATTCCACTAGTTTTTTTGATACTTGGTCTTCTAGGATTCCTGCACAGAACTTCTTTCTACCCCCCCTTTTCATTAAGAACACTTAATAGATTCTTAATAAAGTAGTCACAGTCAGTTTTTATTTTAAATATTCTAAATGCAGTTTGACATTTTTTTTACAGTATTGCTTAACACACACAAAAAAAATCTCAGAACAATTCTTTTTAGTTCAGTACTTAGGTTTTATATTTATCAGAATATTTCCCTTAAATTCTATACAAATGTCTTTCTTTCATTAAAAGAAACAGAGATGTTATGAATGAAAGGTAAGCTTTCTTGAAAAGCATGATTCAAGTTTTCCTGCTGAAGGAAACAAGGACAGATGCCTCAAGTCAAGGTTGCAAAACCAAAGTTTTCTGAAGCTGTGTGCTTAAGCTGCAGTCTTGTGTTGCTTCTTTTTTAATTATCAGATCTACTTCTTTCAATATATCCTTGCTTGTGGTCTGGATCTGTAAAATATGAAAATATGGATTGAATAGAGATTCATGTTTACTTACTTATGGCTTTGGGCTTACAGAACAAGTGAATATACCCAAAGTATTTTCTCTTCTCTGTATATCATCTTATTACAAGTATTTTTGTAATAAATGCCATCTTGATCCTTCAAAGGAAACCATTTATCTGTTTTGTAGCACATCATATTTTACTGCATTAACAGATCTGATATTATCACAGGAGAGTTCTCAACCAGTTGTTTGGTTTGATTAAAGATGATTGCTGGTCACTCAAGATACTATTGATTTTCTTTGTCTTTTGGCAAAATCTAGGAATGTCAGCTTATATAGCTCATTTGTCCTCAATGACCTGGATGGAGATGGAATCTTCCTTCTTTGCTGTGTTTTTCAGTAGCATGACTCTGAAGTCTGTTGGGTTTATGTTGTCATAACTTAATCTATGTTAGAACTCTGGAAAAGAGTTGTTTTGTAAAGGAGGGGTAAGATATATTATTAGCTGCTCCTAAGAAAGAACATGAATATCAGTCATCTAGCTGCTGCGTGACATGCTACATGAAAATGGTATTAATATTAGCACTTAAATGACATCCTTCCAGTTTGTCTTTTTGCCTGTTTCCTTCTAAACAGCCAAGGTACTTTTTTACTTTCATTTCTGTAGATGATGTTAAGGAGACAAAGTGCAGAGTGTTTCTGAAGCGTTCTTTGCAGGGAGCAGTAGGGCAGTTGGTTGCTTTGATGAAGCTTCAGTTCCTAGAAGTGAGTAAGCATGGATGAACATCAGCTTTCTCTGATGAAATGTTTTTAATCCTCAGGATTGTACAGTAAAGATTGAGGCAAGCCAAACGTTCTTAAACAGAAGAACAGAGATGAATAATTCAGTCTTGTAGACTTTGTGTCATTCTCAGGCTTTCAGAGACCTGAGTCATGGTTTTTGGACTGTCACTAATGAGATTATGTATGCATAACTAATGAATTTGGGCTATGAAATTTCTGTACTGCTCGTGTTTTACTGAAACATAAGTATGTCAGCCTTATCGTATCAACTCTATGTTATGAACCTTCAGAACCTGGGACAATGGAGGGAACTTTGATGATTCCCATCTGAAAATAGTAACTGGATGAAAAGCTGTGAATGTGTGGGACTAACAGGTCTTCACTGGAGCCCCCGGGAAGCAGGAGTAAGTGGTGGGAGCAATGGGGTTGTATACAGTGGCTCTGGAGCCAGACAGAAACCAAAATAGCAGCCTGGGTATGGCAGCCTAAGGAAGCCTAAGCTAGTAACTAATGTATAAGTCACAGGTCAGGAGTGCTGCTTGGAGCCACAGCCACAGGCTTGCATTGTTGTCCCAAGGCTGCCTTAAATAGAATTACTACTCCTGATCCAGTCACGTAAGGTGACTGTGCTTATAGTTATGGTTACCCACCTAGAAGGGCTGGCTTATCTCTTACTGCTAATGCCAATTGTTAGAGAACTTACATTTGCACCTATTAATTTTGGCAGTGGAAGATAGTATTCTGATAATTGAGAAAGTGAATTGTTTTAGAGAGGAAGAGAAACTTTGTAATTCCGAGTAAATACAGTAGGGTGACATTGTGAGTTTTGGATAACTTTTGAAGAACTTGATGGAAGCTTAACAAATTCTCATCTAAATGGAAGTCGATGTTTATCAGCTATATCTAACATGAAGACTTTCTGATGGTGGAAACAGGAAAATCAAGTAGCAATGTATCACTTATTTCACTGATGTTATATTGAAATGCACATCCAATGGAGCATGCAAAATGCTAAGCATAAAAGACCAAACTTAAGCAGATGTTCAACATGATTATTCTTTAGACTTTAGTTTACATCTAAGTTTTATGTCAAGTTGTTTCATATTTATTTGCTTTCCTTGCATAGGAAAAAGAATGTGGACAGCAAAACAAAGGGAATAATATGACAGTACATTCCAGATGATTAGGCTTGTGTCATAAATAGGTCTATATACAGCCTATATAAGTACATTTTCATTTTGTTTTTATTTTTAATAATGGTGAATCTACAGTGCTACGTAAATGTAAATGGAAGGCGTTGATGAAAGCATCTGGTCTCATTTTATAGCAGGTACAGTTGTTGTCGGCTCGGTACAATTTGTTGAAATGCTTTTTAAGGGCAGCTTCATAAAATACAAGTGTGTGTGTGTCAAGTATAATCAATATCATAGTGAAAAAATCATGGGGACATCCGTGTAGGTTTTTAGTCTCATAACAGTTCTTAAATTGCAAAAGATAACAGAGGTAGAAGTTTCAATTGAGTAGTACTTTTGATAATAAATGAATAAATTGCTGCTTATCTTGTCCCAGATTAGATTAAAAGCCCTATTCTGGTATCTAGTGGAAAGAATTTATGGGAAACACTGTTTCCATACTAATATTTTTTGGGTATGAGAGAGGAAATATGCCTGATGATATTAATTTGCTGTTAACTAATATAGTACAACATCAGTAACTGGCAGTTAATCTATCAAACTCATGCCATGACATCTTACTTGTTATTTTAATATGTTATAAGCATGAAATGTGTTTTTCAGGTATGTTTTACATTTGCGCCAGGTAATGGAAAGTACAATATATTATGTGCTTGTGCCCCAGAGGAAACTTTTAAACAAAAATAATTGAATGCAATAAATCTTCCCCTGCCTTCCTTCTGCTATGCCTTCTGCATTGTATCTTAGTGTTCATACTTATAGTAAGCCTTGTGGGTAGTGACAAGGTAACAGTGCTGATGCAAGGGACGCTGCCCTTGCCCACCATATGGTTGGTTTATATTACAAGACTTCTTTAACTTTCTCTCTTTTTACTCCTCACTTCTTCAGTAAGTGACTTTTTTTTCCCTGAGAATTAGAGTTTTATTACAGATTGCTGTTACTATTGGGAGCAAGACTACAGTTTTTCAAATAATTAGGAACATCCACAAGCTAATAAATCTGTCCTGAAATTTTCATTTGATTGTGTACGTTGTATAAGTTGATATTTAATGGTGTCTCTGCATGAATGATTTATCAGGTGTTTATTTTCGCAAGTTTTCATCATATACAGTGGTGAGATGATTTGATGCATTGTAGGTTTAATAACTTGAGTGCTTAGATTATTATTTCTGTTTGGTGTATGGTTTATTTACTCCCTTATCAGACACTAATCTTAAAGACTTCCTTGTTCTGTGAGTATGCAACTTGTAGCTGATGCTTAGTAAGTGCAACAGTCTCCTTTCATAGCATCTCGTGTAGTGCTTGGTTAATTGCTTCAGAAGGTGTAGAGGTCCATAATACACCATGAAGTGAACATAAGCTTAAATGTGATAAATATTACCTTCTTTAAAAAACAAAAATTAACACTTGATCTCACAGTGGCTGCTGCCATTGTTGTTTCTTTGTTGTTTGTTAAAGCAGCTTTGCTGTGTTTAAAAGTAAGATAAGTTGTATTAAAAGTTTCTAAGAATATGTAAAATGGAAGACTTCTAGAAAGAAGCAATGGCGTGGATTGTAGCAAGCCAGTAAACACGGATGTAGGCCCAGGCTTGCAGTCCTGGTTCAACCAGCTCCGTTCCCCCACCCAGGTGTTTGTTTAGCAGGAGGTCTTCTTGAGATGTGATGAGAGAGAAATTTCACTCCAAGCTGGTTGAACAGGTCCAGTGTCACATAGTTGCAGTGTCAGAAGCAGTCATGCTTTGTTGTAATCTATTTCCTCTAAATACTTTAAATCAAAGTTTGGGAAAAGTATTGATCTCAACACAATGTACACTTGCAGGTATATAATATTTATATTAGAAACATTCGTGGATGGGTTTTTGTCTTCCTCTATGCATTTATATTTAGAACTTAAGATACTGTTCAAATGCAATTGTACTGATTCTTATAGTAATAGAGAAAAAAACCTTTAAAATTGTTTTTGAAAATGCCACTACGGAGTTAAAGCTGTTAAGGAATCTCCTCCTTTGTAGAGGACTATTTAAAACAAATCTTAAGTCCTAGTTCAGTATGCAAAATTTTAGCAGCAGTCTAAAATATAGTAGCTGAGACCAATTGCAACCAGATGGGCCTTCTTATTCTGATTGGCCGTGTGTTACCATAGTAAAAATTGAAAAATCCGGTCAAAACATAATTCTTCTAGAGGAAATGGCCTTGATAGTTCCTGACTACTATATGGTGGGTTTTTTTGGTTTTTTAGAGCCAATAGATAGAGTGTATGAAGAATTGTGTATGAATTGCAAATATCTGTGACATAAAGGGCGCAGTGTTTGTTTGGGTATTTCAGAGGGAAAATATGGCTTTTGGAGAGAACAAAACTGCGAAGCAATGCAAAACTGCCATCTATGCAGGTATAAACAGAGAAGGCAGAAATGGCACAAGTTTCAGATGAATCATGCAAAGCCATTCTCCTGGGCATTGCTTCACGGAAATGAATAATAACTGCAAGTGTCTGAACAATGTAAATCACACTTATGCTTGGAAAACCTCTTAAAATACAAGCGTGCTTTATTTCTAATAGACTGGGAAGTTTATGGCGTTAAAATGCTCAGTTTTATGTGACTTGGTTTAAGAGTAGCTCATATTCGCCTACATTTTAAAACTTAGATTCCCACGTATGCATCCCCTCTGATTATTGATAATAAAGAGCTACAAAGTACTGTTGCAATGTAGAAATATCCATCAAATATTTCGCATTATTACGTCCACTGATGATACTTCCCTATAGTTGGGGCATAGTAGGATCAATATATCCATCAATACAGATGGGACTTGTCTGGATGGCAAATCCGTAGAAGCCCATTACATGTTATGCCTAGACAACATGTAGTGTGATGAGACTGCACCCTCTGTATTTTTTTGGGAGTTTGCTGCTTTGTATAAAATGGTATTCATCATAATGCATTATATAATTAATATAATGTACGTTTCCAAATTTAATGTGCACATATGTACAAATCACACAGATGCACGATATTCTCATGTTCAATATGCCACGTAACTCTCCTTTAAAGCTGATACTGCAGATTGTTCTCAATTGCGTTCAACATTTTAAACTTGTTGTAGGACAGAATCCATACCTTGGCAAATCCATTTAGCCTCGATTTTAAACACTCTTCACAGTATTTGGAAACTGATTGTGCCTTGGGGACCACCTCAATGGACTTTGTGTGGATTAATAACAGTACATGCAAAGTAAGTTGACAGTAAAACTTTCACTTGTGTTTGGCTGAGCTCATGTAAATATAATACTGATGAAGTGAGACTAAATCCCTAGTTAAAATCTTAAACTCCTTTTGTATGTAAGTTTAGTATTATTATGTAGTGTCATTATACACGTAGAAAATAATTGAGTAGTATTCCCAGAGGAGGTTTAGATATACTATGCAGTTTTTTTGTTTGGTTGAAATTCTATTAAGAGTTTGTTAAACCAACGTTGACTGCATTGCTGAAGCCATCAACAAAATCCATATTTCAATTTATCTTAAATTGCCCTATTTGCTTATGTGATGTAATAATTAATTGTCTAAAAATACATGTAAATATGTGTTTTGATTATGATTAGGTTTGTCTTTTTCAGTAAACTTAAAAATCCCAGCTTTAAGCTGGTCAATTTGGATTAAATTGAACATAAAGTTTTATTTTTCTATAGCAAGGTATTGTGTTTTAGAGCAGACTTTCATTTATAAATAATAAATTATCTGCTTTGAGTAAAACATTTTCAAATGATTTGCACTGTAACAAGTTCTGGGCCACAGTCATTTAATCAAACTTTATTTAGTAGAATAAGTGAGCCCAATAAGTGCTGCTGTTTCTGTAACTATATTTTAACAACCTATGTCTTTCCAGCTTCCTGGACTGTATTGGTCTCTGCATGAATGGTAGGTCTCTGAGGAGCTTGTGTAGACCCCATTTAAAGGGATACAGGACAAAGTTCTACTGGCTCACTTTATTTCTCTTTTAAAAGAATAAAATGCCCCGAGATTTCCTAGTGCATAAACTTCAGTTGGGTTCAGAGTTTGAATGGCATGCACTATCTGTTGCTTAGGCATTGTGGTGTCTACCAGCTTACAGACCAACTGAACAAGTGATTGAAGTGGTTTGAAATAAATAATAATAAATAAAATGTTATTTACACAATGCACAGAGGCTGGAACTTGAAAGGAACCCATCCATCATAAAAATCGGTGAGCGATGTGCCTAGAAAGAAATTCTAGTTTGGCCCCTTATGCAGAGACAAGATCAAATGTAATTAGACCATCTCTGACAGATATTTGTCATCTTAAAACTCTATGGTGAAAGAGATTCCATAAGCTCCTTGGGCAGCCTGTTCGAGTGCTGCACTCTCTTTAGAACTTGAGAGGTTTCCTATAGGCAACATTAATCTTTGCAGATTAGGCTAGTTTCTTCTTGTGTGTTTAGCAGCAGAAAAAAAGAACAGTTCTCCAATGACAGTGAATCAAAAACATGTTGAAAGATTTGGGAGGAGTCTAATTTGGGAACAATATGAGGTTAAATTTAGTAAGAATGTTCAGAAGAGGAATATCTGAGAGCTGTTGAAAGACAAGGGCAGCCCTTTATCGTTGTTAGCCTCTCTTCTTTGTCGTAATGAGAATAAATATATTCAAAATAAGGAACTGCATACAGTACTAAATCCTGAACAACTGCACGCTCCTGCAGGAGCTTCTGTGTCCTGATCCTGCCCGTGTATGTGCCTGCCTGGGCCAGGCAGCAGGGATTGCCCTCCAAAGCACTCACAGTGAGCTTGGTGGATGCTGATGGCTGTTTGTACACAAGAAGGTGGCAAATAAGGGCTTCTAATGAGGAAAAAGAGGAGTTCAACAATGCATGAGAAGTGTTTGAAGTACATGAGACTGTGATACTTCTCATGCATTGCTGAATTAAATTGAAACTTCTTAACACAGGTTGTTACACATGCCATTTGTATAAATGGATTCCATTAGAATTACTCATGGAAGAAAGCTCAATGAGAGCCGATTTAATTGTTTCAAGAACTGAAAGCAAGATGTCAATACAGGAAAACACTGCAGCACCTCTTGAAACCCGTGATCTGGAGTAAGAGTTGGGGTCACTGTAGTTGTGCCAGTGTTACTTTTCCCATTTGCTTCTGTCCACTCTCAGAAGTGTGGTACAATGGATTCAGATGGGTGTCTAGCTTGGTCTGGAGCAGCCGATATCGCTGATTTGTTCTGGTTGATTGGACAGCAGATCTGAGTCTCTGTCTGTCATGCAGAGCAGGGCTGAACTCAGCCCATGCTGCTTTTAGGCCTTTGTTCTGTGCTGAAAACTTTCCAGGAACGGTGGACATTGAGTTCCTTTTTAGTTTTACCTGTTTGGGATTTTGTGCATACCTGAACTTTCATATTGCTTCTCATCTTAAGGCACTTCCCATGGGCTGACGTGTATATATACACTCATAAAGGTCTGCCCACACTTTCTAAAATGCATTTAATATGTATGGGTTTTCAGAACTTGGCTGCTTGCAATGAATTTCTCCAGCCAGTTTCTAATCTCTCCAATCCAACTTAAATGTAAAAGCTCTATATAGAAGAAAGAAAACAAAACCATCAGAGCTGGGCAATAAGGAAATAAATATACTGCAGATTGTAAAATTTTGTTAGCATTCCTGTGCTGTCTGCAATTTAATACTTCTATTCTACCAGATATTCCAATTAAATTAACTACTTTTTTTTTGTGGTAGTCAGCATAATGTGTGTATTAATTTGTCTCTTGTGTTTACAAAAGAATGCAGTTAATATACTAACTGTACTGTAAAGTCTGTCTGTAAAATATTAATCTCTGGAATGGATATTATTGTAGGGACACTGTGCCTTGATGTTCATTGAAATACATGCTGAATATATATTTGTTGTATTGCTTTTAAGAATTTCTTTAAAACTGTGGAATCTTAGTTGGTGGCTTTAGTAAGAGAAATAAGACAAAATGGACAGACTGCTGTAGAAGCAGACTGTGGGGATGCAAGTTTGGAGTCTTTCTGTTACGAAGGGTAGGCTTCTTGCTCTAATTAGTTTCACAGGCTGAGCATTCATGGTATATCACAGCAATGAAAATAATCATATGGGATGAGGTTAAGGGGAGGGGGAACAGCCTGGCTCTGCGATTTCAGCCTCTGCATCTCTTCTGCACGTATTCAATACAGTCATTAGACATATTTCATCATCTATTTTCCCCTGTACTTAACCTGGGGTCACTGTAATATTTCATAGTTTTAATGCTTCCAGATTTATTAAAGGGCTGCCAATAGATTCTTTTAATCTGTGTGTATACAACGTGAGATATTGATTCCCATCTTTGAAAGATCCTAGTATCCTCTTTGTGTGTTTGATTCCTTCAGTGTTGTAAAAAGGCAGAAACTGGTAACTGTTGGTAACGAGGTCTCTGGCCCTTGGAGCTGTGCGTCATGCATCAAGGGAGGATTAGGAGAGGCAGGAGCTCACAGACCAGGAAAGAGTTCTGTACAAAACCACAGATATAATTATGGATGGTGCACACAGTGGGTGGTTTAAGCATGTCTGTTGTGACAACAGGGATTGGGAAATCATCTGTGCCACCCTGGGAGAGCACAGTTAACTTGTAAAAAGAATCCCTGGGTTCAAAGCAGAGGAAAGCCATGATCAAATGCCTCCTGAACTACAGGTGCTTACGTTCATCACTTTATTTGATGAGGGTCACAATGGTGTGCTAGAGTGAAAAAACATTTTGTGCAGAGAAGGAAAACTTGCTGCTACTGGATAGTCAGTTAATTCTTATACAAACCAAAACTATGCATCCCTCCTTCACAAACTGAATCACTGCTGAATTGTGCTAAAGCCAATAAAAGAATAAAGGAATTATATATTCAGAAGCAAAACTTGTCCAGGCACATAGCACTTAGACTTAAATATGATGAGGTAATTACTTCATTAAGTGACCATCCAGGAAATGGAAACAGCTGATATAAGCAAGGCAGTGTGGATGGGGCAGAGCAAGGCTACACGGACGGGGCCCTTTTCCTAGCTCTTTTTCTCCCAGTTTTTTGTTTGTTTGTTTTTCTCCCATCAAAAAGAGTTCAAGTCATTATTGTACTGCTGGATAACTCATTTGGTTGTATGGTTGGATGCGTCCCCAGGGAGACATGGAAAATCTGACAGTTATCCGCCTTGTTGTGAACGGTCCAAACAGGGCTGTGTACAGTGTGAGTGCACGTTACACATCTAGACTGAGACTGAGTGTCGCATACTCGGCTTATCTGGGAGAACTGGCACTAGCAGCTGGCTGGAGCAGCTCGCTCATTAGAAGAGGTTCTGTGAGAAGAAATAGAAAGAACTTACCAAAAAAAAAAGAGGAGTTTTGCAGACATTCGGCAGTCTTGATGGAGTTTCTTGTATATTTGTTTTGAATCAGAATATCAGTGTGAAAGAAGGCTCAAATGTGACCCATCCACGTGCAGGCAGAGTAAAGAACATGAATCCCACTTATGGAGAGTAAAGCCCTATTGCTCTGGCAGTGCACTTGGGTAAATTTGCAGCCTCCTCAGCCACACGAAAAAAAGGGTCAAGGTGCTTTTTATCACTTTTTGGGTGCAAAGAATTGCATTACAGGATGGTATTATGCCCAGCCGTGATTACTACCAGACATGCATTTTTATGCAATCAAGAATTTGCAATAAAAACAGCATGAGTTCATGTGAGTTTTTGTGGCACTCATCCAACACGGTTTCCCAGCGAACACCGTGCCAGGTATTTAAAGCAAGAAGGATATCTGCCTGATAAGTTATTTTTCTCTCTGGAATCCAGCACTCAGATCCTTCTGTCAGCCTGATTGTTCTCCAATTGCATTCCAAATTTAGCTAACGATCTTGCAATGCTTCAGACAGCAAGTGGAAGTGAGCGCCTGAAGTGCCAAAAGAAACCCTGAAAGAAGTCTCGATGCAGCCCCGCAGTAACTCATGGCTGATGACATTACCAGAGGTGATGAGTTTCACACACGCACACGTTTAGAGGAGATGTATTATTTCATAAAATGGAGAGCTGCAAAATCAATAGGAACAGCCATGTGACAGTGCCAGGAGTGGGCACGGCATCCTCGTTGAATTTAATAAGCAAACATTGCCTGATGTTTTTGTTGTTAAACCTTTGTGTTCTCAAACCTTTTTCAGCATTAATGTGCATTAACTCAGCTGCTGAGAACTCTAAATGAATCTATTGTAGTCCGTGTGCTTGGGAACACAGAACGGGGGTCTCATTTCATTTCTGTCAGAGCTTTGCTACAATACTGCTATCAGATGACTTATGATCATTGTAAACAGATGCCATATGGGTTTGTACTGATTGACATGCAAATCTTTGACAGCAGAAATCCAGGCCATGTCAATCACTGCCTGTCAGCATGACAGTCACTCTTCTTTTTTGCTGTGATTGAATTATAATGCCATTAGGAGCTCACTGCATTTTATGTGGTAGATAGTGATTGACAAGAGAGCCGAGGAGCAGCGCTGAGCTCAGGGCTCTGACACTGGGGAGAAGGAAGGCAGCCATGGGGCTGCTGGTGGCAGCCGTGGTTCTGGTGTGCCTGACAGGATGGGATTCTTGGACAAAGAGACGTGAAGCGGTCTGTGCTCATTCTCTGGGTCCTGTTTATATACATAAACATGTGCACATATACCTAAACATGATCATACAGATATATATGCGCACATGCGTAAGGATGTAAGTGTTTATATATGACTTTTATCATATGGGAACTGAGGCCATCCAGAACTGGCTATTCAAAGCTGTAGATCTGTTACACAAAGTTCTCAGCCTACAGCTTTCAGAGCTGTTCTTAGCCATCAGCTTGTTGATTTTGTGCTGGAGTCCTGTGTGAAAATTTGTAATAGATTTCAGTGATCACTGAGTGTCAGTGCAGTAGGATGTCCATCACTCATAATTTTTTCCTTTTGGATCTTGGAGTATTTGAGCTTCTCCAAGATGCCCAGGACATTGTTAAGGTACTGCATGCAGAGTATTGAAACTGAAGAAGTTGTGATTCCCCTGTTGGCGCAGATCAGCATGCATCTCAGGTGCCTGAGGTCTGCTGTCAGCAAACCAGAGCATGAAAATGCACCGCTTGTAATACTGCACCTTTCCTTTAGCAGAGTGATAATAAAGCTCAAGGAGTCCGGCAAGGAGAAATCATTCCGGCAGCTGAACGTGGGCTGTGAGTTCAGGCAGCAGCTCGCCGGGCTGCAGGTGGCAGCAGCGCACCAGTTTTGCTCCCCCCGGCCCCTGGCTGCTGGGGGGTTCAGACACCCCTGCGGATGATGCTGTTGGAAGTTTTGGTTGGTTACAGGCCACGTGAGTTACTTCTTGCTATTTTGCAAAGCATTTTTTTTTCCTTTTAACTGTAGAAATATTTATTTAATAGCTGCAACTTAATTCACACGTCTTGTGGATGGATGGACAGTGCTGTGATGTGCTGTGATGTGAGTGAGCTGCAAATCAAACATTTTCGTGGCCAACTGGAGGGAAGGTTGTCTGTAATATTTCTGTTCTTCCTAATGCAAAGTTAGAAATACAGGCATTCGGGTAATGGAGCTGATAGTTAAGGAATGAATTGTTTTCTCTCTCCCTGTATTTTTTCCTATTCTTTATTCTCAGCAATGGGAAGTTCAAAGCAAATCAATGTACTCTTTAGAATCAGTGAGCAGTTCACAACCTTCATGGAGCATTTCAGATGTTCGTTTTGATCTGCCTTAGTCATACACCACATTGTACTGTTATTGTCCTCGCTGTGTTGAACATAAATAGCTCTATTTTATAAAGCTTCAGGTCTTAAAGGGCTTTTTCATGTGTGATCAAGGTTTCACATAGAATTTAGTTACAATATCAGCATGCAGAAGTAACAACACATAACACAATGATCTTCCAAAGGCAGGTCACACCCTCAGCCACAAAAGTGACCATATTCTCTGAGATGCTTCATTTGCTCACTGTTACACCAAACTTTTCACAGGTTTTATGAATAACAAGCCTAATAGCAAAGGCTTTGCAAAGCATGGTGGAACAGCAGAGAAAAGCATAGAACAAATCAACTGTCAGGTGCAGATCATTGAAAAGGCACTCATGAAATAACCTTTTCAAATCACATTTTCAATGGTGTCACACCAAGAAACTCTGAAAACCAAACTCTTATTCCCCAGGTAAACATTAACTGCAGAATAACGTTCCAGCAGGTGTGCTTATATTGCTGCTTGCTGAAAAGCACTCAGCACAGCACAAAGCTCAGCCCTTGGAACAGTTCATGAAAGCGTTTTCTTTCACAGATTTCTGTTGGATTATGTTTTTGGGAGGAATGTAAAATAGGTGTATTAACCCATGGTACTAAACTTGCTTATGTTAATCTTTAATTTTCATTTGAGTGTGTTGAACGATGAGCTCGTGGCTATTACAAACGCTTATTGGTTTGACAGAGAAATGCAATGGTTGTGCAGTCATCTGGGTTCCAAAACTTTTCAAGTTTCTCTGCTCAGATTTGCTTTTCCTCCTAGCCCTTTCCTTCTCCTTTATTTCAGCTACAGCTGGCTTGCTTACATAGCGAGGTGATTATCGTCTGCCCATCAAACCTGTAATAAAATGCCCATTTAATTTACAGAATTTTCTTTTTAAGAGAGAAGAATATTTTTGCAAGGAAACAGTTCTCTTTGACACTCTAATTAGGAATGGTTCTTAGGATCAAAACCAAATTAACAGAGATGGAGTTTGTGTATTCCCACAGCTCTTTTATTTAAATGTTTATATTTTAAGCCAATTTTTTGGGAACAAGAGGTATATTGCAAACAGTAGTATGCTGATACCTGGAATAACGGCATCTTGGGGTGGCAGCCGTTACCTCCCTCATGTATTTGTCATCATAGCTTCTCATCAAAACCCAAATTCTTTGTCAGATCATCCCTAATTGTGGGATTTAGTATCTACTTTTTACTACATTTCTGGAGGACCCATGAGATTTAATGAAAGTAGAAGTAATTTTATTTGCAACTGCATATTTTACTTAAGCCATCAGTACTTGTTAAGTCTTGACGATCAATTTCTTTATTTTGTGGATAGAAATGTGAAGAGGGACCTTCCACCATTCCTTTATGTTTTGCTTCATCTGCTTGGGGTGGTGAGCTCCATGAGGCCCAGAGGAGAGTAAGGAGTGAGTCTGAAATGACAGTTTTGTTATTAGGATGCTGTTATAGTTCTCTAATATCATGCTGCTGCTTTTGTCTAGTATTTGCTGTACAGCGGTATCATAGGAATTTTGGCCCGTAAGGCTTGAAATGAAGCCCAGGTCTGTGCTGTCACAAGCTGTGACCTGTGCCTTTGGTCACAGTCAGGTGCCGGTTGTTTTGGGTTTGCTGACACCAGCAGTGTTTCAGTGTCAGCCTTCTCCAGGCCCGAGGGAGAGAAGTGGAGCTGGAACTGGGGTATGATATGCTCCACTTGCGGGGAAGGCAAGCAGCGTCCTTCAAAAGCTTGGTGCAAATAAACTTGTATTTTAATTTGATTACACAGGCTCCATTCCCCTTCTCACCTCATCATTTGCAGGCTCTGAAGTTATTACCTGTTAAATATTTACTTTTAAGTTCTAAGCAAAATGTAGTGTTGCCTTCGTAAATGTCTCGTAGCTTCTGTAATGTCACTACTGTTTCTTTTGTTGTCCGGATGCTTTGGAGGTCAAGTAATTCAAAAAGGATGGGTGTTTAGCTTCCCCACAGCAAAAATAACCTCGATTTTCTTCTAATTTCTATTAATATTTGTATTAAATTACCGAGATCATGTTACTTTTTTTTCCCCTCACAATAATTACTTATATTTTATTTGCTTTTATGACATTTTCTATACCTCTTCCAAAAAGCATCTCAGATATCAAACTATGAACATAACTTTTCAGACAAGAGTTTTCAGTAAAAATCTAACATTTTTTTTTTCCTGATAGAAGCCTGGGCAAGCCTATAAACCTTTTATAACTTAATGAATGTTTCACACCAGATGCTGGTTCTTTAGGTAAGCAAATCCATAGTTAGCGAGACGCAATCTTCTCTCGTGATTTAAGTTTGTTGAAATCAGATTGAGACTTTCCAGACTTGAGAGCGGTCACATTTTTCATAGCTTAACTGTAAATCATCTTTCACTTAGAAGATTTAGAGACAGACTGAGGAGCTAAATCTTTTAGTTTGCCTTCCTAACTAATAGAAGCCATTAGATGAGCCTCATTATGGTATTTCCTAAAGGATTAGATAAAACAGTTTGGTAATGTTCAAAGTAGGACAAATACCATTACAAGTATAACAGCTTTATCCTTGTAATGATCTACATGTAGAATTAGGTGTGATTACAAGACACTTAGAAATTGCTCGGATCGACAGAACCGATAATCAAAAGCTTTAGCTATGAAGTTAATAGTAACAAATAACGCTGCCAGTAGTAAATAAACGTCAAACAATTGAATTTAAATACTTGTAATTCCGATACCAATGAACAGGCAAAAAGCACCATGCTGAGTGTCAGTGCTGGACCTTGCAAGGCTGCGCTCACATCGCTGGGTAAAATGGCTGAGTAAAATGGCCTTTATTTTGGAAATTTGTTTTATGACCCCTGATGGCTTCAGTAATTGCTATGTGGGAGATACGGTTGAAGGCTGAGACCTCTCAGTACACAACAGGGATTCAGTTGCTGTTAAGCTGAAATACTAATGACGATCACAAGATACTGGCAGTTCTGAATGTGTACTTGTGGATTTTTTCCTGTATTTCTGCTGAGATCTTTTCCTCCGTTGTTTTTGTTAGGTGTCATTATTGCTTGTTTAGGCTTGAGGTTTTGTTTTTATTCTCATTTCTCATTTAAATGGTGCAGTATCTCCTCACTGCTTTTTAATTGGATGTATTTTGATTGTCTGCTCTTAATAATCGATTTGTATTTATAGCAGCATTAAATCAACTTAATGCAAGCTGTTAGTTAAAGAAATGTAAATTAAATAGAACAGTTTTTAACATAACAGAAGTTTCTGACACAGATGTAGATGTTACATTAACCCTAAGGCAGAACCAGGGATCATTCTTCTCTTTCTCCCTTCTCAGATTTTCCCTTTGGAAGTGAAGAGAAATCAAACTGACTCATGAAAACTATTTATTCTTTCCTTTCTCATATAAAGCAATAAGCCTGAAATTAAGGTGTAAAGGGACAGTGCTCACTGGCCTTCTCTAAAAATAATGCTTTGTAAGGTTAAACCCACAAGTGAGAAATATTCCACTGTGTCTCACTACATTTGAATTGCTTTCTCCATTTCTTGTAGTGACACAAAGACAAAACAGTGCCTCTATAGCTCTGGTGTTATCTCTACACACCAAAGTGGCATTTGTGCTTTAGCTCTGACAGTCTGATATCTGCTTTGGAAGGACATTATATTTCTGTGTGTTAGGTAACAAACTAAACTGACAAGACCAGGTCTTGCTATCTAGTAACTTCCTGCCTGGATATACAATTTAAAATAAGGGTGCTGCTTTATGTGTACTGCACAGTGAAATTTGGCTGCAATAAGCTCTGAACTCAGTGCTCTAAGTAAAGAAAGACTCTTCAGGAACATGATGTAGTGTTCCCGTTACAAATGCTGGAAAATAGCAACCCAAAGATTATTCTCAGTGCATGCATATGGATTTCCCTTCTGTAAAATGGTAGTGTAATTTATTTAAAGCTGCTTTGTTTTATTTTTGATAGTATAGAGAAGCTCTTGGTATTATGAGCTTTGTCTGATTAAGTGCGCAAAATGACAAACAAGGTTGTCCTGTGCTCATCTTCTTCCTTCTTTAGGCAGATAATCACCTTTAGAAGCCTGGATCCTATTCAGCTACTCTGTCAGTCAGCAATACCAAGACCCCAGTAAGCCGCATTTATCAAACTAAACACTTGATCTGTATCGGCACATCAGCTGGTGGCGAGGTCTAAGACACAAGATGAAAGTTGCAATTAGGATTTAGGTGGACATTTTATTATGAGATTTGGAATAGGTTTTCTTAGCTAATCCAAACATCTTTCCACTCAGATATGTTGACAGAGCCCTTCTGTACATGTACTTACTTCAGCTTAAGTGGGAACTGCGATGGATGTTGCCAAGATTTAATACCTCTAAAAGGAGAATACTTGTTGAGGGCAGGACACAGCAGTGGCTGGAGCCGGCGCAGTGCCTGAACTCCAGGCTGGGCTTCCTCCATCTGATAGTCGGAAGGCAGACAGTGCTTCTGGGGCACCACCCACTGCCCAGCTCTTACAGAAAAATCGAAAAACCTATTCCTTAATTAGCTAATTAGCAGCTTAATATTGTAATATATCTCAGCAGCTTCTATATGCACATAGCACATGGAAGTCAGTGGATTCTGTTAGAGCTCTACAGATGCAATGCTCAGATGTACAAAACCTAGGGGGCAGAATGCAATGCTTGCCTTTCTCGTGTTCCCCAGAAGAGCCTCTACAGTGAAAATGCATTCTTTTTCTCACTTGCATTTGTAACCCTAACTTCAGTGTTCCTCTCCTGTACGTGAGAGGTGTTTGCAGCCAGTGGTGTCTATGGATTGAAGTGGCTGGGTCACAGTAGGTGCTCTTGTGCCATTCTGTCACCTGTCCACACTGCAGACAGCCTTGCTGGGCTGTTGCTCAGTTCAAGCTTTTGAGTGTTACATGTTTTGATTTGCTACTGTCCTTGAAGATGGAGATTATTCCTCTACAGAAGGAACTCTGTAAAGATTTCACCTTCAATTTGCCTTCTCAGCGTAGGCCACGTCAGATTGTATCTTCTCTATTTTTGGTGCTTTGATCTCTCCAGGGTTATTTGTGAGTTTCCTCTTATTCTACTCTGTCTGAAATAGTGAAAGAAAAATATTCCATTTTCATTGTCTGTGTACGTTTTTAGGCATATGGGTCGGAAATTGCTATAGCCTCTGACTTTATAAATGGTGGATAAGTGAGAGATCCTCTCACAAAAGTGCTGAGGTTATCACACTATGTAAAAGAGATTGCTCAAATTTCAGTGTGATGGTGACATGCACAGCTAGAGTAATGCTAAAGAGGCAAAATCCTTCCCTTTTACTACTGAGTACAGATGGTGATCTGGACATAGTTGTACAGTGCACAGTCTGAACAGCAGAGGTCCTCAAGACCCAGCTCTTCATGCTCAAGTGGAAGTTTTACAGTAACTACATTCCATTACTTATTATATAGGAAAAAGTTTTACTTGAGGATTTTGTCACAATGTTAAACAAAATGATCATTTTGTTTTCCTTAAATATTTTTTACTTTTTGTGAAATATTAACTTATGTCTTTTGAAGTGATGCAGTAACATTTTGGAAAAGCACTTGACTCCTCCACCAAGCCTTTAGAAGAAACATACAGCAGTATTTTTAACAGAGCAGTTCCTGTGTCTGCTTTGTCATTAAAGGGCACTATTGCTCTCTAAAAGCATTATACTTTAAAAAACTATCATTAGAAAGCATGCAAGTATCCAAAACCTTATCCTAATATTTAACTTTTCTATCCAGAAACGATCAGTTCATGTCCAATTAACATTGCAGCTTATTCATACTTCACTGTAGAGTTACTAATGCAATTTGTGTGTGTGTGTGTACAGCAAGTAAAGAGTTTGCATGGTCTGTTGAATTTATGAGCTTGGACAAAACTTAAATATTTATCTACTTGTATAGGTAACTTTATTACCAGAGTCTTACTCATACCAAAGAGAAGAGCATGGACAAGAAATTATAAATATTGAGAGAACATTTTCTTCTACCGACACTACTGGCTGAGCATCTTAACTAGCTCTCTGTGGCCTGAAATCCCTTTCAACTTTGTTGCTGTTAACTTCCCTGAAACCTGGACAACTAAGCTCTGAGTAGAAAACTTAGTAGGAAGGATATAAGTTAAAGTAACTGCAGTTTACTTTAGAAATTTTTCCATGATTAAACACGCTTTTAATGGAAGGAAATGCTGAGATTTTGGCTTAGTAATTATGTATGCAGGAGAATAGGATTTGTCCCATAGTAGCTGCTAGCTTTGTGTCTGCAGGCAGAATTATTTCTGAATTGCCTAATGTTTACCTGAGCTACTAGTATCAGCTTAGTTGGTGATTCACAGATTTCCAAAAGGGGGAAAAAAACCCAACATTACAAGTTAGTTCACCACTGTCTTTAACGTGTCGTGTTTTCTGGACAATCTCATGATAGTGCCCTTTGGTAAAAGCTCTCTGAGTGATGGATTAAGATCTGTCTTGGATTTTACATGGATTAAGCTTTAAATTAACATAAAAGAATAACAATGTGAATCAATTTGATCAAAGAAAAAGTGTCACTAATTATTTAAACAGGACACTTACTACAGAGCTTTAAAGGCAAAGAAGCGGATTTCCCTTGCATGTGGATCAAATCAGAAGTATCCCATAATTGACTCTTTACAAGACCTTGCTGCAGCGTAATGGACTAGATATTAAAGCCTTAAGTATTTAAAGCTAGTTTCCGTCTTTCTCTAAATGGAGGTCTACCACTAAGAGCTATTTTACAAGTCTGACACATTAGCTACATCACTCTGAAATACACTGGGCTCTGGCTGCTCTGGTCCGGAATTTCAAGAGCTTTCAATAGTTAAATGGTGTGAAACGGGTAGCATTGAACCTGTGAGAAGGAATGAGCATCCTAAAAATAAATTCCAGATGGGGATGTCTGTTGGAAAGGAGTGGAGATAGTGGATGTTACTTTTTGTAAGCATTTAATCAGTTCCGTCTTTGCCACCTATTTTTAATTTTGTTGGTGCCTCTTGTGAAAACTCACTCTCTGGTAGGGAAAATTCTAGGGAGTATGAGCCATTATTCTTTCTGGGCTCTGAAGATAGAGTCCTCTGCATTTGTTTGATTCAAACCTGTCTTGGTTGAGTTCTATTACAAATATACTGGTTCATGTATGAAGGCGTGTTGTATTTTACCATCTAAGGAGCACGTGCCTGTTTTCTTTTGGGGAACATGCATTAAAACTATTCTGAACAAAGGTCCTGCCACCGTCTAGTTTAGTCCTTCTTTGCATGAGCAGTATCACGTCGCTTATACTGTCAAAATATTAGAGATGTTATTTCTAGGGCAACTAAAGGTAATACAGTTCATCCAACTTTTTATAAACAATCACAAAAAGGAAAAGAGATGATAGGTACTCACGTTAAAAAGTTGGCAGGTTTGAGTTTATGCATTTTGTTTTATTTTAAGTATTACTGAATATAAAACTGCGTGTTACATTAGGTAAGGTTTCTGTTGATATAACCTTTTATTTGTATTGATCTGTATTTATATTGTTGTGCTTTGCATGGACACAATGAACATCTTCCATTCTCATAGTTTTCCATTAATCTATGCTCCAGTAGTCTCTCCTGTGGTGTATCCCTGTCTTTATCTCAAACTTTGCTGTTTCAGACAGCTCTGTACATGTAGTTCAGTAGTGTTACATCGGTATAAGAAGGTTGTGTGCTGTATTTCTTGATCATTTTCTTTTTGTATGGAAATAACTCATATAAATACTCCTTTACTACAGTGGTTTATACTATATATACTTATAGGATAGTATTACTTGGAAAGCAAAATAGTTCTTAATAAGATCCAGAATTTACTTTTAGACAATTTCTGTCTTCTAATGGGAGGTAGAAATCAAATCATCCTGAAATCAAATGCAGTTCAGTCTGGAAACACTGGAACTTTGTGAAGAAAGAAATTTTGTCCCATAGGTACAACTTAAAATTCCATAAGATGTGGAAAATTTGAATATCTTATCTTCAGTTTGTACCATCTGTGACTTCAAACCATACCAAATGAATTATATTTTTCACATTTCCTCAAAATAACATTGTAAATATTAAAGCCACAAATTATACTTTGAAATGAGACTGGACATTGACTGTGATTACTCTGAAAGTTGGGCTATTTCATACACAAAGATCAAAGTATGCTCCTAACTGTTTCAAAGGAGAAATACTTCTTAAAAGTTGCTCAAAAACTTTGGCTTATGGGTTTAGCTGTTCCTTTCTGTATAGGTGAAGAGAGAGAGCCAAGTTTTCAAGTATTTATTTTAACAATTATTCCTAGGCTTGTCATCTTCTCAGAGGAAAAGACCTCCCATATTCTGGTTAAGCCATGTGTTCGTCGTGGGAATGCTGGGCTTTCTTCATTCAGCTGCAGTCAAGGTTTGGGCAGCTCATAACAAGTAGCTTAACAAAACCTCATTTTTTGTATTTGGCAGGTTGACGTTGTCTGCCCAGTAAGGGTTAGAGTAATATTTTCAGCAAACACTGGTTCTGCAAAACGATCTCAGTTTAGCACATTCCAACCACACACATGACCAGACGTACCAGCTGACCACATCCCCTCCAGCCCTGGCAGTGCAGGGCAGAACCCATCTTCTCACAGTCTAGACAGGGCTGAAGAAGCAGATCTGTCTCTGTCTGAGTGATTTTAGGATTTCTACTATTCCTTCCAGACTGACTACGTACGACAGATTTATGACGGATCAGTTCTCCGCATCAGTACAATGCTCAGGTACACGGGTTTTGTGCAATGGTGTAGGGTGGCCATTCTGGGGAATGCCCAAAATTCTCACTGTAGATGGGGAGGGGCAGCAGTTCTGCAACAGCAGCAACCCCCTACTTGGGGCTGCGTTCACACTCATGGCTTGCATCCCCTAGTTTTTCCCTGCTGACTCCAAAACAGAGTTCCTATGGCAAATATTTTTTTCCAATGACCTTCCAACTTTCCACATCCTGCTCCCATACCACTGTGGAAATATTCTAGCTCTTCTTCTGCTCTGGCCAGTAGAGGTCCACTGTTAAGTTCACAGTTCTAACTGAACTGTTAAGGTTTTTACATCTCATTCTGAAAGCTGCATGCCTTTCTTCAAATCTAATAGTTAATACTCTTTAAGAAAAGCTTGTTGACTTAAGTCATGTCAGAAGGAGACACTTAGACCCTCAAGGTTCCTTTGCATCGTTGTACCAATAAAAGGGCGTCTTAGTTTCTATTTCTTCCAAAGAAAGTAAAACCGAGAAAACTCTTTAAATTCTTTCAGTTGTAAGAGTTCTGCCTGAAGTACTTTTCCCAGGTTATCTTTGTTTTATACCAAAACCAAATATTTTAATCAAATTTCCATTGACTTTCTTACCCAGAAAAGAGCTAATAAAAGGAGGAAGGCTTGTCCAAAGGAAGCACTGTGGATGATGTGGATTTGCAGAGCAGGTCTGGGAGGCAACAAGGGCTGCTATCCATCTCCTTCTTTGTCCTCAATTGCAAGGCACAGCTGGGCATGTACCCACACTGAGGCTTCATTCCCATGGCCTCTAAATAAAAACATTAAACTAACATAAACATTAATTTTCATTAAATAAAAAAATAACCTGAGTAACCAGTAAGAAACATATGAGACTAATCATAAAGAAAATTCTGATCTTCACAGCAAGAAAAATAAACTCTCGTGCCAAAGGCTCTTTCCCCACACATTGATATTTTCCTTCAGCTCATGAAGTTGCATCAGAGCTGATTTTTTGCTGCAAAAATGAATGCTAACCTTTAACTGTGTGTGTGTATATACTTGGAGCACCCAAAATGGTTACTGAAGGTGCCCAAAATTTGATAGGTACCATTTGTTCAGAAGAGATCTGAAGGCAGAAATCAGCACCTTGTTGTGCTGCTGAATGACAGAAGTTTGCCTGGATATAACTTTCATTACCAGGTCATTGAAAATATAGCAGTGCCTCATCTATCTATTTATCTATCTACCAACATAAAATGAGCCACTGAAATAATAAACTTGAAAGGTATGTAGAGTAGTTGTGAAATATGCAGACTTGAAAGACAGGTAGACTAGGTGGACTTAATAGATCAGCAGCAGTAGAGCTCTGTACCACATTTTAAAACAGTATCATCATCCATACCTGGTGCGAGGTGTGTATCTTTATGAATGATCTTCTAATTCAGATTGAAGCCAGTGTTTCTCATACCAGATGTAATTCCAAAGAGAAACACTAGAGCACATAACCACCAAGGTATTTCTTCTTCATCATAGATTGCAGGCAGTTCAGCTAACTACCAATTTGTCCAGCATGAAAAGCACAAGGTTATGCAAGTTATGCCTTGCATCTGCCTTCTGAATTTGCAGAAGATGCCTTCTGAATTTGCAGCCCTTTAAAAGCTCTAATTGCACAATTATTGATGTGTCCAGATGTACCCATAAGATTTGTTCATCTTCTGTCTTGCTAGAAGCTGCCATCCAATTCTTGACTTGTATGCAGTTTTGTGTTTTGATCAGTAGTATTCCAGTCCTGTTACAAATCATAACGCAGAATTTTGTTTTTACAGGAAGTTCTGTGGAGTACCACAGAAGTTTCCAAATCTGATGAGCAGCCGGCTTGTGATTTGAAACAAAACAATGCTCTCGTTTAAAGCTTTCATTCCTAGGCCTTCTATAAACGCCCTTAGAATCTACCAAACTAAGCTAACATAAATTTATGAATAATATCCTCAAGATACAAGTAAAATTTACTTGTGTCTTTAAGCTGTTAGTTTTCTTCAAAGACTGCAGCCAGTTAGTATGCCCCAGGCTCTGCTTCCCTCCATCCAGCATGCCCCTTAGAACATTAAATTAATTGTGTTAAACTTCCTAGGGGCATTAATGGAAGATGTTAGAAGTAAGGGTATGAATCTTGGTTCACAGGCACAAATGTTTTATTTCATCTCCAGACAGATTCTTTTTGAGTAATGTGTAATTTGGTTTTCATTTCCTCTCAATCTCTATTTAAAAGGAACGGTTTTCTGCATTATTATTTGCTGCTGCAGTTAATCTATGCATTAAGAGTAGGAAAACTTACTTTTATGACAGAGAGGCTTGCATGCTACTTGAAAAGTTTAATCCATCATTGTTTGTTTGTCAGCTGTTTAGATTTCATTCACTTTGAGTCGCAATCTTTTCTCTCCAACTTGTGTATGTATAAAGTATGAAATAAGTTCAATATGTGTACATGAGTTTGTGGGTGTGCGTCTCAAACTCTGTTCTGACCGTCAGAGGTTGACTCATTTCTTTCTTGGTTTTCCCAAAGCCCGTTTCTGCAAATCAAGAAGCGTGGCATGGGAAAGGTATCTATACTCCCCCTACCTGTATTTGGAAATCTCAGGTTTGGCGTATGCAATACAGACAGATCAGATGCAGAGCTGCCGTGTGCTGTTTGGGTTTTAAACAGTCTTGTGTTAGATTGTATTTATTTGTGTGATGTTTCAACTGGCGGGCTATCCTCAGTATTACTTGAGGTGGTTCCATTCTTCCATTGTGCGTGGGTTGGTTCACAGCTCTAGTATCAACGAGCATCCCAAGATGGTTTCTGCCTGTCAGTTTCAAGTAGAAAGCAATGCCCTTGTGCTCAGCCTTCTTCCCAGCCACAGTACTTTTGTCACCAGGTGAAAAGTGCCACTCCAAAGGAACGATGTCAGAGGAAACCTCCCGTCCCTTGGCTGATGAAAGCCGCTGTCTGCGTGGAGCCAGGTCAGTGCCATGAGCTCCAGAATGCAGCAGTTGTCAGTACTTCTTGAATCCCAGTTGCTGCTTTTCAGTGTAATCACCCAGAAGAGGGTACTGAGAGGCTCCAGGATGAATGTAGCTCAGCCTTTCTGCCCCAGAATTGTGTGGCTGGAACGCACTGAGATAAAGGAGGAATCCCACCATCAAGCTGGACTTGCTAAGGCAGAACAGCTGACAAGGGAGTACCAAAGCTGTCAAATACTTACTTGCCACAACCAGTATATTTCTGCTCTTAATATTAAAAGTGTGTCAGAATTTCCATTATAAAGCACTTATTTTGTGGGTTTATAGCTTTGCCATAAAAATACACCTTGGGTTGAGTCTTGGCACAAAGCCATTTGGCGGCTTCTAACACCATATTAATTCAGAACATCCAGACAACGTTTTTAAAGACCAGTATCTGAAACATCAGTGCTTCTCTTTTCTTTTTTCCCTTTCCCAAGTACCTTGTTTTATGCAGGGCTTGCAGAAATCAAAGATGGGTGAATACATTTACAACAAGAATCTGAAATGTCTGGAAGTCCTCTTCAGAAGTGAGGGCCGTCTACAAAATTCTCTGGCCAGATGGTAAGGCTGCATAGAAACCACCAAAAATGAATCAACAAGATCCCTGTCTTGTCCAACAATCTGGCTGCCATTGCTTGGAAATTTTAGTGGAAGAATTTTGGCTAACCAGGAGCTAGCTGCCCAGTATTTATGAAGATATAAGCTAAAATATCAATTTTGGAATGAAATCAAAGAATCTCAGGTCACCTTTGAAATCTACAGCTTAACAAAAAGATTGTGAGCTGATGATCTCTGTGAGATAAGAAATTAGGAGGAAAATATACTTGTAATTTAAATTTACCAATAAATCAGCTCAATAAATAGAACACCCTCTACTTTTGAGCTATGGGCTTCGCAAGAAGCACATATGGTCTATTCAAATTCCAGCCCCAGTGAATGACTGGAAAGATGGACAGAAACTGGGATTCCTTGCAGCCAAATCCTGTAACTCAAGTACTCTTTATAAAATGAATGATGAAAAGGGGCGATCCTAATCTGATCCCTGGCCTTACTGTACAATTAGGAAAAGTGATAATCTTGGTTTGTAAAACAAGGAAAATTGGCAGCTGTGGAAAAATTAAAGGAAGTAGTTCAGTTAAATATTAGACTTATGAAAAAATTGGCCACAAAAGCTGTTCTGAGGCTGGCCAGGACAGAGCCTCAGAAATGTCTAGGGAAGGTTCTTCAATCAGTTCAGGAAATGTGAAGACATGAAGCTGAAAGTGCTGAGCTCCAAAGGAATGAGGATAAAGCTCATAGCTTTTCTCTAGATTTGGTCAGTTTACTTTTTGAATGTATATGAGGATCTGGGAAATGAATGGAATAAAGTACCCTTTCTCAAACTGAAGTTATTGGACCAGGCAGACTGAAAAAGAATAAATTGATTACAAGCAGAGACAGTGACTGCTGGAAGACATGACACATCTCAAAAGTGGTAAAATTGGTTTTGAAAATTAGACCTCTACTTCAGAGCAAGAAATGTGGCTAAAATGATGGATAAGCTAAGAAAGGATTTGGGTTTCATTATGCTCAGTAACAGAGTGAAATCTGCTGGAAATGCTGCCTTACAAATTAAATCTCCAGAAATTTTCTTTAATTATGTGGCCCAGGTGAAGCGCAGTGTCTGCAGATTGCACGGATTTTCCTGGTACAGCAGTTCCTTGTGGCAGAGCGATGGAAATCTCATTTTAGGGGCCTTTGCAGAAGTGTTAGCTGCTCATGTCCTTGCAAGTCTGAGGAAGAGCTTAATCGTCTCCCATGCTAATGCACTGAATTGATTGCAAGTTACATTGGTCCATGCCAAACCCCCCTGCTCCACTGGGACTGCTGAGGCTGGAGTCACTGCTGCCATTAGTGCTGCTGTTAGCAGGGATAAAGGCATGGCTGTGCCATGGTCAAGGCTTTGGCATACTTTTTAGATTCCCTGAAAGTTTTTTCCAGCTAAAAATCAGTTCTCTGGATCCAATAAATACACAGTCTGCACACAGTGGTCTACCACATATTGATGCTGAGGGAAAGCAGCCCATTACCCCGCACCTTGCTGTTCAGCGAAAGCAGAGTGGTAAGAAGTGCTACTGGGCATCAAGGAAATGAATGGGGATGGGATAAGTGAGCTTTCAACAATTTTTGGACCTCACTTGAGTTCTGATTAAAGTCAAATGGTGGCCTGACCAGAGCCTGCAGAGCCAATAACAGCAGCAGGGGAGGAAGCAGCCTCCAGAGCAGGACCGGACCTACTGCAGTTTGAAAAGATGTGTTTTGGCTCCACACCTGTAAGCCATAGAAGATGGGGAGCAGGTATCATGCAGCATGCCTGTTCTGCATTATCTCTTGATGGTATCTCGATATGAAGGAAAACACTCAGACAGGACCTGATGTAGTGGCAAATGCTCTGTAATGTGCTGAAAGTCATCAACCTGAAATCAAACCCAAAGGCAAGTGAATCATTGCAGGCAGAAGTAACTCATTATGAGTCCACAGTCAGCCAGGGAATGGATTGCACCGACAAAAAGCAAATGGAGGCAGGACAGCCCCAGCCAGCTCCCAGACAGTGGCAGCCAGGTAAAGGCTTGGGGTTTTCTTACAGATTACTGCTACTGCTACTTCAGACAGCTTATCTGTGGCTTTGTTAACGCTGTAAAACCACTGCATGCATTTGGTGAGAAGGAAACCATTTCAGTGGCCAGCATGGGGTGATTTAACATCTTCAGTCTTTGAAAAAAGCCATGTTCCTGCTCCCACTCCTGCCTCCCACATTTCAGACACCTTCCAGGCTGGACACAGATGCTGTGATGAGGGCAGCACTGACAGAGTGAATCAAAGGGCTTGAGAGGATGGTGGCTTATTACAACAAAACATTTATGTTCTCAGGAGAGAAATTAATATTCCACTCAAAGAACATCTGACAGTGGTTAAACCTGTAGAACATTTTCACTGCCGTCTCTTTAGAAAAGGATATATGTCTTGGACAGAGCCTTGGCAGGCAGCAGGGATCTGACTGACACTGCCCTGATGGACGTCTGCCTTCTCTGGGATAGGTATTGGGCTGGGGGCAAAGGTGTCCTCCCTGCTATGGGGCAGAGTTGTGGGCATTTTAGTAGATAAGCATAATTGTGTTAAAGGAACGTATGGCGTTATTGTTCATGACTTCCTCCTAACAGAAGTTTGCTGAATATCTTTGGCTTTGTTAATTTGTTAGTGTTAAATAAGGGATTTTGACATTCAATTCTCCTTCTCTCTGGTTGTAGGGAAACAAAGATGATCTGTGCCTTAGTAAAAGATAGGTGCTGACACGTGTCTATTTATGTCTATCTGTAAAATATTGTGATGGTTTCTTGGGTCTCTGTATGTGAACTAAGTAATAGACGGATGATCTCCTTGCTACACACATCAAAATTCGAAGGGTTTTTTGTGCTATAGCAAACGGGTTCAGTTTTAAAGTTATTGTACCTAAAGCAATACTTTCCAAAGCATGTCATGTTTTTCATACTCGGACCATCATGGAGCTGTCACATTGTGTTCCTCTCCGTTCCTTGATGTGCAGCAGCAGAGCGTAATAGCAGAGATCTGGAAGGAGAGGCAAATAAGGTCGTGGTTTTGAGAGCATTTCTTTTAAAAACAGCCATCTGAAGTGCTGGAGATCTTAGGGAGCTGAGAACCAAGAGGACAAAAGCAAAAAGAGTTCTTCTGAATAATCTGATTTTAATGTGGTTGTTTCATTGTAAAGCTATTTAAAGCTTTCTTCATGCAGCTGGAGGAATCATACTGGAAAATCTGTTCTGTAAAGATTTTCATCACTTTGTTAAACCTCAGCTGAATGAGCTTGAATCTAAATCAGTAGCGCTGCAAAGTTTCTATGGGTTGTCCAACAACACTGACCTGTATCAGCAGAGGAAACATTTCATGACACATGCAGCAGTTTTGTTCCACGTGCAAGCAGTTGATATACGTTTTGTATACAGTGTGAGTGCCAGGTCCATTTTAAAACCAAGAGTGGGAAGGACAAGAAAACTGACGGGATGTGGGAAGGCCTCCTGCAGAAGAAAGGCTCTGCCGTTACTCTCAGCTGTTATTTGTGCTGATGTTGGGGTCTTTGCTGTGGCTGTGCTTGGAAGTTCTTGGATTCTGCTTCTAGAACTCAAAGCAATCTGTGCTTTAAAAATTGACCCAGTGGGGGCTGTAGGGTTTCAGGTTTGTTTGCTTCCACATCCATTCTCATTTCAGCTTTATTGTGCCTGCTTGGCTCTTCAGTGTAATGGCGCCCTTGATGGACTCAGTGCTGGGCACTGCGGTGTGTGCCATGCTGGACATCAAGTATGGGTGATTCCTGGATCCCTGTAAACTCTGCTCATCTTTGCAGAGCAGGGCCTTAAACAGCCAGTGCTCCATTTCAGCAAAGTGCTGAGCTCCCTCAAAGCAAACCACCTTGCAGAATGAGGCCGAAGACTATGACTGAGGAAGAGGTGTGAGGAGACCTTTATTAGTATGGCACATATTTAAACCATAGGAAAGCCCACAAATGTTACTCATTTTAAGCGTATTTCACACTTTTTGACTATTTGAAATAACCACATTTGTAAAAACTTCTTTTAATGAATAGAGCTCTTTATGTACAAAGGCAAACCTTTTTTTTTTTTCCTTAGGTACAGTACTCTTAAAATACTATTTCTTTTGTAGGTCTGGCTGCTCCCATCGTCTGTTCATTATTGCTTACTGCTGCAGAACCCTCAAAAACGGAAAACAGGCAACTCAGATTATACTTTATCTTAAAAGATTTTGCTGATCTCTACCACGAATTCATCAGGACTAATGAGACAGATAAGTAAAGGATTTTGTTATTACATGCCAACTCCATAAAGATACTCTGGGGTAAGCGGAGAGGTGGTACAATCTTTGTGTGTGAGTGATGGGAAAGAGCTACCTGGTTACAAATTCTGGTCCCACTGAAGTCGGCAGGGGTTCTGCCATTTGCCTTCAACAAAGCAAAGGGTTTCACCATGTGTTTAACAGGAATATTTTGCTGGAGTTGTTGTCAGCATACTAGTAAACATACATTTTAAAATTGACCATCTTTTTCGCATTTGAATGTTTGTTCACCTTGCATATCCTTGATGAATATTTGATACAAAAAATTCTCTTCGATTTCATTTTATTTCAGGTAGGTTTTGAGTTTGTTCATTTTTTTACTTCTTGTGCATTTAGAGACCCCACGTGGCAGTGTCTGGGCTAAAAACACAGTAGGGGAATGTTCACATATTTTGTATTGCTGAGATTTAAACTGAATTAAAGAAAAACAGAAATGAAAACATTTGCATTTGTTTATGTAATTTTAAAAAATCACATAAAGCTGGGCCCGAGCTAGCCGAGAATATCCCTGTAATGAACACAGGCCTTTACCTTTTTGCAAGCACACTGTAACTGGAGAGGCGCACATATCATATCTACCATATCAACGACATTTTAGAGTATGTAAAAAAAACCCACTCTATTTGTCTTAGGAAATATCGAAAACTTTTATAGGGAATTTGGAAAATATTTTTTGGCCAGCATGAAAGGTGAAATCCTGCAGCACGAAGTACAGACATGGGCACAGAGACTGAACAGACGGGCTGCTGTAAAACAACCATTTAATAAGGCATTAAAATGCCATCGACTTGGACACATAAAAAAAAAAGCTATGAAAACAAATGCCTTTCAAATAATTAGGATCTTATGCTTGAGACCAGTGTTGATCTCTATGCAGAGATTTTCCTGCTGAAATCAGACCAGCCTAAGTCTGATCGTCTAAGGAAGGAATTAGCAGCGTATAAATCGGCTGCTGCTCGAGATTTTTCTGTTTCTGCCATACATAACTATTCATTTAAATGGCCACTTCAGACTTTCTATCTCCTTCTTTCTGTTTCCTAGAGTAGTTTGAAACACATTTGACTTAGTACGCCAGAATAATTTTTTAATTGAATCTTGAATTTTTATCATGAGTATGTGAAAGGGTTGAATTACCAGCTCCTGCCCACACTGTGTAAGTGAATCTGAGCCAAATGCAGCCAGAAATAGCAACAGAACCCAGTTCTGTTCTCCAAAACATAGTGTGACTTTGCTTTCACTTGAAGTAATATGCCTGTGTAAGGAATAGCAATAGTCGGTAGTGATAGCTGGTGTGTATAATGCATCAAAATGATATAAATCTATCCTTCAATTTGAGAATAATTTTATCACCTATAATGTATGCAAATACAAGAACAAGAAGCAGAGTTGACCGTTCATGTCTATGTATTTACTCCTGGATCACTGCTGTCACGGTAGTCCTTGTCTGGATACCTCAGAAAAGATGCTCTGGTTACAAAGAGCGTGTTCAAAACAACAGCATCTGTGATAATGTAGTTAACATTATTAAAAAAAAAAAAAAAAAAAAAGTAAAAGCGATGTTGTCCAATAGATGAGCAAAAAATTCTCAACTTTAAGCTTGTATTTAATAGATTTCACAAAAGAGATGTCTAATGAATATTGCTTTTCACATACAATGAAGTTACTGTTTTGATCTCCATTAACATCAATAATCTTGGATAAATGAATGTGCGTTCCTTCTGTATTTTGTCTTGTTTCCTGTTCTGTCGTTAGCCAACAGTTAACCCCTAAGGCACATATTTTTAAACTTCTAATCTTTCTTTCAGATCTGTAATTTCAAGTACTCTTAGATTTTGTATTTTTAACAGAATTTGACACAGATGAGAACCCTGTGTGTAACTCTCATAGCCATGCAGAATAGGAGATCTTTCTCTTGATATTATGATTTCTTCTATTAATCAGTTTTATATGACTTTCTGCTAGCCTAGCTTTTATAAAGGTGTGAAAACTTGCACTGCAGAGGTATTTTATAGATTGCAATCATAATTTCTGAATAAGATTCTAAATAACTGGTCTGGTTATAAAGCTTTGGGTGCAATTTTTAGGTTCCTGGGAACTGCTGTTAAACCTCTGTTGCCATTTGGCTAGAAGTACATCCCAATTAGTGACCCTTCTATCTAGCAGTAGCTGTATGTGAGTGATTTTTTCTTTTTTTAAGTCAGTCGTAAATGATTAGTCCAAAAGAGTAGCATAAAACTTCGAGCTAGTCCCCTGCAGGAGTCGGCTGGAGGAAATTAAAGGATCAACAACACAAGGGAAGCACTGAGGTAGGATTGTTCCAGGCTGCAGCCACAGGCTTTCACATGCACTCAGGAAATTGACTTCATCAAAAGCTGAGGATGCAGGCGTGAGGATGAGGAGGATAACACAGGTGATGATTCTAAATCATGGCTCAATATCATAGCGTTTTCCAAGGGAGAGGTTCCGTCCCTGCCCTGAAGAAAGCAGGTTTTCTATATAAAAATAATCTTCTCCTTGTGAATTAATAAAAGTTCAGCACAAATCTGAGCTATAAATCTAATATAATTTAATAAATAATGAAGACTCAGTTTCCTCAAAACAATATCAGTTGGATGTGGGTTTTTTGCACAAGAAAAGCATGACTCCTTATAAGCTCTAGTGCTCTGTTCAGAGTGTTATTGCCCTGTGCACGTTTGTGTGTTTGTGAGAGCTGTAAAACAAAGGACTCCAGAGTGCTTGGGACTTACAGGCAGGCAAGGCGTTTTCTTTAATGCTTCTAAGTAAATTCTTACTGCAGAAATTTGGATATTCTGGGTCTGTGATGAAGCTGAAACTTTTCTAGGAGTTGGAAAGAATCGCAAGAGGGGAAATGCATAAATCTACATCTGGAGCCAAGTATGCTGGGAAGGCGTAAAGAGATGGGGGAGCAGGAGTGCCAGAACAGGGCTGAGAGCATGAAATTCTGCGGGGAAAAGTGGGAGAAAGAAAGAGGAATGTCCCAGGAATGAAGCTCTTATAATGTTCAAATCTTTCCTCGGAAGTAAAACTGTGGAAGGCTATAATCCAAATAAGGAAATTAGAACAAAAATTAACAATATTCAGCTATTCAGATGTCAAAAGAAACAGCAGAGTTATTGGTGTTAGAGGTTATTGCCAGGAGGGAAAAACTCAGCATGCTTTGGGTAATTAAGCTTCATTGGAGAGCATGGATCCCTTCTCCAGGTAAGAAATGCTTTTATAACATGGCATCTTTTGCTATTGTAATTAAACACCACGGACTATTCTGCATATGAAGTCTTAAACACTTTAGTCCTTTATCATGGGATTTTACTGGCCAGGCATGTGTGTTCTTATGGCAAAAAGCATTGACTGCTATAAAAAAAGAAACCCAAACATTTCTTTTTATGACTTGACTTGCTGTATTTTTATATATATTGAGCCAAATCCATCCCTTGTGGAGCTCAGTTGAAGCCAATAAGGATAGATTTGGCCCATGTCTATATGAGAAAGGTGGTGACAATTAAAATATATTGTTTAATAATGAGAGCTATGGTAGTGAAGTGTCTTTGTGTCTATGAAATTATACACCACGACACCACACTGCCAGTAGAGAGTGGGGCTAGCAAAACACATAAGAGCAGTTTCTGATGGAAAGGCAAAAGCACTCTAACTTTTATTATTATGATTAAGTATCACAAAGGCAAGACTAATTTAGGTAACATCTCCAGAAGTCTCATTTATAGTGTAGTATTTTGCCACAGTGCATTTTAAAATATTTCTTGAATGTAATTATATGTGGCTATCAAGGGTAGTATGACTGGCTGCCATTAGCAGTAAGTAAAAGAACGGTTCTTATTTCATTTATATTTTAGTGATTTTCAGTAATACTGCAAAAAGGAATGCAACCTATCAAATGAAATGTGCAGACAGCCATTATTATCACTTTATATTGGTAGTTCCCAGTGGTTCCTCTGTGTGAGGCATTGCACCAACACATGAAAGCCATTGCTGATACCCTGAAGATCTTCAGATCTTGCCTATTTAGGCGGTGAGATATACAAAGCTTATTGCACAGGCAACCAGGTCGTCTGTACAAAACCAGAACAAATGAGTTTTGTTTGGCTCCTTGACATGGTGGGTTGCATGAAGCAACTCTTCTCTTGTATCCCTGTTGGTAAGTTATAACAACATTTATATGCCAAAGCCTTACTGAACTGTCTACCAACCTGTATCCCTTTAGGGAAGATATTTGGGTAATGGATACTCACAGACAGTAACCACAGCCTTAAACCCAAGCTCTACAAGAGGGTTGCCAGAAAGCCAGGCTCAGCCATGCTCCTCTGTAAAGAAACTGAGTGCTTAGAGAACACTGGCCAGTAGCAATGGAGCCCAGGAGCAATGGCCGAAGGCAATCCATTGCCCTGCTGATGGGCTCCAGCTGAAAAGATATCTCTTAAATGAGAATAATAACTTGGGAAGTCTCTGACCCTCAAAAACAGAGGAAAAGAAAATGCGCAACAGAAATTCTTTTTACTGTAATTATTACTCATTCTGAATCTCTATTATAGAAATCTGGCCTTTGGCATTGAATTAAGATAATATTTTATTAGAAGAAAGCATGATTCATCGAATTGATGCACTGCAGTATCTGTGGAAAGGAAAACTGGGAAAGACACAAAAGAAGCTGGGCTATGGAAAACCATTGCCAAACAGAGAATCTCATTCTGCACTAAGAAACAACAAAAAAGAAGAAAATATTTCCAAAGAAACATCTGAGCATAGCATTGGAGCCAAGTGAAGAATTATTACTACATTAGGCTTTCAGAATGGGGCATGCAGTGTATGTGGTAGGAGAATACCCTGTCATTTTGAAATTAAAGAAAAGTGCATGTGTTCCACATCAAAACTCAGATCCTCAGAAGGCTTGTATGCGTGCTGCCAGTTGCTTTTGCTCTTTGTCAAGAATATTTTTATTTTCTAGTTACCATTTTCTCCCTTTCTCTCCTCTTTTTCATTTTCAAGTTCACTGTTTCTTTGTGTTTATTTCCTTGCTGTTGACTTCCTGCTTCCATTCTTTTGCTCTCTGTAGTATGAGTATTGATTTTCAGGCAATCTAATTAACTGCTTTGCAGAGGTGAGTAAAGATTATTTTCACGTTATGCATGACACAAATGATACAAAGCAAAAATTAAATAGTTTACTAATGGCTGTAGGCTGAATCATTGCTGAGTATATTAGGATGGGAAATCTTGAACTTCACTGGAATTCTGAGACAATCATTTAAAGCTGTTTTCGAAATCTTTTGAGTTAATTGTGCAGCTTGCAGAACCAGCTCTTTCTTGTGCACCATCTTGGGAACAGGAAGCACAGCATGTTCCACATGTTCTTCCATCGGTGCCATCCTGTGGCCAACTCTGCTTCTCCCCACCTGTGTCACACTGGAGCAAATGGTCAGAGGATCCACAGAGGCACTCACTTGCCTCTCTCTAAATGTGCAGTATTTGTTGAAGGCTGAGATTCGCCCTTTTGCTTTTCCATGCACATCCATGCAGTCTGCTTGCATTAACACCTCCCAGTCTTGAAGTGCTTAGGCAACATTTATACAAAGAGTTAAACCCCCCTCTCTCCTTGCATGTTCCATATGAAGAAATGTAGAAATACTAAGGGTCATCCATTCAAAAGTCTGTGTGACAGGCATGTGCTCACTTCTAGCACAAAGTGTAAATTCAGTCTTTCTCTGTGACGCTGGACAGAAATCCCACTGGAAGTTTTTCCTGCCTCTAACCTGTCTACTTTCTTTCATAATGATAAATGATGGGAATGCTTGAGGGAGGGGGGAAACTATCTAAGCTTTGAACTGGTTGTGTCTGTAGAGGAATGGGAAAGGAGAATGTTGATTCATTTAAAACGGAACTTTTATATGGCTAAAATCTTTGATATTTTTCCCATTTTGATAATTTTTTTTTTTGCATTCTCGTAAGTAAGTTTAAGGCTAAATCATTACCCAAAGGTGTCTCATCAGGTAAGACAATGTGGCTACTTTTATTTTTCACTTTAAATTTAATTGATTACCTTTCCCACTTCCATTTTGTTCTGCACATAGTTGCTTGGTAGCAGTCACCTTTGCTTTCAGTCAAGGTATCCATTGCGTGCTGACTGTTTCCCATTACCTCTGAAGCACAAAGCAAGTTCATCACCTTTCCAGGATGTCTTGTGATTGATTCCTCATGTCTGGGGAAATATGCTCTAAAGTTTCAGGCTAAAATGAGTGCTTGGATTTAGTGTGAATAATCAGTGGTTTAAGACTTATTCTTATGGACTATTCATCTATTTATTAGATACACAACTAATATTAAGTATAATATAATGTGTTAAATTTAAAATGTTATTATTCCCTCAGTAGCTGCTCAGATGCACTGGGCATGACTAAACCATAATTTGCAGAGTGTGTCTGCATCATCCATCAAACGCAGCTACTCTCTGCCTCAGACCTAACCTGTGCACAGCAAAGCCAAGGCTAAAAGCCTTGAAAAGAAGATCAGAGGCCTAGTCTTGCCATGCTGAAATCTATAAAAGTTTTCCTACTGACTTCAACAGAAACAGGACTAAGCCTTATGATTCTGGCAGGAAAATCTGAGAATATTCCTTTACAACTCTCTACTGAATGCTGAACTCCAGAATACATTGTAGTCAGCTGTATGTAAGACAAAGACTGTTAAGGAAAGATAGTAGTTTTGCACATACTGTTCTCCGCACATGCTGTTCTTTAGTAAATATTTATCAAAGGATGCATCCATTCCTGCTGGCAGCGTCTGAGGCATTGGACAAATTTGGCCTGATTTCCTGCTGTCAGTGCAAACCTCCCAGCTAGAAGCTGCATTTATCAAGTTTGTCTTTCAAAACTGTTAAAATCGTTCTTGTCCAAGTAGATAGTGCTGACAAAAATGGTCATTTGATGAAATACTCTTTAAAAAAAGACATGTCCTCCAGCTTGTAAGTACAACCCCACTGAAAATATTCATCAAAACTGTAACAAAGCACAGCTAAAAGCTGAAGATTTGTATTTGCTGAAAACTACGGAAAACAGCAACAAAAAGAAAACCAGATGAAAGTTTGTTGGCACTTGCAGGATACTTGTTCAGGCCTCTTACCCTCTATTTGTCTGTGGAACTAGAGCCTTTTGACCTGTTCTACCTATTCCTCCCATTTTCATTTCAGTGTGTTTTACTTTTCTTTTGCTTGAACAAGTTTATAATTAACATAAATCAAAATAAGCCTGATTTTAATTGCGCTAGCATTATCAGCACTTTGCACTAATTTATATACCCTTTTATTTCCTCTTTTAAGCTCTTTCTAGGTCAGACTCAGGCTTGGGGCTGTGCTTTAGTGTACACTGAGCGAAGGATATGGCGGCTGAATAGAAAGGGCTTAGATCCCAAAGCCTCAGGGCTTACTACCACCAGATGCCTGAGCTGAAAGCTCTCTTTTGGAGTGCAGTTTTTCTGGAAGAAAACCTGAGGAGCTGCAGCTGCGCCTTCTCTACCTATGCCTGGTACTTACAGCACCTCGTGGCTAAGGGGACCCGTGGTCAACTCCTCAGCTCCTGATGGACACGTAGCCTGCAGTCTAGCATGGGCTGGGAGAGGTAATGGACTGGTGGAGGCTGTTCCACCCACATGGGAATAATTAGCATTGCAAGGACTGTGAGGCCGCAGGCCACTGCCCAGGTCGTGCAGAATGGAAAGAAGAAATGTGTCTAAACCCCAGGCTGGCTGCTAATGGCATACCTCTGGGATACTGGGACTCTTGGGAGCATTTCTCTAAACTTTGTGTTGTGAAGAACAGCTGGCAGTGGCAGCAGTCAGGGGGTGGCTGCTACCCAGCCCTCCTGGCACTGAGGAGATGGCTTTGTGCATGCCCCTTGGGGGGGTGCATCTTCCTGGGGCTACATGAAGATCTGGAGGTCTATGCTATCTTTTAATTATTGAAGGCTTGTTACATTAAATCCACCTGACTGCTGAAGCTCAGTCCCAGAAACTGCCTGTCAGGGATGCTTTCTGGCTGCCATTACAGGGAGGGACTCACTGTCAAACAGGTGTCTGGCCTCACTAGGCCTCGTTTGACCGCATTATGCTTTGCAAGGCCTTGCTAGATTTTGCTAGGTTTGCTAGGCCTTACTCAGCATCACTAGGCTTTGCTAGGCCTCTCTAGGTCTCAGTAGGCCGCTCTAGGCTTTGCCAGGCCTCACTAGGCTTCCCTAGGCCTCGCTAGGCCTCACTAGGATGCATCACTGCGCAGACAATTCTCAGCTAGGCCATGAAGCCTGACCCAAGTTTAATTTTATACTTCACCTCTGTTTAAACACAACACAGGCTGCTCTGTGCCACCCAGTGCTGGTGCAAGGAATGAGTGGATCTGCCATGATGCTGCTGCCTGAAGGCCTTCCCTTAGGGGCTCTGTGATGGGCACCACCTGGGCAGCAGTTTCACATGTGACACTGTTTTTGTTTTCAATTCATGTTGGACAAGGCTTTTTGCTTCTGTTGTACCGCTCCCAACATTTTCTGCTCTTTCATTTTTAATATTGAACCTGTACTTTGTAGAAAGGAAATCGGTCAAAACTTTATTCTCCCCACTAGCAAATCGTTGGCTCATGACTTCTGTTACATCCAACTATCAAAGCAATGAAAGCCCTCACATCACATTGAATTTGGGCTGCCTCTTGTCACAGGCAAGTGTGTGGCACCTCCTTGGAGCAGAACCCTAAATTAAAATATTGTAAATTTTTTGCTGCTCCAGCAGTACTGCAGAAATGTAAGTGGCCAAGAGGGGAGGAGATTTTTTTCCTCCTGCTGGAATTTTTCACTATAACCATCCTCAGGGGAGTTCTCATCTTCAAAAGAAACATTCTTTCTATACAAGCTGCAAAAAGAATTATTTAATGACATCATAAATTAATACAGAGAGGCACAAATTTTCCAAAATGTGGAGAGAGAGAAAAAAAAAATTATCGTTTGCCAAAAACACCCGAGCTCTTCCAGACTTAGGCCTCTCCTGAGCCTGGGAGCTGCCAATGATACCAAACTGAACGGTGGGGTTTCTGGCATGACTTAAGTTTAGCTTGTTTAAATTTTGGCAAATATTCGTATTACTCACATACTCAGCAAACTGATACAAATATTTGTTCTATTTAGAGTGAAGTCCAAACTCACTGCTGGCACCAGTGCTGCTGGACCCGGTGGAACTAATCTTGCTCATGCCAATATTAAATTTGGACATCTACCTTAAAGAAAAACAGCCTTTGAGGTACAGATTAGAATACATCAATGGAAAACAGAACTCGTGTGTAGCCAAGTTTTCCTCACTTGCTAATTTTCACTTTGATCTGATTTGAACTGGACCAAGTTTTTCTGCATGTGGGCTGCTACTCGCTGTTATGATGCAGCCACTAGGTCAGAGCTGGAGCTAGAAAAGCCTTCATGCACGTGAAGTTCTCTGCATTCTTGAGAAGTAAAATCTGTAGTAAATTGAGCCTGGGCACAGCGAGCATACTTGATTGATTTTAGTGCTGTACAGGTTGTTTTTTTAATGATGCCTGCAGTTTACTGTTTCTGGTTTGTAAAGCAAATAGACAAACAACCAACCAGATGAGAAATGCAGACCTGCCTTGGGGCATGGGTTCTTCATCTGGTCGCACCTGTGCTTTGCCCATGAGCTCTCTCTGGGTTCAGATTCAAAAAACAGGTTAGGCATTTTGCAATGAGAAGAACAAGACAAAAACCACCACCCTTCCATTCCTTAGTGTAGCCAAAGCATGCCCCAGGGGTGTGCTGGCTGAGGATCTGTGCTCAGTTCAGCTGTGCTTGTAAGCTGCTTGCTGTTTAATGCTATCTAAATGTTTTTATAAAGGTCAAGTAGGAGTGGGATCCTCCTAGTCGTTTGGAAATGAGAAATCTAGTCTGACCGAGCGAGATTCCTCTGTGAGTGGAAAATATCAGCACTGCAGAATGATTCATCCTATTTTAATCAGCCTGATCTCTCTCCATTGACTATAAATGGGGCCCGGATGACCAGCATATATGATTAGCATATATCCAAATTTTAGATGTGTTTGTGCTCACTGGGATTTTTACAATTGGCCCTGCAGTGGCCATACCAGGTACTATTTTCACAGCTCTCAGAACTTGCGGTATGCCACAGGGCTCCACGCAGTGCCTGCACAGCTCCTCTGGTTCCCGGGGCAATGAACCTTGGCTGTGAGCAATGAGGAAATGCTGGCAGCATGGCCTGCTGCATGCATCCTCAGCCTCAGTCTTCAAACCTGGATTGCTTATAGGTTCATGGCTGATCTGTACTCCCTTAACAGAAACCTACTGGGCCGATTCTTCTAGGAGCTGCTTTCAAAACTGCCTTAAATATATAAATATTGTACTGATCGACATAAAGTTAAAAAAAAAAAAAAAGTTTAAAAAGTAGCAGTGATTACTCCTCGAAAAGGGCATTATTACTGTTGGCCATATTTGTGAAACAGGCAAAATATCCCAGAAAGGGTCAAATGTGCATCTGGAGAAAGTATGGGATTGGTATAATTGGACAGAAAGAGGGAGAAGAGAGAGCAGGCATCTCCAGTAATTCACCATGGAACAGCTTTATGCTGGTTATTGAAATGCAGCCAGAGACAGTTAATAGTAGTAAAATGACTTTATGTTCTGATATGTAAAATAAAATGTCCATGCTATGTAACAAACAGTTGAAAATTCCACACCACCTGTATCTAACGTGGTTTCTAATAAAAATTTATCTGTAGTATATATGTTTTTTATCTAACCAATTCTTAGTTTTTACATCGAAGGTGTGTAATTAAAAAAAAAAAAAATCTTAAATAGATGTCTTTCCAAAAAAAAAAAAAAAAAAAACCTTGCAACATTCATTTTTATTAAGTATTTCATTTGTAAAAAGCAAAGCTGAATTGGACACGTGGCCTGCATTTGTGATATATATATATATATTTATATATATATAATATATATATATGTATATAAATAGCTATTCAGCATGCAAAAATTGTAGTGATTTTGAAAATCTGATTACAAAATGCACACCAGTCACACACTGTCTGCTGAATGTGTGTACAGGTTGTCCAGGTGGGAGCGTGACCTCCATGGCAGCGGCCTCAGGGCTGCCTCACTGCGAGCAACCGTCCTCATTCATCAGCCTCTATTGGTTGGAATGGATTCATCCAAATGCAGAAGTGCCTCCCGACTTCCAAGTATGTATTTCAGCCTTTTGCCTTTGCCCAGTTGGGAAGCAGGGGGTGGGAAGCACAAACCCAACCCCCCTGTTCATGTCTAAAGATTCAGTACTGCGCTTTTTAGTGGAAAAAGCTCCCAGCACCTCTGCTGTGCACCTCAGCAGCACAGAGGAGGACGCAGTCCCTGCTGCAGGGCTTTTCAGGTGCAATCAGAGGGAGTTTTTTCCATAAGGAGCACAGCTTCCTCCCACATGAGTCGGCTCAGCGATTCTCAGTGCCTCCTGGAGGCACTCTGTAGGCAAAGTCAGCACGGATGGAGTCAGCTCAAGATACTTCCACGGTAAGAAATGGTAGCAATCTATACATTGGTCACAGATTTTTACCTGCTCTACAAATAGCTGTACACTGTAAAGCCTGACAGGCAATGGGAACTCCTCCCGCTCCCACCCCACAATTAAGAACCGCTTCTCTATGCCTCCTTTATGCTGAAAACAACTCTTTCCGAGTTAGCTGCAAAAGAAAAAAAAACACATAGCACAAAAGGCGCGTTTCAGCTGAATGCAAAAGAAATGAAGGACCAGCAAATACAGAAACCCTTTCTGGAAAGTATTAGCGACTTTTAAGCTTAAACTTCATAAATATATTGCAATAAGCAAGTGTGATTTAATCAACAGAGTCTGAAGACGCTGGGTCTGTTCCTAATGCTGCAATTAATTTGCTATTTGGCCCGGGGCGTAATGCTTCACTTCTCGGTCTCCCACAGCCACGGTCAATGGGGGAAGAAGGGACATTTGCGCACCGGAGCTTCTCCTCTCTGCGCTGCGCCTGGAGTTTGGAATGGCACCTCACCACTGGCCTCAGAGGAAAGGGAATTTCTGCAGGTGGACAGAGCCTAACACGTGCTGCTACAGCAGTCCTGGAGCTACACAGCCCAACAGATCACTTCTTCCTTTGGTTTGGGGGATTCTGTGACTTCACGAACTGAGTACCATATAAGTGAAGCTCGTGCTTTTCCCAAAAAGTCGAAATTTGCTCACGGATGCTTACTGTTACAGGCAAAAGCGAATGACAGACAACTTCACTCATTAGTCTAGAAGATGGTTTCTACCAGATCGGTAATGAAGACGTGAGAATTAATTCATTCGGAAGTCAGTCAGAGGCTGATGGATCCAGGAGCCGTAATTCTCAGTGTGCCCAGAGATGGGCGCTCCCCACACACACGGCGCCCCTGGGAAATGCATGCTCGTCTCACCCAAGTGCAAGTTACCCACAGGTATAACGCTGCCTTAGCACCGTCCCGGAGCGGTAATGCGAGCTGCGGCACCGCTGGGCCCGCGGAGTCACCCGTCCGTCCAGTTCTCCACCGTCCCCATTCCTGAATGGTACTGCAGCGAGGACTCTCGCGACAAGGAGAAGCTTTGGGAGTAGAGGAACTCATTGGCAGCGTTGAGGTGTGGGGAAGGTGGCTTCCTCTCACACACGGACGGATGCACTCTTTCCCTTGGGAATGATGATGGGGGGACACGCTCCCGAACCTGAGACTGGGCCAGCTGGTTGTAGACGCTGAAGTGGCTGTTCCCTGGGGGCTGCGAGCCCTGCCCTGCGATAGAAGGGAGCCGCGGCATCATGGTGGTGGCTGTGAAATGGGCTGGGAAGGGCTGGTAGGGCACAGTTTCCATTGTCTGAACACTGTAGCTGGTGTAAGGTGCGACTGAAGTCCACATATTGCAGCTCAGCGGGGGAGGCGGAGGTGGCAAGTCATCCACTGCCGGCACACCCGCGATCTCAGCCCCTGACCCAGAGTACATGCAGGCTTCCCGCGGGGCCACCTCACTGCAGTAGGACGGGCTCAGCATCTGCTGCTCGTAGGGTGGTGGGGAGCGGAAGTAGTGATCGTCACCCACTGATGAGGAGGCCTCCAGGTAGGAGCGCTTGCAGGGCAGGTCCAGGTGCCGCGCGCTTTCTGCGGGAGAAGAAAGAGAGCTCAGGGATGAGACTTCAGAATGGAGGATTGTTCCGCTACACCATCAGTGCTCTTTTTCAGACCATTTCAGTTTGGAAAGACAACATGCAATATCAACAAGGCATCGTGTTGCAAATATTGGAGTAATCCCATCATCCTCCCAAGCATGCTGATGACATTTATCAGGGTGAGTGAGTGACTATTCTCACATCAGGGATTACTTCACCTTCATCCAGATAACAGAGGTCCGTGGCACTCCTGCAGCACTACTACTGACAAACTCAAGAAGCCTCTGAAAGGGTCTTATCACAGCCTTCCTTCCTGTCAGTACCAAAATCACTATACATTTCCCAGATATTTGTGTCAAAAGCTGCAGAAATATCTCAAGATAAAGGAGACCTTTTCCAGCTGCCCATCCTTCTCCTCAGACTCACATGCGTGAGCTCGTTAGCTGGCTGGAATGCTGCATTTATGAACTCATCTGCAACTTAACATCTGCTAGTAGGACACATTTGCCTCACAGTCCTTATTCCTGGTGGTATTGGATTCCTCATTTGCCCACAATCAGAGGATCCTCACAGCTTAAATAAATTAGCGGCCAATGAGACATGCGAATAGAAGGATTTGGCTGTGTGAATAATTTTCCTTCTAACTTGAAGCATGCCATGATCTCATCTGATCTGGCCTAAAAGGAAGAGAACGTAGTTACAGCTCGCTTCAAGTTAGGACCAGCTGATAAGGAGAAGGACGTGTGGCCACCACCACCCCACTGCTCTGCACTGGGATAACTACAATGGCTCCTCCTGGAAAGTGCTCATCCAGTGCAGCTTCCTTAATGCTAATGGCCACATCAGGACATTTCAGGATAGATAAGGCCTCCTCCAAACAAATGTTATTAATTCAGATGTCTTATCAAGTGATAATTTTTCAGTGTGGCTTCATTCCATTTGAATTGTGTATACTGATTGTTGTTTTTTTTCTTTAACTCAGAGTCTGAATTTGCCTTCTATGGGACAAAATCACTAACGACTGCCCAAAAATCCAGCTTGTGAGCCCTGACCCTCCGAAACACTTTGATCGCTTTGTGGATTAAGGCCTAAGAGACACATCCAAAGCAAACTGGGATTATGGGTAAGCTTTCAGTGCCCTTAGGCCTATTTGCTGCAATATTTTTTAGCTGTAAACTCAGGTTACCTCTTCTCTTCAGGCAGTGATAGAAGAGCCCTGAATCTCTCTGTGCTGTGAAGGTGTTGAGTGACAGGTCTTGAGTATCTGAGGCTGCAAACTGCATGTGAGCACCATTCTCATACTGATAGTGTTGTAGGGTCTGGTGACTGCCATGGAGCGGGTTAACATCTGGCTTGGTCGAGAGCTGGCCATGGCTGGACACCAATCTCTGCCTCATGATGCTTTTGGAAATCACTGGGTATTCTTTGCTGAAGGAGGCGAGAAAAATTATTACTGGTTAGACAGCATCAACACGAACAGGAGGATGAAATATGAGTTTGGCTGCGCCAGCACATCCCCATCCAACGGCTCCACGCCTTTGCCAAGCACGATGAGCTAACCCTCACCATGCTTCGGGTGTGGGCAAGCATTGCAACAGCACATGGAATGCGTCACTTGGTTACAGGAAGAGCTTTTCGGAGGTAGGGAGGGCATGAAATGCCCTGATGCCCTCAAATACAAGAAAATTGGATGCCCCGTGGCATTCAACAATTTTCTTCAAAGAGGTGCAGCACATTGACAATAAGACAAGGGCAAAGGGGCTGAGTAGTGCATGCCGGGCACCACATGGCCACGCGCAGCAGCCAAATTCATCCTGCTGACCCAGAGCCCTCCCATCTGTCCTCCAACCATACCTTTGGAGCCGTGCCACGCGCAGGTCGCTGTCGTCACTTCCCCTGAATCCCTTTGCAAAGGGGTTGTTCTCAATTTTCAGCTGAGTTATCTTTAAGAGAAGGAAAGCAAGCAGAAATCGTGTGAAAACAGATGGGATGTCGATGATGGGGAGAGGAGCTGAGCACTCTGGTGCCCAGTGGGTTCCTTTAAGAGAAGACGTCACTATCACCTGTACTGCCACTTGGCCACCAGCCCCTGCCCACGCACAGCAGTGACAGTGGAAGTATTAAGTTTATGGAGCACTTTGGGGACCTCGGGGATGAAAGGCGCCATTGACCTTGACATTTTAAGGAGGTATTAAATAAGCGCTTTCAAGCCTTTTTGGTTAACCATGTTCAGGCAATTGGTCATTTTACACCAATAACTACAACTTTTCAAACAAGATTCACTTGGGTGCCTAAATACAGAGCTTTTTTTTTCCCGTCTTACCATACCACACACATCCAGGCTGCTACTCTGAGCCTTTTAACTGCTCACTAATTGCAAAATCTTGCAAGGACTGGGTGCTTCAAAGGACACACAGGCATCTGCTCAGGAGGAAGAGCTCTGCTCAGGTTATTGGACAGAAAGAAGTACACTTACGTTCCTGGAAGATTTTCCTATAAAGGTGCAGAAAAAGAGGTGGTGCTGGGACACACCATGCCCTTTTCCCCACTGGGAACCAAAGCAACAGCACCACTTCACTGCAGGGCTGTGCTATGGGGATGTGCCCCATGGCGATGTGTCAGTGGTTGGACCAGATGGTCTTAGAGGTCTTTCCAACCCATCCTCAACTGAATTGCCCTGGAGCAGCTACGGGGGGGAGGAGGAGGAGGGAAAGAGGCACCCAGGGATCGCAGTAGATGGGACTGAAACCCAGTGCTGCCCTGACCCAATGCATAGAAAAGATATAGAGAAACCCAACCCTGCAATCGGTGTAGTGCTGTGCTACACACCCAACACACAGCCCCCCAGGCCTTTGTGTTTTGTGCCCCTTCCCCCCCCCCCCCAAAAAAAAAACATACAAACACCTGGAGTCCCCGCCTACCTTTACCTCCTAACCACAGTGCAGTCTCCTAGCTCGGTTTTATGGTTACATTCCTTGTGCGTCTTGCTAAACACACGTGCTATAATTACTTCTTGCTGTAGATTTATGAGCAAGCTTTTCCCAGCCATTATTAGATATCCTCACTGTTTTGAATGATATCATACAGTTTATTATTATCCAATTCATTAGTTCCTGGATGATCAGGGCTTGCCAGGCTGCCGTTACCCAGTGCTTGTCCTGCTTCCCCTTAGCTGCATCCTCTGGCCCATCAGCTGTACTTCAAGGTTAAAGGGCTGCAGTGGAAACTCAGCTTCTTTGAGCAGCCCTCCCCAAGCAAAGCTATAGGAGCACACAGCCCAGAATGAGCCCCTTTGGACCCCAAAGTGCCATACCTTGTGGTTCTGGTAGGAGGTCACCGAGATAAAGGATGTCTCTGGAAACACGTGGGTGCAGAAGGCCGTGTTCTTTGAGCCAAAAGCATTGTTCTCATCTGCCTTCACAATGTGCAGCCGTGGCTGGTATTTGTGCATTGAATTGAGGATGATCTGGAAAACAATTGGTGCTAAAGTGAACAATCCGATTTTGTAAGAATGACAAGTCTTGGCCACTTGACAGCTTGGCTAGTGGGACACTGAAACCCACTAGTGCTACGCTTCAGCTCTGCTTTCAAACTGCGGAGGAAAACAACATTGTATAACATGTATGACCCACGGCAGAGAGGGTATCTGCTGCTCTGGCAAGCACTGCTGCACTGAACTTGGAGCTTTTCAGCTGAACACTCCTTTTCTTATTGCTATTGGACAGAGTCAGCCTGGATGGAAACAAAGCCATAAATTTTTTTCCCAGCTCACGCTGAAGCTGCAGAATACATGAATACATATAATTCACCAGCAGACTGGTCCATAAAGCTTCCTCATAAAATACTTTACGGAGCTGAAAAATAGCAAAAGCAAAAATATATATATATATCACAGAAACCACAGAGGGAAAAAAAAAAGTATGTGTTTTTCTTTCATCTGCCGCTAAGAGAAAGCTTCAACCAGAAGGTTTTCCACAGGTTGTGCAGCAGAGCCCATGGGTACCCCCCACAGGTGGGACGTGGTGTGAAGGGGTATTCAGCCCCAGCCCCAGTGTAGCCAGTGCATGCAGGGCACAGCACTGGGCTCTGCCAAGGCACGCAGGGGCTGGTGCTGCATTGTTCTGCCACAAGAATAGCTGTGCCCACATGTGACAGAGAAAAAGTGGTTTTGAGAAATGGATTTTCTTCTAAGGAGTAGGATGGGTTTTAAGAAAAGCCTCTGTTCCTCTCTCTAGGCAAAGAAAAAATTCTTTGCTTCTGGTTTCCTCAACACACCACTCTTCAGCCTCTTCCCACTCCCAGACTGTCTTCTGGAGCTGTCCCCATCCTGGCTGTTCCTGGGGCTGGGCTGCCCCAGGCTGGTCACCACACTGAGCGTCCACAGGACACAGTGAGCCTGTAGGGATATGGAATCAGCAGGGAATGCTGTGCAGGTTGCGTCTGCAAGAGGTGGTGGAGAGATGGGTGAATGGATGGGTGTGTGGACAGATGGATGGACATACAGATGGATGGAAGGATCGATGAACAGGTGGATGGGCAGACAAATGGATGGATGGACAGACAGATGGATAGATGGAAAAAACAGATGGACCAATGCACAGAAAGGACAGAAGGATGGATAGACAGACAAAACCACAATTTGCATTAGTTTACATAAAGTGTGGATTTTGCCCATTTCAATTGAAAAATAATATGAAAGAGAAATTTGCCTGAAGATCAACTGAACATGCACAGCCCAGCAGTGCTGCACTCTGGCCTGACAGAAGGCACTGCTCAGGGCTCATGTTCCCCCCACCCCTCCATCCAGCCACACGGATCTGCCCACAGTAGCCGGCTGCATTATATACCACTTAAACACAATTTTTATTGTTGACATTTTCCAGACAACCTTCCTTGCTCCCCAAGAGAGAGAATGAGGAATTTTTGGCATTTTATCAGCTTTGCATCACGTCTCTGAAGCACTTTGTGGCTGCTGATACGCAGGCTGTAGAGCTGAGAGGGTCGGTTCAGGTTTGGGTTGCAGCTTTTGCTGTGCTTTCATGTGGCGGTCTCCCATACAACAGCCGAGATGAGCAACACCAGAAGGCTCAGGCTCATAAGAAAGGGCACACCAATTTTCAATAATTAAGGGTTGATAAATATGGATTTTCTGAAGCAGAAGCTGATGGGTGCTGAGCTTTGCTTACCTCTCGTCCCCAGCTGCCCGGCTCTGGCAAGGCAATGTATGGCTCTAAATCAGAGCAAGTCAGCGGTGGAACAAGAAACCCATTTAACCTCAGATTTCCAAGGGGTAGATGAGCAGCCTGTTTCCTACCTCCTCTCCAAAACAGTACCCTCCAGGGCATAAGAATCTCTTTAAAAACCCTTTTTTTCTTGGCCTGAGCCTTTTCCAGCACCAACACGATGACTTCGCAGAGCCTGGAAGAAGCCTTTGGAAGGACTGTTGACAAATGCTCATGGTTACATCCATGGCTACAAATCCTCCTGGAGGATCACTTTGAGCTGCTTGATATTTGTGGGGGAAAAACACCAAAATAGCTTAAACTAACCCACAGCAACATGCTTTTGTCCCTTGCCCCAGGGTGAAATACTCAGCACTTTGTCCCAGGTGCAGGATGCAAGTGTTGGGTTGAGTTTACCTGTCCACTGTCTGCATTCCCACCACCAACTTGCTGGAAAGCAATAAGTGCACACACATCCTGCTTGCTTGTCATTGGTTTAAGCACCGTGCACTCAAAGCTCCTGAAAATCATTCAAAAAAAAAATCCTCCCAGGCTTCAGCTGCAAACCTCTGCGCCTGTGCGATCGGAACGCCAACAATTCGGGATAAATACTTTTAAAGGCTGCTGTGGAAAACCGGTCGCTGGCTAAAAATACACAAAACAAATGTAAATTCCACTGCAGTGACGAACATCAGTGGAAAGATTAACTTAAAGAGTTGTGTCAAAAAATGAGAGGCATTTTAATTGATGGGACAGAGCTTGGCCCCGCAGAACTCAGATTTGGGATCAGCATTGCCTCTGTGCCCCACTGATGGCCATGGATGGTCCCAAGTCCAGGCCCACAGATATGGGATTTTCCACCCCCCTGCTTCCCTCCTTTGTGGTGATCACACTGCTGGCAGCTAAAACTTTAAGTGTAATACAGTTCCTTTCTTCTTTTTTTCATCCCCCCCCCCCCCCCCCCCCCCCCTTTTTTTGGCACTCCCCCCTCAAAAGCAAATGTCAAAAAATGGTGTCATTTGCTCCTTCCATTTAATGTCAGCTTGGAAAACACTGCATGAGCATCTCAGTGTCTCATCCTGCAGGGTCCAAGTTTACTACTTTGCAGGATGAGGCCCAAAGGGCCAGAGCTGGGCACAGCCCCATCGCCATCCCCAAAATCAGCAGTAAAATGTATTTACTTCCATATGAAATTTGGGGAGTTGATTTAAGAGCACTCCCTGTTTCTCCAAGGTATCAAATATCATATGATGCAGCGGTTGCCATGGCAACTGCCTTTTTTATATTGAATAGTAAATGGCTACGAAAAAGCCACATAATTTTATGGCTGCTCCCAGGGGATCACATCATAACTAATAGAAAATCTCTCATTTTCATACATTTTTCTGCTTCTTTCTTCCTTCATTCTATTCTTTTTAGACTGAAGCGCCCAGCCCCATGCCTGGGGCTCACATCCTATGCATGACAACGCAAACAGCCCCAACCAAACGCTATGCGCAACTTCCACAGCTCCATCACCACCTGCCCCAACCCTCCATGTTCCCATCTGGCCCCAGGATGCTGCTGTAGGAGAACCCAGGGCTGTGCTGGAGGAGCCGCCCCACGCCAAGCACATCCTGGCAGCCCGCACAATGGGGAGAGGAGGGGAAGGCTGGAAAATCCTGGGAAAAGATTCAACATGAGCTCAGACAAATTGTTCCCTGTGCGAGGGCCAATGCTGCAATATTTTTTGCTTTCTTTCTTTCTCAGTCCTTTGTTGCCTAATGTCAACCAAAATGGGCAATGGTGTTTCCTGAGTTCTTGACATAGAGATGCTGGGGAGGGGAAACACTTATCGTGCCCCATGACCACGAGGATGCATGCCACAGCCTCAGTGCAGCACTGCTCCTTTGGTGTAGGAACAAAGCCACAAGCACAAAGCTCTCTGCTGGATGTTACCGTTCAACCATAACACAACTGGAAGATGTCACCTAAAATTGATGGGTTATAAGAAAGGCAATACCATCTCTTGGATATTCTAACTGAGCTCTTCTTCATGACTGTCCCCTAAAAACTGACTTCAAACTTAGAAGGGTTACTTTTTTTGTGTGTGTGTTTTAAATGGATAGAGAGAGGAAGCACTGGGTGCCACTGCTGTCACCACAGCTGTGCCACTGAGTGGTGACCCAAGGCACAGGCCTTGCCTGGCCACAAGGCATGGAGCAGGAGAGTGACAAAACCTAAATTGAATTTGGAGTTTTGTAAGATTAAGAGGGCATGAACCTAAATGGCCTGGGTGTTCCTGGCAAGCAAAGGGAAAAATGATGAAATTGAAAGAAAAAATGAGAAGGAAACCCCAAGTGATAATCAATACCAAGGGTACAAAAAAATACATATAGAGAGAAGTAACAAAAACTCATCAGCATTAAACAACAAAGCCAGAAAACAGATTTGGGGCCAAGAAAAATCAGGAATATCACTTGGAATGTCAGCAGAAGTGATAGATCACCCCTCACACTCCACAGCCTTAAGCCCCGGGAGATTACATCTCCAAAACCAAACCAGCACTGCGACTGGGAGCAGGAACAGAGCCCTGCAGTGATTCAGAGGTCCCAAGGAGCAGAGCAGGTGCAGCAGCGATGTGCTGGGGAGTGAAACTAAACCTCAGCTGCCGCCTGTGCCAATCTCCACTTCTAATCTGTTTCCTTGTCTGTTTTTCCGCAGGAATATTTTTATATATTCTGTAAAATGAGTGTAATTTCCAACCAATGTGGGCCCAGCCACAGCCTGCCAGAAATAGCCATGCGATGCACTCACCCTCCCCAGCTGGACCAGCAGATGGGCTGAGCCCAGGGCAGAGGCTGCATCTCAGAGGGGCCCCCACCACCACCACAGAGGACCAAACCTCAATGCTCTGTGTTCACACCGCTCAGCACTGCATGCAAAACCAAAAGAAGTGACTTTTCTGTCACAATGGCACCTCCAGCAACACCTCACAGCAAGAGGTGAAGGAAAACCTGATCAGAAAGACAACAGCAAAGGAACACAGGTCCCTACAGCAAGCACCTCAAAACCATAAGGGCCATCTCATGGGCGCCCTCCACTCCGTTGTTTACATACTTGAAACCTCTGAAGAAAGTGGAATTCCATTCATCAGCATTTATCACTGTAGAAGCATTTGTTGGGACTCGCTCAGTTTTTCCCTGTGTGCCCTGAGCTAACCCCTGACAGACACACCAGCATCCCACATCCCTTCCAGCAAGCAGTTGTTTTTGTGATGTAGCAATGGTTCACATACTGAGGGCTCCAATAGCACATGGCAGGGCACAGCCTGCTTCCCCAGGGAGGAGGGATACTCATCCTGTGCCCAGGAGCACAGCAAGCAGGAGGTGCCACCATGTCCCCATCACACATCCCCACCCCCATGTCCTCATATTCCCATGTCCTTATCCCCACATCCCCATCTCTGCCAGACAGTCACACCGACAGCCACTCAAGGCTCTATCCATGCACACATTGCTTTGCAAAACATGAGCATCAGGGTTTTGCTCAGAGCACTGGTGTCTCAGTGCTCTCATCAGCATCAGACTGACCTCTCCAAAGCCAAGCATCCCACTGACTGCTCATTTCTTAATCCATTCTCAAGTTGGTTGCTCAGCCCAATGTGAAAGGAACCTTTCGTGGTTGGAAAATCCTCCACGATCAGCATGGAGCCTGCACCCTGCAGGCACTGCATGAGGGCACACATTCCCACTGCTCCCACAGCTCACCCACGGGAGTTTGCAGGCAGATCACAGTGCTCTGCACTTCATTTCTTCTTGAAAAATCCAATTTCTATTCTATTCCTCCCTGATGAACTGCACAGAGCTGTGCCATTACAGAGCTGTCACAGCACCCAAGCAGGGCATGGCTCACAGAACAAGGGCTGCTGCCCATGCCCTGCAGTGCTGCCCCAGCCCAGCCCAGAGCTGTGGGTTTTGAGGTTTGGAGGAAATCAATGACAAAGGGAAACAGCCGGCCAACAGCGCTGGAGCGCAAGAAGCAAACAAACCGCGCAGCTTTCCACACTTGTTTGCTTTAGGCAGCTTCAAGAGAGGGGTTGTGACGGCTGGGATGGCTTCCTAGAAAGGAGAAGCTGTGATTTGGCATAACACAGTGCCCTGTGCAGGAGTGGGACGGGGGCAGCAGCAACACAGTTTGCAGTTTTCCCTGCCCCAAACCTTCACACTGAGAGGGTGCTGAGCCCAGGTTGTTCAAAAACAAATTGCTCATTAAGCAGCCTCAAGAGGAATTGTCAGAGAAGTGTCTGAACCCCACGCAAAATGAGCTCCATCTGTGTCATGGTGCAGCTCCGTGGGAGGACAAGAGAGCTGCCAGAAGAAGGAGAAAGACTCTTCCCCACTCGAGAGCAGTGTTAAAATTGCAGTTAAGTAATGACACAGTTGGGAGAAGCAACCATTTAGCATTGCAAAAGCAACACCGCACATCCTGTTTGTTTTACAGCCACACCAAATATCCTGTGTGTTTTATGGTTTACATTTTACAACATAAACAGTAATATATATTAAGCTGTGCTGCTAAGCAAGGGGAAAACGCAACAGGAGTACAGGAGGGACACTGTACAGTGAGCAGCACAGGACAGCCGTGCACACCTCAGCTCTGCTGTGAGGCTCTGCTTCCTCCTGCACAACCCCATGGGGCTGTTCCCATTTCACTGCCATGGTGTTTTCACCCTTAAAGATGAGTAAAGGATGGGGGGTGGCTGTGATTAATAACATCAGCACAGAGCCTTTTGAGTCAGCAAGTCAGGGCAGGGCAGGGCAGGCAGGGTCGCCCTGCAGCAGCACTAGGACATGTACAGGGCTTTGGGAGTGGGAAATTCACAGAAAATTATGTTCACTGAGAAAATTCTGGGCCCTATTTCACTTTCTCCAGCTACTGAGGTTGGTTTGTTTCTATGTGACTTTCAGCTGGGACAGTGGAAGACTTTAGGTATGTTGTTAAACATACTGGGGTAGAAAACTGTCCATTCCCTACTTCTGCATTCACCATATACATGAATATATTCCAAATAAATACTCTATGTTTTATAGGGTCACCAAAGTCAGCCTGGAGAAAAACACCTTCACACGACTTGTTTCTGCAAGCTGCAAAGGCAATGGCTGGGCTGAAAACCCCACAGCATCCCCGCAATCGCCTATTCAACATCCCTGCATCCCACCCAGCATGCTCGTTATGGTCCCAACCCAAAGGATTGCCCTCAAAGAAATTCTCTCTTACATGCCCGAAGGGATCCAGGTGGTTGTTGGTGAGCTTCAGCTTCTGGAAGGACACGAGCTGCCGCATCCAGTGCGCTCCAGTGGCAGGCGAGTCAGGGTGCACATACAGCCGGCCCGGCATGGCCGGTTCTGCCTTCCCAGCCACCATCCTGCAAGCACAACAGTCACATTGCAGCACTGCCAGCCCCCTGGAAAGCACTGCCATTGACCTCCCCTTGCAAACCCCAGAGCAGCTATGTCCTGTGGGATGTACCGGGTCTCTAAGAGGTTCCCACTGCCCATGGAATCTCTTTGTCCCAGTGTCACAGCCTGCAGAGTTGAACCATCACCATCCTTGGGTCACTGTGTTGACATTAGCCAAGGAGGACACCTTGGCTAGGTTTGGAGAAGGTTGGCCAGGGATGAAGCCTTCTAAAGCCATGCAGCAGAAGACACTGCTGCAAATGGCACTCAGTGTCAGCTCCTATGGGATCAGGCTGGGTGCTGCCCCTCTGCACCCATATCCCTCCTCTCCCACACTTCCAGCCATCCACCAGCATTCACTGACGTGAAACCTCACTGCAATGCATCGCTTCATGGCAGCTCCCCCATTACTGTGTATTGTTCTCTTCTCATAAAACACCAATAAAAGCATTATGACCAAAAACAACAGAGACTTTCCAGCAGCAATAAAATAAAAAGGGGAAACAGCTCTAGGGCTGGCAAAAACTAAATTAAACAAAGTTAACAACTATCCATCATCCAGAGCTTAATGGTTAAAGCACAAAGTGGGCTGTGCACTCCATCTACTCCTCTTACCCAACGGCAGTGCAGGACAAAAGGGAGTAGAAAAAGAATTTTTGAAATCTAGAGCAGCCCTAACATGCAAGTGAATTACTGCAGTTTTATAGGATGCTGCTGTTCCCATTGAAATGAGTACAAAGTTTTCCATGGCTTGTCCTGACTTTCTGCTGCATGGTGAAAAGACAAGCACAGCCCATTCTCAGTGAGGGAGGCTGCTGGGCATTGTTTTGGGGAAAAACAAAAGGGGAAAAAAACACGCTCCCTTTGTCAGAAAGCAAAACCCCATCTGCCTCTGGGGTAAGCAACTTTACTATCAAAGACACAGCAAAGGGAGGGAATTACAAAAGAGGGAGAAACTCCGGAATACTGAATGAAAGGGAAAAAGGCTGAGGGTAGGAGAGCTGTTCCCCCACATTTCATAGCACATATCCAAGTGCAAGATATTGTGGCTGGAGAAAGGAATGCCCAACTTTTCTCATTTCCCATAGATTCATGATTTTAAGGCCAAAACATACCAACCATTGGGTCACCCCTTCCACTCCTCAGCACATGCAGGCTGTGGGCTCACCCTCATACGCCTGCACTAGGCCAAGCAACGTATGGCATCTCCTCCAAGATGACCTCCAGTCCTCTGGAGATGGATGATCCACATCTACCAGCAGGCAGTCCCCTGGCTTGTCCAGAATACTCTATTTAAGATTTTCTAGCTTTAACTTTCAGCCACTGGTGGTCATTGGGTCTATGGCTGCTCCGTGACAGAGCTCTAAGATGTTGGCATCACCCATGGGTGGTGGAGCCATCCATCCGGCTACAGCTCATAATGAAAGGAAAGCAAACATGGGAATGTCCTCTTACCATTTATTGTCACAGAATTTGTACCGGTGGTCATCAGCTGGGACGATGTCAATCAACAGAATGTACTTGGTCTTGGGGTTCATTCCAGTCACCTTGACCTTGTAGCTCGGAAACATCCTCCTTAAGAAAAGCAAACGGTTAACACATGAAGGAGCAGCCCAATGCAGATGGAAACACAAAGCAATGCCCCAGGGGGCAGCTCCACCACTAGCACATGGTGAATCCCAACTGGGACAAAGGAGCTATAAGGCAGACTGCTGCCTACACAGTGCCAGAGTGAGCACTGCCCTTTCCTAAGCATGGGCTGTGCATGGAAATGGAGAGCTTCACCGCAGTCATCTATTATTAAAGTTATTTGCATAAATCTCACTTATTTAAGAAATCTTCACAATATTAAATAGTGCATTTTTGTATTTTATCAGTATATATGTGATCTAACAGATCACATTTCTGACCCTTCAGAAACCACCAGCACAGGCATTTGCACAGCTGGGCACTCATTACAAACACAAAAATGAGCACAGTGAAAGGGCAATACAAAAATGTAACAACAAAGGGACCAGCACAGACAGGATGGAATTGCACAGGAAAGTAAATGTGCTCACCAGTCTCTGAAGAGCTCAGCTTACAGAAAGGACTCCACAATGAGGGATCTCCAACCAGAGATCCTTCCAGAGTGGCAGTCAGCCCTTAAATGGGGTCTGCGAGAGGTGCAGCCAGGCTCCACCCCTTCCATTTGCACAGGTGAATTGCCTTCACCTGTGCTCCCAGGTGATCAATCAGTGGTTCAGGCCGTGACTCAACAGTTCCCATACAGCACTTCACATCCTCTGAGCTGCTGTTCTCTTGGCTCCATCTTCCCAATCTCCTCCTCACCCAGTTAAAAAACAAAACACACCAACCAAGTCAATGGAGCAAATGAGCTCACCGTGCTCTTCCATCAGTTGGCCAAGACAGCCGCCCAGCGGGCTGTGACATCTCCATGCCATCAGCACAAGGGGACAGGAGATGAAAACGTTTCAATTCTGGGGTCGCCGACTGTTCTAATTAAGCCCTAATGTCACTGCTCTGCCGGAGGCCCTCCTGCCACCCCCTTGGTCCAGCAGCACCATTTTGTAGCAGCGTGGGGAGAAGGCAACAAAATGGGCCCTGTTCGAAATCATCTCAATCGACTCTTTTACATGCCCTGCATAAATTCCAGATGTTTACCATGTAATTAGCCGGGACTAAAAAGGGGTGGTTTACCAATGTCCGTATTTGATTTTCATTCATAAACTCTGCGCTCCTCTTAACCTTGCCCTCATACAGGTAAGCACCTGTATAAATACAGTAGGACATTTCAATTTGCGAATACACAGCCCAATTCACACATTGAAAAAAATTGCGTAAGGAATCCAATCTGAATGCCAAGCCTTAAAATTACATTTAAAAATGAAACCAAAAAGAGGAGGAACGGATTAAAAACCAGCAAAGGGAACGATGCGATTTGATGGTCGCTGCACCGTACCCGAATTTTATAACACTGAGCTTCTGATTTTCTTTTTATTTTTTTTCCTCAATCATTTCATTTACCGACGTACATCCAAGCTGCTAAAGTAGCCGGGCTGATATATTGTAAATGTTAAGTGCTTTTTTAATGGCGTTTAAAATTAAGCTTCAGCATATGGAGTTCATACAGCATGGACATGCCTGAGTTTATAATGTTCTTTCGTATAGCCCTCTAAAATAAATACAAAGAGCCAAAGTACTACTATAATATATACAGCCGGAATTCTTTAAGGATAACAAATGGGGACCCGCATCTGATGGGAGGTGTTGCTTAACTTGCGCGCCGCTCGCTATCTCATGGTGGTAGCGTTGGGCTCAGCCGTCAGCAGCCGCCGCCACGTTTGCCAACTCCCCACATTCTTTTCCAGGAAAACACGGGGTAGGTTTTAGTAATTTGGCTGCTCATGACCATTTCATCATTATTATTAGCTGCTGCGTTTTGGCCTTTAAAAAATATATATATGCAACTAATGCGCCGTCCAGGGACTTGTCAGTTTAATTTTCTTAATGAAAACATATTTCTCAACCCCTTGGCAGGGGCTGGTTTAGTAAATACATCCTTGCAATAGGATACAAACACGGGCTGTGCATTGCTGGTGGGGAGGCATGGCAAAGCGGAGCGCCGCGTCCAACTCAAAGCCGTCATAGAGCTTCGCTTAGGAATAAAAATGCACGGAGCACCGAACCCGTGTGGCTCCGTGCGGCTCCCGGCGCGCGCTGGGACACAGCCAGCATCTGCCTGCCCAATTCATGGCTCCGGGCAGGGACTCCCCTGTGGATGGGCGTTCTCGCAGAGGATGGGGCGTGTTGGCCAGCTTTCCCCGACAATAGCTCACTTGATCATTGAGAGTGGCCAAGAGCCCCACCGGGTGCTTTGCTGCACTCGATCCTGCCAAGATTGGTTATGAAAATGGTAAATTCGGGGTTTCTGGGGAGCTCGGTGGGGTTCTGCGCTGGGTATGCAGCAAAGGGTGAAGCCGACATTGAGTAGAACTTTAGCCATTGCCTGTCCACCTTCAGTTTGGCTCCAAAGCCCTGGGATGGGGTGTCCCAGCACGCAGCAAGCCCCTGGCATGTGCAAATGCCTCCATTATCCCCACACTGAGTTTTTTCCCCTTTATGCCCTTTTTTTTTGGAAGACCCAACACAGGCATGGCTCTGCACAAGCACCCAGCAAGAGCTGGGTTGGCAGGCCCCGATTTTGGACACTTCCAAATGCCTCTTCTCCCCCTCCCATCCCCTCCCAGTGCAGAAGGGACCGTATGGACCGCACCTCGAGGGGCTCCTGGACCCCTCTGTTGGATGTCAGGACAGGGATGGGGACATTTCTGTGTTCCACAAGCAGGGCTCTGGCACAGCTCTGGTGCAGATGAAATGTACCGAAAACAGCAAAAGCCAGGCAAATAAACAAGCAGCATGATTCCAGAGCCCTCCCAAGCTTCAAAGATGATGTGCTGGTGAATTATTTGTTCTGATAATGAAGCAGTCACTGCTTAGCTAAGTTTATGCTAGGCACATTTTATCTCTATGTGATATTCACAAATTGTTTTAAAATGAACTGTTAGAATAAGCATCTCTTGTTTATTTATTTATTCTATTGCTACCCAATCCCCTCAGCCATGGAGCAGTTACTGACATGGAGCCAAGGCTCCTATTACGTTCAAACAAAATTTAATTAATGTGTAATTGGTTGGTTGGATTTGGATCAGAGCAATTAAAGGAAAGCTTTGCTCTCATTATTTGGGGCAGCAATTCCCTTCAGGCTCATGGGCATCCGACCCTTATCTCAGTCCAGGTTGGTGCAGAAGCACTGGGACATGGGGATAGGGAACAGGGGATGGCAGCCCTGCAAAGCCCAAACCACGTCCTGCCAAGGGCTGAGTCGGTGCCCTCTGAGGCACATGGGAACACAGGGACTGGAGCTCTCCCTGTGTCCTGTGCTGGCACTGATACTGCCAAGGGCTCCCTTCCATCTCTTTGGGGTAAAAATGTGCCAAAGTCCTTCAGCTGTTCAGAAGGTGAAGACTTGTTCTCAGCAGCACTTCCAGCAGGATGAAGGTTTCCAAGGACAGGCAGCGATTTCGCAGTCCTTGGTGTTGGGGTGGGCAAGAAAAGTGCAGGGACTGGGTGCTCAGACATTTCGGCACAGCCCTATCTGAGAAGGGATCCCTATGGCACACTGGGGTGTGAAACAATCAAAAAACACCCAAAAAAATCACTCAACATGTTGGCCAATGTGCTGAAGACCTTAGAAGTGGGCAGAGATGCCTCCAGCGATGCTCCCACACCAACAATGCAGACTGCACACCTAAAACCCCAAAAGCACGGCCCCAAATTCCCCATCTGAATTGGTCATGGCTGCCTACGGGTGTTACCACTCGTCTTCGTGGTTAGGAGGGAAAGGAGTGGTGTGTGGAGGCCCCAAGAACCACGTTCTCATTCTGATGAACTTTCCTCTTTTTCCTAATTTCCCTTCTTTTGACAAACATTTCTTCCATTGACTTCACGCATCTTTAAAAATAATATTCTCCGGGGCAGATTAAAACAAATTTGGGGATGTCAGCTGTTTCTTTTAGGCTTTTAAATGGCATTTCCTTTTTGATAGATTCTTGCTTTCAGAAAATACTTTAAAGAGATCAAAGAGTTTTCCAACAGGGTCCCATTTTCCCAGTGTCTCCTAACCTCAGTCCCTTATTTCTCTTATCACCCACGCCACTCCGCTATGACGCTCTGTATACAAAGTAAGAGCAGTTAACTTTGAAGTGCTGGATTAGCCCATGCCAGATCCTTGCCTCAGAATAACAAACAATACAGGTTCAACAGGAGTTCTCATCAGTAGTTCATTTTTCAGCCCCAAATTCACTGTCACTAACACAAGCAACATTGAACTCTCAGTCTATGGGCAGATAGGAGAGATTTATCTGGTGGCAGGACCATGACCTAGTGATGAGGAGGTCAGACAGTTAAGGGTTTTTGATATTTTGGGATGGTGAGGCTTTATTTTATTCTTTTTTTTTTTTTTTTCTGGCATCCAATTTTTAAATAAAACATTGTTTCTCACGTACTTGAGGACTTGGATAACTACAGGGCTGCATCCATGACTGAGGAACATGTCCTCCCCTGCGTGGGTGTCGAGGTGGTGCTGGGACCTCCATCCTCTGCTCCGTGCATGGCCAAACCCCACAGCCAACCCGGGGGAAGGCTTTGGGAACGGGCGTAGCTCTGAGCATCCCAAGTCTTCATGAGCCCAACAGTGAGGATCGCAGTATGAAAAATAAAATCCCATCCCTGCCCTGCCCGGCATGCCAGAGCTCCGTCCCTTTGCCAAAGCTGTCGACATCGTTAGCAGGGCAGCCAACAGCACAGCAGTGATCTCCATTCCCCCCAAGCAGGAGTTTGCCCTAAGAGGGTAATTCCGGGACCCCAAATGTAGGGCTGAGCAGCTCAAACATTCCTGAAATATCCGCTTTATTTCCAAGTTTTAAGTTGATGGCGCACATTCCAGTGCTCAGTTCGGATATTAAGGTTTGCTTTTGGATCAAAAACCTTCAGGAGAGATTGTTGTAGCTGCCTCAGAAGGTTCTGGACAAAAGTTTCCCTTTAATTGTAATGAGAACTGGGCATCCACATGCCCTACGGAGCCATGGAAAATTTAACTTTTAAGGGATTATTCGCAGAGGAAAGCTGCACCAGCTCAGCCAAAGCAGTTATACTTCTTCAGACCTTGATGTCCTAAAAACTACTTTTAGTTTGGTTTACTAAAGTTGATTAGGAACAGATTTTTTTCTTTTTAAAACTGAAACGAGCCACTTTTAAAATGAAACCTGAACATCTAAAGGGGGGGTGCGTCTTTTCCACACATGCAAACCACTTTATTGAGTCCCTTTTTTTTTTCCTGTGCAATATTTTCCTACATATGCTCCTCAGAACCTGCTACCATAGGACTGAGGCTGTCCCTGTAGCACCCCAAGAGCTCAGGGTCAGCATCTCTGTCCCTATTCATTGTAGGGGAGTTGGACTGGGTGACCTTTTAGGGTTCTTTCCAACTCAAACGATTCTATGATCTCCTGCTCCCATCCCTGAGCAGGTGGTGCTGCTGCATGAGAACGACCTATTTTTCCTCTTGCTAAACGTGAGTTGCTGTTTATTAGAGATTTGCCATTAGGCTGCATCAAACTCTTTGTCCCTGGCAATATCTGGATAGAAACTGCAGCGCTACAGAGATTGGCACCTGGAAACCCCAGCGAACAGCCAAAGCTAAATGAAGGCTGGCAGAAAGGAGAGCCCCGAGTGCGGACGGGAACATTCACTTCCTGCAAAAACAGCGCTTGGAAGGCGAGATCGCACACGGAATTAGGAGACACAGCGGGTTTTGCCGCGAGGTTAAAAAAAAAAAACCAACAAAACAACACCAGCAACAGCAATTGTTCAGTTAAATGAAGTCACATTGGGAAAAGAGCAGTTAGAGCGAAGTACCCCATGTGCTCCCTGCCCTGAACAGCCATACCCATACACCCAGAGCCGTCCCCTCACTGCCGAGCCCCTGCAAAGCCCCGCACGTAGCACGGGGCTGCTGCGAGGACCCCGCCGCTCCATTCCACGCCGCAACCCCGCGTGTTCCCTTTAGCCCCTTCCAGCTCGATTTCGTTCATTTGTCTTAACACAACAGCCTGGAAAACTCTTTTCGGGAGGATTTGGGGATATTCGTATCCTATAGAAACAAAAGGAACGGCCGGTGAGTGCTGGCAGCAGCCGGGACAGCGGCCGCCCCGTCGGGTCTGGGGGAGCGCTGCGGGCGCGGGGTCCCGCACGGCACAGCACGGCACGGCGTGGGGCAGCGGCAGCGGCCGCCCCGTCGGGGCTGGGATTGGGGATCCGACCCGGCCGTTCCCGGCTCCCCATCGCCCCTACGCAGCCCTCCGACCCGCGGTTGCCCACGGAGCAGAGCGTTCATCCTCCAAAAAGCGGCACGAGAAAATTCTCCCGAGAGCAAATCCGTAATGAGGGCGAAGCTCCGGGGGGAGGACGGGGACGGAGCGCTGACACGCGGAGCTCAGAGCCCCGCGGCTGCGGCCTGAAAGGTGCGGGGTTTTACGGCCGAAGGAGGCGCGGTTGGACGCAGAGTTCAGGGAACTTTGCTAACATAAACTTTTTATCTTTTGATGATCCTTTTAATATAAAATAATCCCTCTCCTTTTTTTTTTTCTCTCTCTTTTTTTCCCTCCCTCCCACAATGAAGCAGCCGAACATTAAAAAGATAGCGAGCGCATTTTAAAGATGTTTCCACTTTATAAATCACGCTTTCTTGGCAACAACGCGATTCCTATTGCAGCGCTGAGCTCGCTGCGCTCTCCTAATGTCTCCTACAGATCAGCCCTGAGAGGGAGTAATAATCCCCCAAAGTAATTCTCAGCCCTAAATTCCCCATAATTTATAGTGGCCGCGTTCTGCGGAGCGCCGCAAAGAACGAAACCGACGACTGCCCCGCTCCCCCCCTCCCCCCCCCCCCCCCCCCAACGTTATCGATATTTGCCTTGTTTAGACAGAGAGCCCATTTTACACCGCGGCCGCGGAATTAGCGCTTCCGCTGAGCTTTGCGTTTCCTCCCCACGGAGCGAATTTGTCACGAAAGTCACTTTTTCTTTCCTTTTTGGAGGGGTTGAAACTTAAAAATTGGGATCCGATCCGTTTTCGTTTGCGCCCTCGGGGCTGAGCAGCCCCACCGTACGGGGTCCCATCCGCGGAGCATCCCTGAGTCCGCTGGGAAGGGATGCGGGCCCCAGCAGTGCCTGCAGTCCGCCGCTTTCCCTCCCCCCCCCCTCCACCTCAGTGCTAAATACAAGGACACGCAATTCTCCATCAGCCCTCTTTCTTTTTTAATTGGGTCGAGGGGAGGTTTGTTAATGGCACTTTTTGTTATTAAGCGGCTTGCGTGGAAGGGGGAATGAAACCTGCTGTAAATCCCGGTTTGCGTTTCGCCATTCTCAACGCGGGACCGCTCTGATCCCGGTACCGACACGGGGGGGTCCGCGGGATCGGACGGGGCCGAGTGGGACGGAATGGGATGGGATGAGATGGGATGGGAAAGGAAGGGGCTGCGGGACCTGAGCTGCTCGGCCCGCGCAGACAAAACCTCGCCCCGCATTTTGAGACCGTTTTCAGATGGACGCGGGGAAAAGAACTGAAATCGCCGTTTGTTTCAGGGAATTCAGGGCATTTCAGCACTTTCAGGGTCTTTCTTTTGGTTTTGTTTCTTTTTTTCTTTTTTCTTTTTTTTTTCCTTTTTTTTCTTTTTAATCCATCTATAGTATTAATTTATCGCTAATCCTGTATCTATTTACCTATTTATTTCACGGATCCGAATTTCAGAAGCCGCTCTGGTTGTCACCCAGCAGCACTGTGCCCCACCACGCAGCTGCCATCCGCCGTGCCCCCCCCGCCGCCCCATCTCGGGAGGAAGGTGTGTGCGCACCGCCGGCTCCTCCGGACAAAGAATGTGGGGTTGAGCCCCATCCATATGGATTTGTTTAAACAATCCACGTTTAAGACTTACAAAGAGATAACATGCACATTTGGGATGCTTAGGGTCTAGAATTTAGTAAAGATATTACATGTCCCGAGCAGACACGCTCAGATACTATAAATTAAGGGTAAAATATTTGAGGTCTTGATCCCCCCCGCCTCGGCTGCCTCAAGTAGCGGCCCTATCAGAACGGATCCGGCTCTTCCCATCAGCAGAAGCCACAGAACGAGCCCTACGATTTCATGCAACGTGATAAGGGCAGAGTTACCTGAGCGATCGCTCCGTGTACCAAACAAAGAGCGACAGAAGGGAGCAGCTCCGGCCCGGCACCTCCTCCCGGGGGGCGGATGGGGCAGAGAGCGGCTCCGAACGTGGGCCGTGGGCTGGGGGGCGCCGGGAGAAGGGAAAAGTCCCCCCCACCCCACCTCCCAGCCCCCACCGCTGCGCCCATTGAAGTTTCGATGAGTTGTAACGAATTAAACTCAGTTTAACACCCAAGTTCGGCAGTTTTGGTTCTCTGCCTCAGCCCGGAACCGCGCAGCTTGGTTGGAAAGAAACGTATTTCGGTGCCGAATGCTCACAGCGGTTGTGTTCTGCTCATGTGGGGTTGGGGGGGGGGGGGGGGGGGGGGGGTTCTGTGCTTTGTGTCCCATTCCGCCATCCCCGCAGCGCTCCGAGCACGGCCGGGCCCTGTGCACCCCCACCCCACTCCCCCCTCCAGACCCGGCCTCGAGTGAAGGCGCTGTGATTTGGACCCGATTCGGACCCGGTTCGCTTCTAAGGAAACGCAAAGTTTGTTCACGGTGGACTGAGAAGCGTTACCTCTCAGTCTCCCAGTTTTGAGCCTAAAAGCACATCCTAAACCTTCACACCGTTTTGGTGCCATTGTGCAGAGTGGGGGAAAAAAATATCTCAAAGTGGAGCCGCAATCACGGTAAAGTCCTTCAAAAATTAATTGATAAAAAATATATATATAAAATGAAGTGAAGTGGCACCAAAGGGAACGGGGATTAAACGCATCCAACGCTTCCCTGCAGCCACTCCTCGCTGCTGCCCCACTCCAACACACGCACCGTTTGCAGAGAGAAAACGATCGCCCTGAAATCCGCCCTCACGATGGTAATATATTTCTGTTAATGGCACCGACTGCGGTACCGCAGCGGCGCTCCGTTCGCGGCTCAGAAATGGGGACATTTCGTACGGATCAGAAACAACAGAGCCCGGGGATGCTCACTGACCTGCCTGCTTTGGTTATGATCATTTCGGTGCCCGCTTCATGGAACTTCTTCCATAGCTCCTTCTCGTGGAGATAGACTTTGATGTTTTCTATCGTCTGCAAATTGAAATGAAATAAATTAAAGAGAATGAGAAGAGCAACGAGCGGCCGGGGAGCGGCCGGGGAAGGGCCGTCCAACAACACCGGGGCGACGGGGAGAGCTGCAGCGCAGAGCAGGAGCGGGTCCCGAAAATTCCACCGCCCTTTGCCAAAAATATAAGCAACAAACGGAGCTCGCTTTGAATTGCAGAGCTTCACGTCCAGGCCGGGCACCGCGGCCAAGGGGATTTTTTAAAGGTTTTGTTATTATTCTTATTTTTCTATAGAGGATTCTGTGCCCCGACGGCTCAGGCGGTCCCCGACGGCTCCCGAGGGTTCCCTGAAAGCGGGGCCGGGGATGGCCGTAGGGACACTGCGGGGCCGCCCGGCGCTGCTCGGCTGAGCGCTGTGCGGACGCGTTACGTTCCGCGGGATTGGGGCTGAGCAGCCCGGGTTTAATTCAGCCAAAACAAAAAACCAAAAAAAGCAGCAAACCCAAAACCGGCACCGAAAATCACCGCCAGGCCGGACACTGCTCGGGAGGAGTCCGTGAGGAATGACCTCACCGAGGGGCGCAGCGGTACGCTTGCAGGGGAAAAAATAAATAAACGAACGGGAAAAAAATATAATAATTGAAAATAGCGATTTCCTTGCGATCCTCCGACCCATAGCCCGGTAAGATGCGCGGCCGAGGGAAGCTCCGGCACCTCACCGAGAGCAGAAGCGGCTTTCCCGGCCCGGCGGGACACGATGGGCAGCAGTGCCCGTTTGCTCGACGGTGCGGTCCGTGCGTACCTGCTCGGGGTCGGGGAGCTGCGGGCTGCTGAGCGGAGTGCTGCTGCCCCCGGCTACGCCGAGGACGGGGGAGCCCGCGGAGGAGTCCGCATGGCCGGGTGCGGGGGCTGTTGGAAACCCTTCCTCGGTTTCAGACAGGCTTTTCTCCTGGAGCATTTCCTTAGGGGGTGAAGAGAGGTGCGCCGTTAGCTCTGAGCACCGGGGGCTTCGTTCAGCTCGAGCCCCCCGTCCCGGCCACGGCCACCGACAGGGTCGGGCCCGGAGGTGCTTCTTTAGGCGGTGGTCCCTCTGCCTGAGCTCGGCAGACTGGAACGTGACACCCCGGGCCCCGGGGGAAGCCGCTGTGCCCGGTAGAGCCTGGCCGAGCCGGGCCGGGCCCGCCTGCCCTCCCGGGGGGGCCGCCCACGCGTGGCCGTGCTCCAGCCCGAGGCCCGGGCAGCTCAGTTTAGATGTGACCGCAGCCTCCCCGCCCCGACCCTTCCTCACTTCTCCTTCCTCCCCCCCCCCGCTTTTTGTCACCGTACGAGGCCGATACCCGCCGGGGAGAGCGGCTCGGCCCGGCCGCTCCTCTGTCCCCGTCCCGTCGGGGCTCCGCGACGGCGCTCGGGGCTGCGGGCAAAGCGCTGCGGCGGAGCCGGGCAGCGTAAACAGGCGGAGTGCAGGGCTTGAGATAAAAGGGCCCCTCTTAAACTTGGAAGGAGACTGGGAAAAGCCAATAAAGATAAGGCCTGACAGCTCCGCCGGGGCTGCCGCGCATCAAGCCCGACTTTTACTGCGCGGAGGGACGGACGGACGCGGGGAGCCGCGGGTTCCCAGCCCCTGCCGTGCTCGCCCCGACACCGGCTGACGTCCCCCGGAGCTGTAGCCCCGACGGAGCGCTCCGCCGCCGGCCCCACGCCTCCATACGAAGGGCTGAGTAGCACGGAGCTCCAGCTCCCGCTTCGGCGGTGCTTCACAGGGCCGTGTAGGGGACGCGCAGCCCGCTCGGCTCTGCGCGAGCGGTACCGTACGCAGCGGCTGCTCTGAACCCTCAGCCCGAGCTCCGCACCGCTTCCCCCGGACGGGGCGGCAGGAGCGGAGGCGGCAGCCGGGGACGGAGCCGGCGCAGGCCGCGGGGACAGGGGCCGGGGCCCGGCGTGCTGCTGGACTGCCACCCGTGCGGGGCTGAACCGCACCGCTCTCCCTCCCTCCGTTCCCTGCCTCCCTCCCTCCGCCGAGCCCCGGACTCACACTGCCGGCCGGGGGGCAGCGGGCGCAGCGGGGGGCTCCTGGCTTCGTCTCGGGGCGGCTGCGGCATGAAGGGAGCACGGGGCAGCGCGGGGCTGCGCGGGGCGCTCAGGCCGGGCGAGGCGCGGCGGCCCCCGATGGCAGCGGCGTGCGGGGCATCCCCCACTGCGCGGATTCACTTTCCCTTGATCTTCGCGAAAAATGTTCCATAAAGATCCAGTTTGGGGCCTTTCGACTCCCTCCCTCTTTGTCTCCCCCCTCCCTTTTCCCTTCCCCTCCTGTTGCTGACGTTGCCGCTGTCAATCACGTCCCCACAGAGCAGCTCCGGCCCGCTCCGCCGGGCCCGTTCCGCTCGCCCCGGCCCCGCTCCCGCCCGACGGCCCCGGCCCAACGCTGGGCACCGGTCCTGGGTACCGAGCACCGGCTCACGGCGCACCGGGCTCGGCCCGAGGCCTCTGCTTAGCTCTGCACGGGGCCTGCGGCGAGTGGGGCCGCCCGGGCTGCGTCTCGCTGCGGAGAGGCACCGGGGAAGGAGGGTGCACCCCCAGCCCCGCAGACCCCTCCAGACCCCGGCGGGCCCGGTGCTCCCTGCATGCGGGTGGAGGAGAGCTGGGGGCTGCAGAACAGAGGCCACGGGTCGGGGGTCGGGTGTGAGACCTCTGGCCCTGCTGCACTGCGAATCGTCCCTGCTGCTCCGAGTGGGGGAATAGGGACGGATTTGAGGTGCGGGTCTCCCCAACGGACCGCCCGCTGTGGAGGGGACACGCTGTGCCCCCGCACACGGCACAGACGAAGCGGTGGCTGCAGGGCCCGGGCCGCTCCTCCGGCACTGCCCCGAGGTGAGAGCGGCTGCGGCGGGGATGCTGTGCCGGTGGCGCACAGCACAGGGCCGGGGCCCCCACAGGCTCTGACCGCGGCCTTCTCGGGGTTCCCACCGCCGGGAGAAACCCAGGGAGCATAGACGGTCACCGAGGGCTGTCGCGACTCAATGGATCGCATCTCTCTGCTATCGCGATTACCAAAAGCAATCCCGTTCACCTCGCACCCCCCCGCAGCCGAAACGCATACCCATAGGGATGTGCTACCCCATGTCGCGACAACCCGCAGTGCTCTGAAGCAGCCTATATCGCACAGCCCCTCCGGAACCAGAGGCCGCTTACCCAAACCGGGCTCAGCGGGCTGCAGCCATGGGCCATCAGGCCTTTCCGGGGCAGGAGTTTCGTTTTTTATGGTTTTTTAAATACGGTTGTTTTTTTTTTTTTTTTTTTCTTTTCCTAAAAGTGAATTTCAACCTAAACTCACTCCCACCATCACGTGGTGCCGAAATTGGGAACAGGAGCGGAATAAAAAGTAAACTGGGGTCAACCTCTTAATGAACCTTTTCTCCGCTCGTACGGAAAAATGGGAAAAAAAAAAAAAAAAAGAAAGAAAGAAAGAAAGAAGGAAAGAAACAGGAAAAATAAATATATAAATAGAAAGAAAGACCGACCAGGGCCGGGCAGAGCGGGCCGTGCGGGCGGGGGAGCAGCGCGGAGCTGACGGCAGGTGAGAGCGGACCCCGACGTGAGCCCGGGGGGGTCGGGTGAGGGGTACCGAACCTCGGAGCCGGGCTCGTGGCTCTGCCCGAGGCTCTGCCCGGGGTCAGCGGCTGCGCGGTGATACGATTTCGGTGTCGGCTGTGTGCTGGTGCTCGGCTTTGTTTGGGTTTTGCCTCCCTCCACCCCTTCCTCCCGCAGCTGCAATCACGGGCGTTTCCTCCTCTTTCCTACGTTCAGGGCAGTTTTTGTCTCTCAAGCAAAAACGGCTGTGGGGGGGGGGGGCGATCCCGAGTGGGGAGTATTTGATTAAAACAAAGCCGAAGTCCCCCCCTCCTCCCCTCCAGCCCCGGCACTCCCCGTTTGTAGAAGAGGGGCCGCTTCGGGCCTTTCTCGGGCCGGGGCTGTCCGTGCCCGGAACGCCGTCCACCTGCGCACAGCGGTCAGCGCCCCGCGGCTCTCCGACCGCAACGTCGGGGCCGGGGCCGTCCGGGCTGGGAGAGGCCGCGGCCGCTCCCGCCACCTCAGCGTCCCCGTATCCGCGGTGCTTCCAAGAGGCTCCGGCAATCCACGGCGAGGCTCCAATCCACCCCGACTGTCATCACCCGGCAGATAAACGGCCGGATCCCCGACGGCAGGGTGGCTCCTATTCGTGGCTCATCATCGCCGAGTCCAGGGAGCAGGCAAAGGGGGGAGGATAAGCCCTGCTTCCAGAGACCGGCTCTCCACACCACTCATCACTGTCACCGAGCTCATGCCTTGGCCCCGAACACCGTCGATTAATAAAAGCTCACTGTCGCTTTTCTCTAATAATTACAGTCGCGGGCCGGGGGAAAGAAAAATAAAAAAAAAGAAGAAGAAGAAAAACAAAACAAAGCAAAACAAAACCCGAAAAGGCTGCGGCTGCGCGCTACCTGCGGGGATGCCCTGCCGCGCAGCCGTTGCCGGTGCGGCTCTCCTTTATTGTTTCTTTTCCCCCCCAAATGCGATGAACCTCGCGGAGCTGCCAGCCCCGACGGCCGCCCCGACGGGGGGTGGGGAGCCGCGGCCGTGCGCTTTGGCACGGAGCTGTCGGCTGCAGCGGGAGCGCAGCGGTTCGCACCGCCGCTGCGGGTTTGAATGGCTGAGGGCTGAGAAAAGGTGGCAGGATTTGGCCAGAGAAAACGCGGCGAGTACGGAGAGCAACCGCTGAGTTCTGTTCTCGGGAGGAATCGCAGAGCACCAAAGCCGGGCTTCTCGACAGGGCCAGCGCCAAATCTCTAATAACGGTGTAATACGTTTATTTCTGCCATACAAGGACTTACAGACCTCGCTGCGAGCTTCTGGCTCACGTTGCTTTCCCCCTCCATCCCTCAGGCTCTGATGCCACGGGCCGGGCACTGCGCTCCGGGCCGAGAGGGGAACCCGAAATCGGAACGCCCAGAACCGACGGCAGAAAGCGGGGTAAGCTGCAGCCCTTCCACCTCCAGCATCTGCCCGAGAGAGGTGCGATGAGAGGGGACTGAGGGCTGCGCGGCTCTGAACGCGACGGTTTTGCACCGCAGAACCGTCCGATGGAGTCTCTGCGTGCGCCCGCGGCTCCGGCGCTTTGTTACGGCCCATCGAGTAAATGTTTTAACGAATGCTTAATGGCACTGCGAAGCGCTGCGGTCCTCCGTCCTGCACCGATGGCTGCGGGCAGTGGGGCAGCGAGAGAAGCAGCCACGTGTGGTTTGCTTTAAGTCTTCGGGGGATATTTGATAGTTACGTTGCGCCGAACGCTCTCACCCCCTCGGAATCTCAGTTCGTTGTGCGACCGCTGAGATTAAACGGCGGTCGTCTGCCCGGAATATTGGTGAGGGTTGAATTATTTCACAAACGAAAAGAAACAATCGCAGAACCCTTTTAGTTTTTAAACCGAGCCCGGATTTTGCCACGATGCTCCGGATTTACGCTTTCAGATTTTTACTCTTCGAAGTGGCGTTCAGAAAAATAACGCTCCCAATCCGTTGTGCGTTTTCTTTTTCGTGTACGAAAATAAAAGTCATTGGTGTGAGCGGGGGGATGGTGTAGGAAGGAGTGGTGCGGGGTTCGGTGCATGGAGAGCATCGCAGGGAGGCTGCAGGGAGGCTGTCCTGCTGGTTCCCAGCCCGAGCTCTGATTTCACTGCCAAATGTACCCCCAAAACGGTCCTTTCTGCTTTGCAATCGCTTTTTTTCCTTTTATTATAAAATAGAAAACAAACAAACAAACCACCAAACAATCTGTCAAGATACCCCGTGCTGGAGCGTGGGAGTGGGCCGACAGGGCACAGCGCGAAGCTGGCTTTAGGAACTGAAAGCAGCACAGAGCCCCGAGCCCGGCGCTGGAGGAATTTGAGGCAGCACGGCTTTGTTCCGGCTCTGTGCGTTGCAGCACGGGGCTGAGTGGGCCTGGAGCTTTGGGACAGCCATGTGAAGGCATCGCTCACTGAGCAGGAGGAGGAGAGGGGACCCTCATCCCAAAGCCCTGCACCAGAGCAGGGAACTGCCCTGTGGTGCTGTAGGAGCACTGTGGGTATCGTCATGCTGGGACGGAGGGCACAGAACGAGTCCTGCCCGTAGAGATTGTTGTATTTTTGCTATGGAGGGTAATTTTTTGCTATAGGCAATATCTGTCCTGCAGGGTGAGCAGAGAACGGACAGTGTGAGCCATGCCCAGCACTGTGCACACCCTGGCACTGAGCAAGGATGCATGGTGAGCCCCAGCACTGCTCTGCAGCACTGCCTGAGGCCCTGGGGGTCAGTTGGCTGCATTCAAATGCTGTGCTCACCACAGCATGGGCTGGGTCCCAACGCTCACAGGCAGAGCAGGGCAGTGCCTGGGCAGCACCACCACGCTCCAGGAGCAATGTTCCCACTGTTTGCCTTCACATCCCACTGCTCTTTAGGCAAAAGCATCCTCAGCCATCCTCACACCCACCACCTCCACACAAGGCCCTGCTCCTGGCCAGAGCTCCTTTCAGCCTTTTGCACCACAGTGCTGCCCATGGGGGAATCTCCTCTTCCACCTCCTCCTCCTCTCTGGAGTGGGGCCAGATGCTGCCAGCAGCCCTGGGTGTGGGAGGGACATCCCAACCATAGGGCTCAGACTGAGCCAAACTGGGAGTATGGAGAGGGGTCAGTGCTGCCCCTGTTCCCCCCTACATCACCCCAGGGCAGATCTAAACTAGCTGGAGCTCAGGGGTTGGGAAGGGAGGAGGGGAGGGGAAAGCAGTGCCCAGAGATGGAGCAAGAGGCACCAGAGAGGAGGATGGATGCAATGGAGGAAGGCAAGGTGAGAGAAGGAGGACTGGGGGGGAAGGCAGCAGGATGGAGGCTGTGGGGAAAGATTTTGGGGGCAGCATTGGGTTTCTGCCCCATAGCATTGGGATGGGATTTCCTCCTGGGCTTCTTGCACCGGGTTCAATCCCAGTCCCCACGTGGCTGTGGCCCTGCACTGTGCCCCTCAGCTGCAGCAGCACCAGATCAGTTCTCGTCTCCACATTGGGCACTTTGCTCCTCACCCCTGGGAGAGGGCAATGTCTTGGCATGCTTCTGATACACTGGAAGCAGGGAGAGCTGTAAAAGACATCGTCCCATTCCTGGGGGGAGGCTCAGTAAGGAAAGGAAATGAGAACAAACCAGGGCCAGGCCTGGAAATAGGGGGTTTGCTGCTGGTGGGATGGGGTTTGCTGTGAGACCCCAAAGTTGCTGTTTGGAATGGGGGGAGCAGGAGCTGGGGATCTGCCCTGCCTGCTGTGCTGCTGGCTTCTGCAAGGAGGAAGGATGGCTGGGAGTCATTAAGCAGAGACTGAAGGCATTGCTTACGGAGATGTCTGGGAAAGGGCCATTTCAGGCCCTGCTGTGTGCAGGGTCTGGGGTCAGGAGGGGCAATGGCTCAATGCCTCAATGCTGCTCTGGGGCACAGGGAGCCCACAGCAATTCCCTGTCTGTGGTGGGAGACCCAGCTGGCTCCTGCAAAACAGGGGACAAAGGATCACCAAAAATGCAGCCTTACCTCTGTATCTGTAGCTCTGAGTACCGACGTGGCTGAGGCAGCCCGGCCAGATGAGGATGCTGTGTGCCTTCATCAGTGGGTGTGCTCCGTGTTGTGCAGTGGGAACACCGAGATGGATGGGGAAGGGGCTTCTTAGACACACTGCGCCTGAAATAAATGGATAGGGTGGAATTTTTACAGCCCATAGGGGTGGCAGGAGGTGCTGTTCACACCCACTGTGCCCCCAGCGCTCAGTGCAGTGGGAAATCAGCAGCTGGGTGTCCCTTCCCCATTCCCCTGCTTTGCCATTCTGCACTGAAGCTTCAGCTGCAAGAATCCTCACTGAGAGACATCGGTGAGTGTTTCACACATGAGCACCCTTCCCTAGCCACAGGGTTATAGTAAAGGTTGGGAAAAGAAGGAAGTGCTGTGCTGGCATGTTGGCAGTGAATCAAAGAAAATGACATTAATTAAAGCATATGTTAAGAATAGGAAATTAAGCTAAAGTAACATTTCATCCACAGCATCTTCTCCGGGCACTTTAGAAAGGGGATAAGTTTACGGTAGGGAAAGAGAAATGAGGAGGCTGGTGCAGGGGATGGATGTGTGGGGAGTGAGAAGAATTAGAGCAGAGCTTTAAAAGCCTTAAGCTATACACTGAAGGTCACGTGTGCTCCCTGGGTTTGTTTGGAGCTGTGAGTGAAAGGGAGGGCTGTGGGTGCAGGCTGGCACAGACAGTACCCCCAGCCCCAAAATCTTAGTGCAGCCCTCAGCAGGCTCAGGTGGATGTCAGCACCCCACTGTGCAGATTTACTCTTTCTCTTTTGCTTTTCTCAATCAGAACTTACCGAAACTCAGCACGCAGCCCATGGCAGCCAGCAGCAGTGGGGAAACTGAGGCACAGCGTGGCTGACAGCTCCGTGACCGGTGCTGAGCACTCAGCAGGGATGGGTGCACCACCGGGGCTGACCTGCAATCAATCACAGTTCATGTCCCTTCAGCATCGCAGGGCTGGGTTATTTCTGGCTCCTCGTGGCCTCAGAGCCCTCTCGGTGCTGGGATGTGCACATGGCTGAAGTCAAAGGGCAACATGGGCCCACATGGCCTGGGAGTGGGACTCACAGCCCAAGGCCGTCGGGATGTGCAGCGGGATGGGATCAGGGCTGACTTTCTGTTCTGGAACCCCCAGCCATGCATCCACCTTGCGATGGGCAGTGTGAGTGCTGAGCTCCGGATGGAAGAAGACAGCAGCAGCTGCCTGGAGTGCACTCACAGAGCGGCTGCATTTCTTCCCCCTGAGCCGTAAATCGCGGGCTGGGGCCGGCGGCATCCCTCTCGTGGTCGCCCCGGGATGAGTTACGAGGAGAGAGCTCCGCAGCCAGGGCTTTGCTCCAGGGCCCTCCCAAGAGCCATTCTCCTCCTTTTTCCACCCCAAACCACACTGCTGCCCCACTGGGGTCTCTCCAGCCCCACTGCAGGACCCCACGCTCCCGGCGCTCCTCCGCTCCCCGTCCTCCCGCAGCCGCGGCGAGCGGGCAGATGTCTTGCTGACAGCTTCAGGAACACCTTGTAGCAGTTGCGGTGATTCCTGAGATCCATTGCTTCCCATTTCAATTCACACATCATGATTTCTAAACCTCAGCCCGCACCTTCCCTTCGCGGCTCCCTACCTCCAGCCCGCCAGCACTGGGAGCAATGGTGATGGGGACATAGGGAAGGGGACCTGGTTCATCCTTGCCTGACCACCACCTCCCGCCATGCCATGCCTTAGGGAGAGCCCCACACCCCGCCAAAAAAATAGGCACAATCAGCAAAATGCGGGCTGGGAGGCACCTGGAGGGCAGTGAGGGGACGGTGCTCCTTTCTGGGGACCCAGGGCTGAGCCGCTGTGTTCCCCTGTGCTGTGTGGCTGTGGTAGAGGCTTGGCCTCGGGGTGATAAAAGCGGCGTGTTTTTCCAATTAGAAGAGCCAAATGTCTTTTCCTGCCAGCATTCAGCCCAGCCTAACATGCGATGTCTACATCTTAACCTTGAAGAAGCCTCCAGAGACGCTGCTAAATAAATCAACGCGGCTCCACGTGCTGGAAAACAGAACCAATAAATAACTTCAGAACAGCTTTTCTGTTTACTGTATGAAATCCCCGCTCTTGGCCACCCTGTTCCAAAACAGCTCGGCAAAATAAAGGCAAAAAGAAACACCAGCAGCACTGTAGGGCAGCAGCCACCAGCACAGGGCTGGCTGCAGGTGTGGGGCCCACTCCCCACTGACCTCTGGGATTTGGGGCAGAGTGTGTCTGTGCAGTGTTTCAAAAGCATTAATGGAGGTAATAACAAGAATAAAAAACGCACCCTGCAAAACAGCCTCCTAGTGCTGTTCTCCTGTGGCAAGGAGGATGCTGGAGTGAAACCCGCAGGGGATGCTCACAAAGTCCTGTTTGGTCCCCAGGAGCCATGGGATGCATTGGGGTGCTCAGCAGCATCGCTGGCTCCGGTTGTGCCCCCACACGTGCCAGATGCTGAAGGACAACCCCAGGCTGTTCAGAGCAGCAGCAGTTCCTCCTCTTTTACACCAATAATAAATATGCCTTTACCTTTAGCATAAAAGAAGTTTGCAGCAGCTGCTAAAAGGGGACATATAAAGGCATCTTCCTGCTTCCTGGGGCAGAGAGGTCTCATGGAGGTGTTCAGTGTGGATGGATGCCTGGGGAGTCCTTCTGACATCTCAGCAGAGGGAACAGCAGAACAGAGCCTGTTGGAGAGGAGCATTAGCAGAATTCAGCCATGTAAGACAAATCACTGCAACCCAATGCAACAGGCAGGTCCAGCTCCCTTCGTACTGGAAGCCCCTGACCCAAAGCAGTCTGCTGTGTGGGGGCTGAGCTCCACAGCCCCCCTGGGCCGTGCACCGGCTGAAACCCCATCCCCAGACCACGGTCACGGGGAGCTCATCCTCTACAGTAGCCCATCCCAGGGCCATTGAATGGGGATTGATTATTTGTTGATTTATTTTACATGGGATCACCTTCCCTGGACACCAGGAGAGCAGAAGCATCCCAGAGCAAGGAGGGCATGATGGGTCAGGGTCACAATCCTGCAACACACAGGTGATGTACCCACAGCATCGGATGGGCACCACAGCTCCCACACGCTCATCACTGCCCCAGTCACTGTCACCACTGTGTCCCCATTGTGGCACAGGGACGAGGGCAGCCCCACAGTGCCATGGGCTTTGTCACACACAGCAAATAGCAATGGGACAGGTTTAGCAACTGTGGGGCCTTCTGTTCTTCCTTACATCTCGGAGCCATTTCCTTAAATGCTTTACATTATTTATTATGTTTCATTTAACCCCAGCCACGTCCTCCAAATAAAATTTATTTTGCAGCTGTCATTCAGGTTTACTCCAGCCTTAACCTCATAATCCTATTGATTCCCTCATTATTCTCCGGGCGCGGGATTGATTTCATGCCTTCTGTGTTATGGAGAAGACTTTGCTCATTAATCTCACGCGCGTTTACGAATGGCCAGTCCCAGTAATTCATTATTTTCTCCTTCCCCACACAAACTCTGTTACCTTGTCCACTTCACATCTTGATTTTGGGGCATGGACAGCAGTGATTTCTCTCCTGTCTGGCTCCTTTCCGGAGGGAGCGGCGATGGGCAGCCACCCTTGTGTCCTACATCGCCATTGGGTTTGGCCACAGGGACTGTACCCAGATGGCAATTGCATACCTCCAACCCAACATGTTGTTGGCACAGCAGTCCATTGGTGTGGTGTTCCATACAGCCCCATCGGTGCTGGATGTGGAGGAAGACATGACCTCTGTCGTGGAGGCTTAGAGTAAAAAATAGGCAGACACCGTGGGGCAGACACGTCATAAATCCAAGCGGAGGGGCCAATCTCAAATATTTCAGCTCTTTCCCTCCTCCCCCCTATAATATATAATTGTCTTTGTTGGATCAATACAGAGGGGCTTTGTGGAAGGAGGGCGCTTTAAGGGAAGATTAATGTCGTGCATTATGTATGCAGCTAGGAGGAATTCCAATATCCAGCTTCCAGGAGGAAAGGAAAGGCCGGAGAGATGGGATCCTCCTTCCAGGATGGGAGCACGGCACAGCCCACGCCAGAGTTAGGGGTGGGAGATTCTTGTAGGTTTGGACCCCTCACACCTACCTGTGCAAGGCAGCATCCCACCCTCAAGGTGCAGAACGAACATCATTTATCCACAGCAGTCCATCAGCATTGTCCTGGGTACACACACACATAAGCATCATCAGCAAATGAACACCTGGTCTGAAGGCAACAGCCCTGGGCTGAGCCCTCCGCTCAACAGCAGCGCCAATGGTGGCTTCCTTGAGTTGAGCATCCCGCAACCCACAGCCATCATATGGAATACATTTAACCAAACCGAGTTTTGATTAAACACCATAAATATGATTGATTTGGTTACATACCCTCCACATGACAGTCCGTTTAATTTATTTTTTCATTCTGAGTAGGGATGTTGCATTGATCCGAAACATTGGCTTTGACTACCACCGTAAATTCCCATTCTTGGAGACCCGCTGCAGCATTATTAATACTTTTACACTTACCAGCAGTGCTTGGAGGTCAACCCCTGGGCCCTGGGCTGGCACCAGAGGGTGAAGTCCCATTCTCTGTCCCCTTACCAACCCAGCAGCACCCTCAGCCCCATTCGCTGCTCTGTATCCACGTGCTTGGCGTGCTCCATGCACCCTGTTTGCTATCTGCAATCCCACAAACACCCCCACCAAATTTGGAGCAGCGCTACTGCAGATCTCCCTACATCAGCTTCTCTACCTTTCTTCTTAGCAGGGACAGAAAAATACCCCAATTTTTTTTATATTACCAATAAATTGAAAAAAATGCTTTATGTTTTCAACGTAGTCCCAATTTACCGCCGTGGTCATTATCTCGATTGCTGTGTATATTTTATAAGAGACTTCAGTGATAACCACATTGAGCAGTTGGTTTCTCCACAAATTCACTGTTGTCCAGCAGAAGTGATCTCTGCTAACACAGCACCATCAAAAACAGTGCTGAAAAGCACCAGGAAAGCACCTGTCCTCATTAAAACAGTGCTCTGCATAGGAGCACTCAAAGGGAAGAACTCGAATTACTCAGCACTGAACGAGCACAGCCTGAACTGCTCCATCATATATCACCAATCCAGGGCACAGCGATGCTTCTCCACCAGTAACCCACAAAACAAAGCTGGGAAAAGCCATGAGTAACCCACAGACCTGACCTAGGGGGATAAACCACAGCAACCTCCAAACATAGAGGCGGGTATAGATGCATAGCACTGCACACCCATAGCATCCCCAGGAAAGAAATCCTGCTCCTCCAGCAGCAGCCCCAAACCAGCCAAGCATTTCCCCATGGCACACTGACTTGAAAAGATGCATGTAAAGATTTCATAGCCCCTTTTCATCTCATATTTAATGTGCAAGAGTTTCTGTGTGCCCAGGTTAGGTAAACACTGGAGAAGACTGTTTATAGAAATTATACACAGAGCGGTGCTGGTTTAATTTATCAAAAAAGGTTTTGTTGAAATCAATTTATTTTACAGCGAAACCCACTTAAACCTGTTTGAGGGATGACTGCGTTTAACCAGCCCTGTTTGTCACCCCAAAGGACAGCACTGAGATATCATCTGCCAGGGTAAATAGTGCCAAACATCCACAGAGATGGGATCTCAGGAGCTGGGCCAGGAGAGGGGCACTGCCACCACTGTCCCCTGACAATGGGTCCCAAATAGGTGACACTGGTGGGTGCTGGGCTTTACTGGGGGCTCTCAGCCCCGAAGAGATGGCTGTGCCCCCTGGCATGGGGTGCAGGGATGCTCTGCACGAGGTGGGATGGTGCAGTGTGGTGGCATTGTGGCTGGAGAGGCCATGATAGCACCGAGTATGGGACAGATGTGCTCAGGGATGGGCTCCCAGGTGGGGGACATCTCTCCACTAGCTGTATCCCCAGCATTACCAGACTGATGGCTGCTGGGACATCACTCTCGTACGTGTGACTGGATCACCGTTACTTAGAAATAATCATCGTAATAGGAGTCACCCAGTGGCCGTTCCTGAGGCTCACGATGGAGCCGCATCAGTGCTCTCGCATCCCCTCTGCTGGCTCCGTCCTGCTGCAGCACCCAGCGGCAAAGAGAGCCCAGTTGGAAGCGCTCAGAGCACAGAGGGAACACCGCATTTCTCCCTTAACACAGCTCAGATAAACATACATTAACTTCCCCCATTCAACGGGGACAAAACGAGCAGACACATGGATTTGAAAGACACACCCAAGAGTTGATCTCAGCGAGCAGCCGGGCTGGGAGGGGGCTTCATTCATTCATTCATTCCCCACCCAGGGGGCAGCAGCCAGGTACAGAGCTCTGGGAGGTTCCCAGCCTCTGCCTCGGATGTACTGATAGGCAAGGGCTGGAAAAAGAAGAAGGGATGGGATAAGGAAAGCTGTGCTTTGGAAGCAACTGATACAAAATCCACTGAGGAAGAACGAATATTGCCTCGTCAACAGGGGGAGCGATTTGAAATTCTATGGGAAAGGTGGATAAAACCTGGAAAGCATAACGGCCGGCTCTGATTTCAAAGTCCATGGTAGCATTCCAAGGCAGAGCTTTAAAATTAGAAACAGTGCACAAAGTTACTTTTCCATCGAAATGTCATGTTTTCCTCGAGAAGAGCTTTTTCCATCTCAGGAATGCGTTCTGCCACCGAGCAGTGAGTGCTCTCCAAACAGATTTGCTGCAGCAAGAGCTCCCAGAAAAAGCAGAGCACCACTGCTGAATGCTCTGCAAACACGGAGCTGTAAGGGAGCAGCATGAGGTTTGCTGCTCATCCCTGAGCACTGCGCCCCTTCTCAGTAGGGGGACAAGAGGGATTTGGAGCAGGAGCATCACCAGCAGTGCCCATCACCACCCCAGGGCCAAGGGCAGAGGACAGCTCTCCACCTCCCCATGGGATTCCAGCACACAGGGAGGTGCGGGGGCCCATCCCTGCCAGCACCCAGCCTGGGGAAGGGGGGGGACGATGACAAAGCCCCCGTCCTGCCGGCGCCGTCCCCCCCAGCCGCCCCACACAGCCCCGCTTTGAAGCTGTGCCGGGGCTGGCGGCAGTGCTGGGGCTGGAAGGGATGGACGGCTTTGAAACTCGGAGCGAGATGAAAAGCAGCCGGAAGCGCATCCAACGGGTGACTGCGGGGCCAAGGCTGCTGCTCTGCCAGAGCCTCGCTCCCCTGGGAGCTGCTCGCTCAAGCTCCGCTGCCTGCCCCATCCCTTTCCCTGGAGGTGAGGCTGCAGAGGGCTTCCAGCTGAAGATGCTGAGGTGCTCCCTGCCCAAACCAATGCTCACCCTAAACAGAGGCACACGATGCCAGGGCTGGTTGCTGCCGCTAACAAGCAGATGAGAAACCATTCCCTTCCCACAAAGCTTGGCACTAAGGAGCAGGAGCACCCACGGGCAGCATTAGCTACTTCCCTGCTAGCAGAGCAAGCAAAACTGCAAACCAGGTTTAAAATAGCTGAGGACCTCAGATGGCTTTTTACCTCTTCGATTCCTCCTTCTGCTCCAGCTAAGCTTAATGGATGTGGCTCTGGGAACTGAAACCCCAAACACCTCAGTCCCACAGGGATGGCAGCCCCAGGGCCCTGTGCTCCTGACACAGGGGATGCCCGGGCATTAGGAATACAGGAGACAGGGATTAATGAGATCTGCACTAATGCACGTGATTGTTTATAGGAGCAGCCCCTCCCTAAGCCCGTTAAGCCATTAGGGCTCATCAGGGCTCTGCAGCACTGGACTGCCCAGCAAAGCTGCTGCTCATCTGCACCCACCACAGACCAGGTTGGGCTTGGAGCAGTGGGCAGACATTCTGCCTGGGAGAACCCAGTGAGCAGAGATGTGGCTTTGCCATTTCTCTCTGGGTGCACCCCCTGAAAAACCATCCAGGTACGACAAGCATCACTCCCTGCATGGCATCAGACCAAGAATTGCACCCACACACACTGTGCTGGGCACCCACAGAGCAGACCTGCATCCAGCTCCTGCATGGGGCACAAATCCCCCATATGTGGGCTTCTCCCTGATGGGGGATTTGCAGCACTTGAGGTCAGACCCACCAGTGCCTCCTTGCCTGCCCACAGGGCGCAGCTGGTGCACTGCCTGGCTTTCCTTCCAGCCCTGATGGATTCAGCTGGTTGTGATGGTGCATTCCCTTTTCTTTCTCTCTTTTTTCCCCCCTCCTTCCTAATTGCAAATCTGAATGCTCCTCAAGGAGCTCCCAGAAAAGGAAAAGGTTACCCTGGCCCCAACCCCATGGTGCCAAACAGTCTGCTCTGGCCTCAGCCCCAGCTCTGGGGGAAGCAGACGACCACAGGGCTCTAATCTCCCCACTGCTGCCTGATAATCTGCTGTGCAATTTGCAGATAGGGCAGCGGAGGCTCCAGAGACAGGGTAGGGGGTGAGGTCCCCTTTGTCCATCTTTCCTACAAAGCACTCAGAGCTCCTGCAGCCACAGAACACGGAGTTTGGGCTGCAGATCTGACAGCAGTCATTTGGGGCAATCACCACCATCCTTTCACCTTTCTGGGGGCATTGGTGGAGCCCCAAAACAGAGAAGCACTCAGTCCAGTGGGAGACTTCTTCCCCAGTTGGACCAATAGGGCCAAAAGGAGGATCATGCCCTCATGGTGGGACACAGGGACAGGACCACCCTACAAAGGAGTGGCGTTTCCCAGCGTGTCACCAGTGTGTCACGACAGCAGCACAGCAATTTGCTGTGGAAAAACTGAGATTTCTGCTCAGTTCTTCCCCCACCAGAAGGAAATGGGCTCAGAGGGCTGCAGGCAGGGATGGGTCTGCCTGAAAAACAACAACTGGGAAAAGAAACAAAAATAGATATTTAGAAAAAGAATGCACATCTAGGATGGAAATCCCTACAAACACTCCCTCTCGTGGAGGCTTGTCCCACTGCCCAGCCCTGTTATTTTGAGGCTTTAATGGCCAAACCACCTTCATTTCCTACTGAGCTGAGAGGAAGGCGCAGGATTGGGAAGTGAGGGACACCTGTAGGTATTTACCCCGACCCATCCCTGCTGAGTGCCATTTCTCTTTTAAAGCCATTCTGGGGGGCTGTCCCTGAGCACTGACATCACTTGGGCCGGGGGCAGCGGGAGGATTGCAGAGCTGAGTGGTGCTGCAGCTCGTTACTTCCCAGCCCAGGGATTTATTTCCCAAAAGTCTTTAACTGATTCCCCCAGCTGTATGGGATTTTGCACCGACAACACCTTTCTTCTGGGAACACAGCCAGCATCCCCACAAGGTCATTTTGCAAAGACAATTAGGTGCTCCCCTGACAGCGCTGTCTCATTTTAATTAGATCTCATTTCCTAAGAATTACAGAGCATGCCAGGCCCAGGGCTGGAGGCAACGGCCATTTACTGAAATCAACAGGAGGCAAAGGACAGCTGTACCTGTGCTTATGTCACCGCTCACAGCGATGCCAATTCGATGGGGAATAAAAACAGCCCTTCTGCATGACTTCATCCCTTAATACTCCAGGCGATATAAAACCCAGCGTGCAGAAGGCAGAGCAGCCCCACCTCTGGCTGCTCACTCACGCTTAACTGCCTCGGAGCGAGCGTCCCCTGCTCCCCACGGCGGGGTGGGCACAGCCAAACCCACAGCAAGAGGGCAGCACGGCTGCTCACAGTCTGTCCCGTCCGCCCCGTCGGCAAAGCCCCACCCGGCTGCCCTCCCCCTCGGGTCCGCCCGCGGCGCGGAGCGACGGCACCACCTGGTGGCGGCGTAGGGCGGCCGGGACCCGTAGGAAAAAGCCTTTTCCCCCCCTTTTTCTTCCCCCCTCTCTTCCCATTTTTCCTTTCTTTTTTCCCCACATAAAATATATATATATATATATTTTGGGTTTTTTTTTTTCCCTGTTCCCGCCCCGCTGCCCCTTAGCAGTGCCCGTGGCCGCGCAGAGAGGAACGGTGCGGCCTCTGTGCTGGCAGCCCCCGTCCCGCCCCGTCGGATGCGCGGCTCCAGGCCGTCCTGGGAAAGGGCCGGGTGGGCGCCGCAGGGCGTCGGGCCCGGCTTTCCCTCAGCATCACCCGCTGCTGCAGGCGACGGGAACAAACAGAGAGCCTCCCCTTTCCCCTTTCCCACCCTGTCCTTACAGCGAAGCCGGAGTAACCCGTGCTTGTGGCTCATAGGCAGCTCTACGTCCAAATAAACAGCTCTCGTTTCCAAATAGCGTTTCCATCCCCCCCGCCCCGCTCCCGACACCCGCACAGATCAAAGCAACACTGGGAACAGAGGGGGGCGGACAGTCCAGACGGCAGCTCCCGCACCCCCATCTCACAACCAAACATCTCGCTACAAAGCCAGGCTGCCCGCTCCCCCACCACGTCGGTGCTAGGCTCGGCAACCCCAGCGCTGGGCAAAGAGGAGGAAAAAGGCGGTGGAGAAGGAAACAGGGGCCGGAACAGCCAGTACTGACCTTTCCCAGACAAACAGCAGCAGCACGGAACGAGCCGGCGCCGGGTGCTGCCCCATATATGGCGCACGGCCGCAGGTGCGGGGCCGAGGACGGCCGTCGGGGTGCGCCCCGCCCCGAGCACAGGTGCGCGGGTGCGCAGAGCTCTGCGCGGGTGGGGCTGAGGGCGCGCAGTGGAGCCCCTCGGAGGCTCCGGCGCTGCCCTTTGTGCCTCTCCCCGCCATCGGGGCCGGCAGACAGAGCGGCGACCCCGCGGGTAATTGGGGCTGCGGGGCCGTGCGCGCAACGGAGCGAGTGGAGCCTAATTGGGAGCTGGGGGGGGGGTCGGGGGACACTGCGCATTGTGGCTGCCGCGGGGCTGCGCGCCCGGCTGGCGGGCGCCGGGATGGCACAAAAAGGTCCCCCCTGCATCGGGGTAGAGCGATCCCCTCGGTGCCAAGGATGGGGCTGCAGGGGCGGCCCGTGGAAGTGGTGAAATCCTACAAACCCCACAGAACGGTGACCAAAAGCGGTGTTCCCCCTTTTCCTCCCAACTTGGCAGCACTATGGGTGCTGCCACTGTGTCCCCTCCAGCCACACAGTGTGGATCCGATGTGTTGAGGAGTGGCACTGGGATAACACACACAGGGCAGCAGCACCACGCTGGTTTTGTATCCCATTCCCAGCCCTGCCCAGGTTTGGTCACTGGGCCTAAGGAACAGGGCAAGGATGTGCCAGGCCAACACGTGAGTAAGCACCTCAGCTGGCACCAAGAAAACCTGTGTCACAGCACAACCCTATTGCAGTGCAAGTGATGTGGGTTCCTCACACCTGGGTTTGGCCATGGTGGGGGCCTGGAGCAGCTCAGTTTCTGCACACTCTGCTCCCACCTCCATGTAGAGCTGCAGACCGTCCCCACAGGTCATTGTCACCACCTCTGCAGGGAGCATTCCGCCCCCCCAGCCAGTGAAATGGCATTTGATCCATTTAAACTCCTGTATCCCCCAGCCCAGGCTGCCCCCAGGACAGTGAGACCCCAGTGTGCATCCCCGCTAACACCAGAGCCCGTTAGATGCTCCTCGGGAGCTGTGTTTATTCGGAAATAATCCCACCAGCCCACTCTTAGGGCCTCCCCTTCCCTCCCCTTGTTGAAGCGGTTCCCATTCTGTCGCACTCCACCCCTCCCCCGGCAGAAACAACCGTAGTGCTCAGCCGGGAGCAGCGCTCCTCTCCCGCCGTCGGGGAGCCCGGCCCAAACCCCTCCTTCCTCTCCGACCCCCCCCGCCACCCCGCAGCGCCGTTAGGGGCCGGGGCAGAGCCGGGGGGTGCGTCCGGATGGGGTCGGGCACGGAGGAGCGCGGCGGTACCGCCAGAGGGAGCCCCGCGCACGGCGCTGCGCAGTCCGTGTCCCTCCGCGGGCCGTAAATCTTCCCCGGCGCCGCAGAAGGGTAATTGGTGAAGAAAAGGGCCGCCCGGGCCGGGAGTGGGGGGCGACCCGCGGAACCATCCCGGACGGCGCGGCGGTGCCGGTGCCTTCCGCAGCTTTTCCGCGGACCGGCAGCTCCGCGCTGCGCACCTGCGGCGGGGGCACGGCTCGGAGCACCGGGCCGCCTTCTAGCGCTGCGTGCGCACGTCGGGGCTCTCCGTCGGTCACGGCGGCCGCCGTCCGGGCGGGCAGGAGCCGCGGCTCCGCGCTGGGGCCGGGGGAGCTGTGGGGAGAGCGCGGCCCTTCCGCCGCCGCGGGGAACCGAGCGCTGCGCACCTGCGGACGGGGCGGCCCCGACGGGGCGGTCCGGCCCTGGGTGTGCTCCCACTGCAGCGCCGGGAATGCATCAGGTGGGAGCCGGCAGCTCTTCTCCGGGTACTTTTTTATTGAAAGACGCGAGCGAAGTGACGGGAACCAAACAGAGAGACGCCCGAACAACCAGCACCTTTCAAATCATTGTATCTTTTTATTTTAAAACAAATATAGAGCACAGTCCTGTGATATTTAGATTTATTATACTTCTTCTTTTATTGTTGCTGTTTTGCTTTGTTCTGGAGTGAAAAATAAAAACCTGAGGTTTATTCCTGCATTCTGCATACCCCGCTCTGGAGAGACACTTTCCTACATTTTGGATTCGATTTGTTATTACTATAATTATTATTTCCTTGCAAAAGTCCATTAAAGAATTGAACTCTTGGTTCCAATGACTCCAAACATTGCGGTACCGGTGGCACTGATTGTCCTGGAGAGCAGGAGGGATAAACAATATTTTAAACACAGTTAAAGAAACCAATATCTCCTTCAATCACAAAGAGCTAAATAGTTTTCATTTACAATATATATGTTCATGTAAAATGGAAAAAAAAAAAAAAAAACCAACAGAAAACTTAAATGCGATGAGTTAAACTCTAAATATTATGTACACACCAATGTACAACTCTGAATAAATTAATACCAATTTGCATATTCTGGGATCCTTATAGCTTATGTACACAAATTACCATTTATTTCATAAATATCTGCCCTGCCGCTCGCTCCCTGCGTGGCGGTGGCAGCGCAGCTCCAAGGCGGCTCCATTCCATGCTTCGCTTCTTCTTTTCCTTTGTGTTTAGTTTTTCCTCCTTCCTCCCCTTCCCTCCCCCCCCCCCCCCCCCACCGCCCTTTGCACGGAGGTCTCAGCCCCACGGCCGCTCCGCCCGCCACGTAGGGCAGCCCCGTGCCCCGCGGCGGGGAGCAGGGATGGGGGGGTGGCACTCGGGGGTGGGGGGGAGGGGGCGGCTATTTGGGAGAGCCCTCTCCCCGTCCGTCCCCACCTTTAATAAATATTTATACTGTGCTGTACAAAAGACCAGTGCTTCTCAGCCCCGGGGAGGGGGGGGGCGGGTGCGCTGCCTGTCCCCGTGGTCACTTGGGGGACTCCCTGCCGGGCGACAGCTCCCGCTGGCTCTCCAGCCCGCTCACCAGTCTCTGGATGTTCTGCAGTTCGTTGAGGGATTCCTTCAGGGAACCTTTGGGAGGGGAGGCAGAGGGGCGATGGGCTTTGTGCACGTCGGGGATGGGGCTGGGCTCACGGCTGCTGCCCGCCTTGGAGCCCTCGGAGCCGGGGTTGAGGCTGGAGGGGAGGCCGGTGGTGAGCAGGTTGGTGCTGGGTGGGATGCTGACCGGGAGCTGGTAGGGGCTGAAGCGCAGGCGGGGGCGGCTGCTGCCCAGGAAGGGATTGCGGGACAGCGGCCCGGCGGCGGCGGCGGCTGCGCTGGTGGCCGGCATGGCCGAGGCGGCTGCTGCTGCTGCTGCCATGTAGGTGTAGGGGTAGGGGAAGAGGCCGCCGAAAGTGGGCATCGGGATTCCCTGTGGAGAGAGGAGAGAGGGGAGAGGTGAGAGCTGCACGGCGCCTGCCCCGTGGAAAAGCAGAAGTAATGCGAACGCAGCGTGGGGTGTCCTGCTGCTGGGTGGGTAAGGCTGGGGACCCCCATTTGCCAACTGAGCACGTACTATCAGGCATGGGGCTCTCTCTGGGACCTGCCAGAGGCACAGTGCTATAGGGCAGCAAAGGGGCCTCGTCCCCATGAGAGCTCAGTATGCCTGGCTGCGCGCTATCACTGAGCCCAGATCGCATTAAAACCCGTTGTTGGGTTGTATCAAGAAATAAGGTGAATTCAAGTTATCTTTGTGCATTTCAGCACAGGGACACAACAGAGGCATTGGTATCATGGGGCTGGTGGGGAGCTTGAGGGATACTGGATGGGAACGGCAGGCAGAGGCTCCTCACACTGCCCTGCCCATGGAGGAACCACAGATAAATCAGAATTCCTCCTTAAATCAGCTCTGGCCCTCCATTCTGAGCATCCCCCCACGTCCTGCCCATGTCACACCACAAGCAGTGTCACTGCCTGTCCCCATGGGTTGAAGGAGACCCCATGAGAGCCACGCTGTGGCCACTCCATGTCCACCCCCACCCTCCCCCCAGGGGTAACACCAGGTCTGTGTCCCAATGTGCTTGGCTGATTTCAAGGATTTGGGGGAAGAAGGCAGGAGGGCTCCAGCACAGTGGGGATGGGGATAGGGCCGCGGGTGGGTGCTTACCTGAGAAGCCAGCATGTGCTGGGAGAGGTGGAATGGGAAGGGGGTGGCTGTCCCCGCTGCGCCTGGGGTGGACGAGAGTGCCCCGTTCTCCAGGCTGCCGCCGCCGGTCACCGAGGCCAGCAAATGTCCCATGCCCATAGCGGAGAAAGCCCCGGGGGCCATGGCGAACTGTCCCGGGTGGATGAAGAGTGGCTGCCCAGCACCCAGCGGGCTGAAGAACTGCTGCCCGTGGAGCCCAGAGAGCGCGAGGCTCTGCAGGTGCCCGGCGCTCAGGTGCGGAGGGCTGTCCGTGTGCACCATCAGCGGGGCAAAGGCCTCCTTGCCCAGCCCGACCCCCTCTGCGTCCTTCTTGCCCTGCTCCGGCTCTTTCCTCCTCCCTTCCACTTTGTCCTTCTCCATGCCCCGTGCGCCAAACAGACCCTCACTGGGGCCGTCCCCCGGGGATGCTCCATCCTTGGCTTTCTCCGGGCTGTGCCTCTCCTTGCCCCGCTCGTCGGTGCACCGTGGGCTGCCACGGGGTGATGTGTCCTCCCTACCGGGGCTGCCGCCCACTGGCCGCTCCTCGGACACCTTCTCCACCTCCGCATCGCTGTCAGCCCCCGGCTTCTCCTCTGCAAAAGGATGGACAAGTCAGAGAGGCAACAAGAGGGTCAACAGACCTCGCCACAGGGAAATGTGGTGGAGGTAAAGCACCATCACAGTTAATGGGAGAGCTTGGTTAAATGGGAAGGCGGAAATCATAGACTCATGGAATCATGGTATCTCATCTGCAGAGGGATGGAGAGATCAGAGAAGAGTCTGCAGTTGATTGTCCCCGAGCTAGGGAAGTCTGGCAGAGGTAAATCCCCATTGCAATTAACAGGAGAACTTTGTTAAACGAGAAGGTAGAAATCAAGGAATCATGGAATGATTGGAGTTGGAAGGGACCAAATGGGCTCTCGTGCCGTGGTCATCATGGGGCTTGCAGGGATTAACAGCAGCAGCCCCATTGCTCTGCCAAACAGGAAAAACACGTTTGCTGGAGGCCCGAGCTGTGCGCCGGCATCGCTCCCATCAGCTGTGAACCCAAAGCGGGTGGTGGGGTGAGAGATGGAGAGCACGGGGTGGCGGGCAGACAGTGCTGAGGAGTGGTTCTGTATAGATTTAATTACGCCGGGCTGATCAATAGTGCTCTGTGGATGCACTCCGAAAGCACAGGTTGGGTCGGGCGAAGGAGGGAGCTTCAGGGGAAAGATTCATTGCCATCTTTGCTACTGGGGATTTTAATTTAATTTATTTTTTTTTTAAAGGGCATTGAGCTCTTGGAGGAAGGGCGAATTGAGGTGAGGGGATGGTGGTGGGCATGGGATGGTGGGAGCCTCACGGTGCCCCTCCATCACAGCTGCACCCCATGCCCAGCAATAGCCCCTGGTGCCGACGGGTTGAGGCCAGGGAGAACCTACTGAGAACCCTTTGAAAGAAGAGAGGGTGTCATAAAGCCTCCCAGCAGCTCAGCCCGGGGGGGGGGGGGGGCTGCGGTTTTGATGAAGGCTTGCAGGGAATCGGGTTGGTGGGAAGTTGAAAGAGCAATGGATGGACAGCGCGGTGTGACAAAGTCCTGCATCTAAAAACCACATGGAAACCGTTGAGTTATTTTCATTGCCCAGCTCTGAGCCCTGGTGTTACAGTATTTTTTTTCCCTTTTAGATATATTCATTTCTTTTTTTTTGGGGGGGGGGGGGGGGAGCCTTGCACTGGATATGAAAGGCAGAGCGACGCCGGACAGCCGCTCAGCACAGAGCCTGCCCACCAATGCTCCCTGTTTACACCGATGTGTAAACAGGAAAATGTTGCAAACCATGAATGCCTTTTGCATCTGCTGGGGCTGTTCCCGTCCTCGCAGCCCTTCATCCCCTCTGTGCCCATCCACAGCTTTTCCCTGCGAGCGCCGCAAACGCTGCAGCTGCAACAGCGGAGGTATTTTGGTGACCCCCCGACTAACAGAGGACCCCGAGAACGCCCTGAACCTGGTGATAATTTGGGAGCTGTGCCCCCTCTCCCACCCGATCCTCCCCACCCCGTGCAGGCGCTGCAGGGGCAAGGAGTGGGGCCGCGGTGTGGGCTCGGCCCCGACGGTGCGGGCAAAGCAGTGTGGGGGGAGCGGGGCCGCGTTACCTCTGCCACTGCCCTTCAGGCGCAGGGGGCTGGGGAGGGGGCCCACGGGGGAGTGCAGAGCGTCGCGCACCGCCGATGGTTCGCAGGAAGACGCGTCCGATTCGCCGCCGTCTCGATCGGGTTTGCAGGGCTCCTCGTACATCCGCAGTGACGGCAGCGAGAGCTGCTTCCTGCGCACGAGGGAGAAACGGCTCAGCCCTCCGCGGGACCTCCGCGGGCGCGGAGCGGGGCGCGGGGCCGCCCTTACCTCTTCTCCCGACGGCCGTTGCCCGTGTCCCGAAAGCCTTTGGCGAAGGGGTTGTTATCGATTTTCAGCTGCGTGATCTGCGGGGACGCGGAGAGAAGCGACTGACGCCTTGCCCCCCCGCCCCCCCGGCGCCCCCTGCCCGCCCCCGCGGCGCCCTCAGACCCGTCCGTCCCCCCGGGGCCGTCGGGGGGTCGCGGCCGGGCGGGGGTGCACGGCGCACGTTGCGAAACGCGCCGCGTCCCCGCTTTAACACAGCACATGCTTTATTAAAAATGATGCTGAGGTTTCGCCTGAATTATTAATAGCGTCTTAATGATAGGAAGTTATTTTTCACGGCCCCCCGGAGGGAAGATGGCGACTGAGCCGCGCTGCGCTGGTTAAAAGCTATTCTTATCCCTCCCCGCGACGGGCTGCTGGGGCCGGCGACATTAGGGCGCTCAATAATGCATGGCTCTGAAACACGGCCCCGAGAGGGACGCTTTAAAAATGCATGGCCCGGCCCGACGGGGCCCCCGCCCGCCCGACGGAGCCCACCGGCAGGCAGCGTGCGGCGGGCGGGCAGACAGAGTGCTCGTTAATCGATTGTGACTCTTCGTCATAAACTTTACGAGGGAAACAAGCCCACCAGGACCCTCAGACAGAGCTGTCAATTAGCATCAGCAGCCGAGGGGGGGGGGGAGGTGGGGGTCAGCTTTTGGGTTAAGGCACACACGCGCGCATGGAGCCCTTGGACGGGCCGCGTCCTCCCCCCACGGCTCAATGGGTGATAATCGCTGAATCACAGAAAGTGACTGAAAAGGGCTTCTCCAGCTCTGATTTTTTGGCTCCTGCATGGCACCTTCTGCATGAGGCCACCCGTGTAGGGAAGGTGCTACTGAGCCCAGGGGGAAATTAACGATGGGAATCGTTGCTACAGAGATAATAATAATGGTAATATGGAGAGCGCCTGCTTTGAGGGTTTGGGCTCCAGCCGTTCTCCCTTTGCTGCCTTTTTGCCGCTCTGCCCAAAATGTTCTGTGTCAGCAGCTGTTCGGGTTGGGCATCATCGTGAAAACAGACCCAAAAAGGGGCAGGGGATGGGGTGCAGGAGCTCGGGTTGGTGCGTGGCGCTGGGGGTCGGTACAGGGGTTGGGGTCGGGTGCTGCCAGCCCTACCTTGTCGTTCTGGTAGGCGGTGACGGCGATGAAGTCGGTCTCGGGGAACACGTAGGTGCGGAAGGTGCTGTAGGGCAGCTTGAGGATGTCGTTGGCCCGCACGATGTGGAAGCGGGGCTGGTATTTGTGCATGGAGTTCAGGATGGTCTGGGGTGGGGGGAGAGAGAGCAGAGCCCGCGGTCAGCCCCACCGCCACCACCTCCCTGCAAAACCCTTCATTTCTCCCCAGAAAGAAAGAAAAAAGATAAAAAGAAACATCCAAATTCATTGTGAGGAGAGAACAGAAGCAGCTGCCAGAGAGGGAGATCTCTTTTTTCGATGGTGCCGTGGCCCGATCTGCCCCCAGAGAAGGAGGTCAGGGGGAAGGCACAGCAAGAAAGCAGCGCCCAGGATCCCCCCGATTTATCACCGCTCTGACAACGCCAGGTGAATTTGCGACGTATTTTCAACCGCTTTTACTATTCCCGTCCTTTTTTTTTTCTTTTAAAAATAATAATAATGATAAGCCCTTCTACCGAAAAACCTCCACCAAAAAAAACCCAAAAGAAGCGCAGAGCTCCGCGCAACGCAACGCGCGGCTCAGAGCGGCGCCGGGAGCGGTCGGACGTTTTTCCCGTCCAGGTATCCGAACCCCTCTCCCACCCCCACGGAGTCTTTCCCTATTTTAAACAATCAACGCTATTTTCAGCCCCCGGGGCCGTTCCCAGCGCTGTCCCCGGAGTTTCCCTCTGAGAAACGCGACGATAATTCCCGACGTGCGGATTTCGGGCCGCAGAGCGGCTCTCCCCGCTCCGCTTCGGTCGGGGAACGGCGAAATCTGCTGCGATTGTTGTCCGAAACCGCCGAATAATTATCACTTCATTTCGTTTTAGAAGGCAATAAAAAAAAAAATCCCCCTTTTTTTAACCCAGGCAATAATCACCTGCTGATGGGCTGTCGGGTCGCGAGGACACCGATATCACCTAGGCGGGATTTAGCGTGAAAATAGTGCAAAAAACGCCTCGTTTGGGCGCTCAGAGCCGCGGTCCTTTACCCAAATCCTCCTCCCTCTCTGCGCAGATGGGCACTGCCTACACCCGCAGCTCAGACGGCGCCGAAAGCTTTCCAGGGGGGAGTCGGACCGAGCGCTGAACCCAACCGATTTTTCCCCACGGTCCAAATAAATAATAATTTTAAAAAGGCAATTTCCGAGCCTCTCTATCGATTCCCTTCGCTGCCTCTAAATAGCCGAGCGGTGTTTGATTTATCCAACACATCGTTTCCTCTCTAAATCGTACGAAAAGATCAGGAGAGAAAAGTTTCCCGGGGCCGCTGTCCCCGGCGGTCCCTTCCGGGGTTTCGGTGCCGCCGACCCCATAGGAGCTCAGGGTTCGGCCCCATTGCCCCCCGGCTCACCCCGACGCCCGCTGGCATTTTTCCTCACAGGATCGCGTTGTGGTCCCTCTTTCTGCGCTCCTCCAAAGACGGCTAACTTCGATTGCTGCCTTTCTTTCCTTTCCCTCCTCCCTCTCTCTCTCTCTTTTTTTTAAATGTTATTATTATTATTATTTTGCTTTGGTGGGTTATTCTAATTTTTCTTCCTTTCTTTCTTTCTATTTTTCTCCCTCCGGAAGGTGATGCAGATGTGAGCAATAAGGAAATAGAGGCGTTCGGGAGCCTTCCAGGCACAGCCGGTGTGGAGCGGCCGCTGCCAACCTCTTTGGCTCTGCTCCCACCGCGCAAACCCCGCGCAGGTGCCGCCTCCAGCCCCGCACCGCCCGGCCTGGACCGAGGGGACGTCCCGGGCCGTACCTGCCCGGTCACACTGCCACAGCCCGGCTGCACCGTCGGGGCCGTCCCCGCCGCCTCCCCGGCCCGGCCTCCCCCAGTTCGGCCCCGTTACGCCCCGGAGAGGAGCGGGGACCACGACACGACGCGACCCCGGGAGGGGGCCGCTAAATCCCGGCCGCTGCCCCCGGGCGGACCCGGGCCGCTCTGCCCCGCGGTCACACTTACAAAGCCGTGTTTGTCCGAGATGTTGTTGGTGAGCTTGAGTTTGTGAAAGGCAACGGGTTTGGCCATCCACTGCTCGCCGGTGGCCGGGCTGTCGGGGTGGATGTACATGCGTTTGGGCATCTCCGGGTCGGCCTTCCCGGCCACCATCCAGCGGGAGTTGTGGAATTTGTACCGGCAGTCGTCGGCCGCAACTATATCCATGAGCAAAATGTATTTGGCCTTCTTGTCCAGGCCGCTCACCCGCACCTTGAACGGGGGGAACATCCTCCTGCGGAGAGACGCGCAGCGCTGCAGGGAGCGACCCTCGACGGCCGCAGCCCCCCCCGGCCCGAGGGGTGCCCAGCGCTCGGGTAAAAAGCTCCGGGTCCCATTGCGGGAATGAAGGGGCAGAGAGAAAAACGCGGATCCTTTTTTCACTGCGTTTCTTTAGGGTCCCCGTCCCGGAACCGGGGCCGGGGGTGGGGAAAATTTGGCAGCGAGGAACGGCAGAGAGCGATGTAAATAAATACGACGGCGCTCAATGAGTGCGCACAGATTTAATTTGGGATCGCGCATAATTATGGGGAACGGGGGCGAAGGGGGGTGGGAGGTGGGGGGGGAGCGAAATACATTTAAAAAAATCCCGGTTCTTACCTCCCGGATTTGGTGATCACCATCTCGGTGCCCAGCTTGTGGAATTGGTCCCAAAGCTCTTTGGCTTCCAGCGTCACTTTGGGGTCGTCCTCCACCTCCTCCTCGGGCTCCAGGCTCTTGAGGGAGCGCAGATGGGCTGCCTGGTGGTGGTGGCCCAGAGCCGAGACGTGCAGCCCGGCCTCGGCCGCCCCGGCCAGCCCCGGGTCCGGCATGGGCTTGGCCAGAGCCGCCGGGGGCAGAGCCAGAGCGGGGAAAAAGGAGGGCTGAGCGGCGGCGAGGAAAGCGGACATGGGGAAATCGGCCGGCCGGGGAGCGTGGAAGGGGTGGTAAGCCATGGCAGTCCCTGGGAAGGCTGGATCTCTCATCGGTGCATCCACAAATCCAGGAGAAAAAGAGGGATTCCCTTTTGTTAAAAAAAAAATAATAATAACAAAAAACGACAATAATAACAACAATAATAAAAAATCGGTGTGCGGTTCGGCTTGATTATTTTTATCTTTTTTTTTTTCTCCCCTCTCCTGCCCGGCGAATTCGCACTGGAAGAGGAAGGGAAATCGACAACAAAAATTAATTAAAAAAAACCCCACAAACCCAACGGCGCACACGCGGAAAAAAATAATAATAACAAAGTGAAAAAAAACAGCGGAATAAGACGTGGGGGAAAAAAATAATAATTAAAAAAATTAAAAAAAGAAGAATGAAAAAAAAAAAAAAAAAAGGCAGTTCCCGGCTCCTGGGACTCCCGTTCTGCGGAGGGCAGAGAGTACGTCCTTCTTTTTTTGTTGTTGTTGTTGCGGCGAAGGGAGAAGCGAGCGGGGGCGAAACCCTCCCGGAGAAGTCCTTCCCGGCACTGAAGCGGCGCCGGAGCGGAGCGGCGGTCGGGGCGGGAGGGCCGCACCGCTCACACCCCCGCGGGCTCCGACTGCGCCCCGGAGGGCTCCGCACCGCTGCGCGCTCCGCGGTTCGGCCGAGCGCCGCTCATGGCTCGAGGAGCCGGAGTGGGGAACGGTCGGATCTTGTCGTGATCTCTGTAAAACTGTGACTATCTCACATGTCCTTCCTGCTCTGATCCGCCCGCTAATGAGCCAAGCCCCCTTGATTGCTGATTTTACGCGTTTCAGACCAATTGTGGATCTGCATAGGCGTGGTTTTGACAGCTCCGGCCAAGCTCCGGGCGCGGGGAGGAGGGGAGGGGGGGGGAGGGAGGGAGGACGGGAAGAAGGGGAAAAAAAAAGAGAGAGAGAGAGAAAAAAAAAAAAAGAAGAAGGTGTCGGAAGCATCGGCAGTAAGAAAACATGTCAACAGAATAAAATATTAACCAATGACAGAGAAAAGTGCTCGAAATCCCACCCCCGGCTCCTTTCCGCATACCGGGTCAGCCCTGGCTGCGCCGCGGCCGGGGAGCGGCCACAGCCGGTGCGGGGACAGCGCGGAGCCGGGGCCGGACCGGGGGGTGCGGGGAGTGCGGGGCCGCTCGGAGCCGGGGGGTGTCCGGGGGGCGGGGGGGGGGGGGGGGGGAGGCGGGGGCCGTCCCGTCGGTTTCCGCGGGCGGGGGCGTAGGGCCGGGGGGAGCGGCCGGGGGAGCTCGGCGGCCGCCGTCTTACGACAGATCCTGGAAAGAGGATCAAGGTGGGGCCCGCCCCGCCGCGCACCGCCGGCAACCGACGGGGCGGCCCGGGCTCGGCCGCTGGGAGCACGGCGGAGAGCTGCAGGCGGCGAGGCCCGGAGCGGCGAGCTCCATCCAGCGCGGGTGAGTGGCGGAGACCCGCGCCCTGCCCTCGCTCCCGGCCCCGCGAGGCCGCTCCGATGGGGGGAGTTGGGAGCTCCGCGCGGACCCCGCCGTCGGGGCGCCCCGCGAGGTGCCCTCCCGTCGGGGCCGCGCTGCGCTGCCCGGCCCGAGGGGCTGTTTACCCGGGCGGGGGGAGGCAGATAAGGCGGAGGGGAAATGCCGGGGCTGTTTGCTGAGGGATTAGGGCCGGTCCCGCCGCGCCGGGGCCCGGGATGGGGGTGGGGTGGGGGGGGCGGCGGGCGCGGTGGGTGTCCCCGCGGAGAAGTCCGTTTGGAGATCTGCGCTGATTAACTGAGGGCTGCGGTGGCTGAAGAGGGCCCTGGCGCCAGGCGGCTGAGCCCTCACAATAAAGACCCGTCTCTTGTCACTTCATATTTACCCCCAAATCTTCAAAAAGCGCCCTGCGATCCTTACAAGGCTCCTGCCACCGCCGCCTGCGCTGCGGCCAGACGGGACGGGGACGGGGGGGCGGAGGCGGCCCCCTCCTCTGCCCACGGCTCCGCGGGTGCGCAGCGACGCGCTGCCTTCCTGGGGACCGCGCTGGGCCTCTCCCCGCGGAGGGTGAGACGCGGGGACCCCCGGCAGCCCTCTCCCCACCCCCACCTCTCCGCTGTTTCTCCCCACACCGTGGCTCATCGTGCTGCCAGCAAACCCCGGTGCTGCGAAGGGCCCGAGGAGAAGCCCCGGAGGCGGCCGCATCCCGCCCCGTCCCGCGGCAGGTTCACCTCCAGCCGTCGCCTCCCGACGGGGCGGACACAGCGCGGCCACCGCGGAGCTGCCCTCACCGCCCCGGCCGCCGCGCGGGGCTGAGGGGGGTGTGTGTGTTGGGGGGGGGGATCGGTCCCGCTGACCATTGAACGGGGCGAGGTGGCGAGCGGGGATTGAAATTTAGACCTCATTTGGACTTTGCTTCCTCGCCACCGTCGAAATGTGCTGACTGCAGCTTTGGCAAAAATGGGGCTTGCTTGGGCTTTTTTTTTTTCCTTTTTTTTTCCTCCCCTCCAAGCACACCCGGATCCTCGCGTTGCCCCAGGGCCACATCACCCCACTCCAGGGCACTGCGCAGACCCGCAGACACCGCACCCGCAGCTCCAAGGGGCAGTGCGGGGCCCCGCAAAGAAACGTCGCCTCTCCCCGGGCCCAGGTTCCGGGACCCCCCCGGCACAGCTGTAACGTCGCGAACGCCCACGCCTGCAGAATAAAAACCGATCCAGAGCCGCCTCGTCTCCCCGAGCCTCTGTGGCAGCGCCCGTCGGTGGGACAGCTGAGGTGGGGCACACGGGGACGGCGCGCATCCATTCCCCGGGGCAGATCCGTTCGTGAAACCGCAATTGAGAGCCCGTGTTCGCAGACGGGGCGGGCACAGCCGGACCCCGAGACACACTCCTCGGCCACAGCCGGGCCCTGGGCAGGGGGAGTCGCCACCTCGAGCCCCGCCCGAGCCCATGGGCCCTTTCCCAAGTCGGGGGGAGAAGGGTCCCCTCACCATCCCGCTTACAGTGCCTCCTGTCCGTGGGCACTGCTTCCTTCGGGGCTCCGTGTGCGGCCCCGACGGCGCTCCCCGGGCCGGGCGGCATCAGCCGGGCTCCTCCGGGGAACCACTCCGGGGATCAGCTCCGAGGAAGGGGCCCGGCCCAGCCGCCCCCGCGCCGCGGCCCCGCTCCCTCTTCCCTTTCATCTCTGCCCATCTCCACTCATCATCTCTTTTCTATTTTTAGCCGGTAGACTTAGGCCTTGGCGCCAGGCCGTTTAAGACCTGTCAAAGTCCTTCATATTTCCCTCATGTCACATGGACCTTTCGCTCCCTTCCCCGCGCCATGCGAGGGCCGTAATTTGGATCTGTGAGCTGGTGAGCAAATGCAATTTGCTCTTCTCCATCGCTGCGTTGTCTCCGTGACCCCAGCCAGCAGGACGGCTGGTGTCCTGTCCGGGGCACTTACACAAATTGCGGCTGATTGATGAAAAATAACAATTCTCCGAGCAGTCGGGCCTCCGTCTTCCCCTCCTCCCGGCTCCTCCGGGCTGAGGCGGCTCCGCGCCCCGGGGCGCTCCTCTCGACGGTGCGGGGCCGCCCCACGAACCGCCGCCGGCCGCCTCTGGAGTGACTCTCGGATTGAGCCAAAAAGGGGTTTTCTTCTCGTGCTGGAAGCGAGCCGTCGGGGCCCGCTTCTCGGCAGAGATGAAGGGCGTTGTACGCCTGGGCCCCGACGGAGCCGGGCAGCAGCGGCCGTTGTGCACCTTCCAGAGGTGGGAAAAGGCCGGGCCGCGAAAGAGCCGGGTCCGCTGCGGGGGGTTCCTCAGCCCGGTGGGGCCGCCGAGGGCCGGGCTGAGCGGCTGTCCATCACCGGACGTGGGGCACCAGAGTCCTCTGCACGTGCAGTGCACAGCAATCCCGCAGGTGTGGGCTGGGAGCTCGTGGAAATAACCCTTCGCCCTCGGAGGAGCGGCCCCGAAGCTCTCTGCCACTTTTCTCCCTCTCCACCTGGAGAAGAGACACGGGGGAACGTCCCCGCCCCGCGCTGAGGTGCCCGTCGAGGGGCGGCGGCTGCCCCACAGGTGGGGCGGGGAGAGACCCGATGATCGCCCCGTCCCGGCCCCCGTGGGATGCGCCTTTATGGACAGCGATGCCCGGCCCCGGCCACACCACCTCTTCCCGCTGTGCGCCCCGTCCGTGCGGAGGGAACCCCGGCACCCCCTGAGCCCCCCCACCCTCAGCCTGTTTAGATTTCTCTCCGAATGTTTCCCGTAATCCAGATTTCTGGAAAATAACCACACGCGGGCAGACGCGGCCACGAACGCCGCTGAAGTTTATCCGGAATTTGACCAACGTATAAACACATTTCCAGCCCGTTCGGCGGGGCGGGCGCTGGGTGACCCCTGCCCGGCACCGGGGCTGCACCGCGCTCCGCCCTCGTTACCTCCGCGCCGCTTTGATCCGGAGCCCTCCGAGCTCCGCCGCTTGATTGAGTTTTTGTAATTAAGGAGCGCAGGGAGAGGGAGGGGGGGGCGGCCGTAACCCCGCACACCCCGGGGCTGCGCACGTCGGGGCGCGGCGCCTCGGCCGCTCCGAGCCCGTTCCCTTAAAAGGCGACGGGAGCCCCGCGCAGCGCCGGGGGGGGACGGGGGGGGACGCGGCGTGAAACCCGAGCGGCACTGCGGGGGGCGGGCGGCGGCGCGGGGCGGGGCGGGGGGAGGTGGGGAGGATCATGCAAATCCCTCTGTTTAAAAAACTTCCATTTGAGAAAGTGTGTCACATCCCGGCGCGGGCGTGTAATCCCCGGGCTAATGGTATTACCGCCGCCTCATCGGCGTAATGGGATGGGGCCGGGGGCGACCATCCCCCGGACCCTCCGCCACGCGTGACCGCAGCCCCATAGCGCCCGCCCCGTCGGGGCCCCGCTGCCCCACCTCTCCCCCTCCCCGCTCCCCGTCCTCCCTCCCAGGCCCCGCGGTGTCTGTAGGAGAGCGGAGCCCCCGTTTTTGCCGGGGGTTCCCGGACCAAAACCGACCCCGGGAGGGGAGAGCAGGAGCTGCGCCTCGTGGTCGGTTCATCTCTTAAATAAAAGAGATTAGCGAGCACCGTTATTTGATAAAATAATGCTGTTATGGCCACCACCCCCTTCCCCTGTGGGATTAAAAGTGAGGATTTGAGGCTGTCCAACAGTCTGACCTGGATCGCTGCGGGAACAGCCCCCGGGATGGGCTGTTAGCAACCAAAAAACCCACGGAACTGGGAGATGTGGGCAAAGGGGCAGCTCTGCCCATCAGATGAGACCTGAGGATGGGCAGCGGTGGGCAAAAGGAGAACCACGACACCCCCAGCAGCAGAGCTGGCCCTGGCCCCGGCCCCTCTGCAGGGCACGGACCCTTCAAACCCCAAAATGTTTAGGGTAGGAGTTGCAGCACCTGAGTTCAGCGCTCCTGGGCTCACACCTTGGGCCCTCATGCTTCGAACGAGATTTGGGAATGTAATCTGGGATGGAGATGAACCGGGAGCCGGCACCGCTGCTCTCATACCACGTTCGTGTTTGTTTGTTTTCTTTTGCTCTCCATCAGCATTAGGGCTGCAGAACAGCACTGCCCCGGGTCTGCAGGAGAGCGCTGAGAAAACAAAGGCAGCCCAAACAAATCACCGCTGCCCGCAGCAGTGACAGCGCGCAGTGCTGCACCTGTCCTCACGCTGCTCTCAGTCGCTGGGACCCAACGCCGCGTGGACAGCCGTCCATCATTGCTCTGATTCACATCTCCAGAGAGCAGCGCTGCCCTGAGCCGCTCTGCATTTCCCCTCCATGCTGAAACCCTTTCCTCGGTCCGTCTGTCCTTCCCACTTGCCATCTGTCTCCCATCCTTCGAATATCACCTTAAAAACAGTCCCTCCACCCTCACATCGGGGTCCCCCACTCACTCACTGTGCCCTCCCACACGTGGGCTGTGTGTGCTGGCACCGTCCGGGCACCGGGATGTGTTTGGCATCGGCCCCATCTTACGGCCCTATAATAATATTGTAAATCCTCACCGGAAAGTAATTACACCCCATAAAAGGAGCAGCAGTCTGTGGTCGGAGCCAGGGCCGCTCTGTGACACCCATTTTAAAGAGATGTTTCGTGCCTTATTTATAGATTAGATTTTAACCTGACAACCTTTTAACATTGTATTAAATCAGAAATTAACTCCGTCTGACTGCTCACCGTGTAATTGACCCACGGAGGGGCAGAGCGTGGGGGAATACTGAAGACACGTTTCAGACAGCAAAGTTCCCAAGGAGATTCCAAACCTTCTCCTTGGTGGAGGGCAGGGCTTCGCTATTAATTAGTATGTGTGGTCAGGTGGTGGGGTGGGCATGGAGGAGGGGCTCTGGGGAGGGGATGGCAGGAGATGTGGACAGGGACAGTCCCCACGGGCACAGTGTGGCCGTGCTGTGGCATCCGGCTCATACAGGACACTGTCACACAAAGGGAAACTGAAATCCAGAGCTGAAATCCCCAGAAGGAGTCAGAGATGGGGTCAGCCCCTGCAGCAGTGCTGACCCAGAGGGACGGGCAGGCACCAGCTGTGCCACTGCCACGGTGACCCACGGCCGCATCCCCTCCGAATTGCATCCTCTGCTTTCATGGGGTAAAGGCTCTCCTGGTGTAAGTGAGAGCTGCTCCAGAAATGTGCACGAGGAGAGAGCACAGCAGGAACACCACCGTCTGATGGAAGAGATGAAGACGCTGCAGTGCAAGCTTCGGTTTGTACTTCTGTTCAGTTAATGTTGAGGAACAGCAAGCAATTCAACGGACCCCATTTTCAAAAGGCTTAGGGCCTGTTTACAAACAGCTCTGCTTAAACTTGGCCACCAGCTCTGCCAAACGCCGGCCCTGTGCTCACGCACACGGTGCTGGCTGCATGGGGACGGGGCGGTGCTGCAGGACAGCGTGGGGACAGCGGGGCTGAGCCGTCCTCCTCCACCCGCAGCACTCCCCTTCACCCCACACCCCACGCTCTGGCCCGCCTGATGCCTCTCATGGCACTTTCTGGCATCCCTTGGAATGCAACACCTCTCCTGGTCCCTGTTCAGGACAGCAGTGCCAGTGCTGGGCAGGAGGCAGGGAGAGCCGGGGCAGGGCCGCTTTGCTCATTTCTCCCCAGCACATCAGCCACCAATCACTTACTGTGCTAAACCCCCCCTCACCTCCATCCCTTCTGTTCCCCGGCTCTCCCTCCCCCCCCAACCCCCCCTCCCAGTTAAATTGGGTAAAAAAGAAAAAAGCCCCAAAAGTTTCGTTTTCTCCTTTTGCAATCACAAAGACGCGCTCTCGGCCCCCATTGAGCCGCTAATTGCGAGCGTCCAAATGGCCGGGTTTAAAGTTACGCTTCGCAGCTGCGAAACATTAAGGCGAAGTGATTACAACCTACTGCAGGATACCGAACATTTTTACAATATCTCAGGAGCAGAAGAGAGAGACAACAGGAAATGGCGCAAACGTTCCTACCCTGCGCAGCAACGGGCCAAGGAAAGCAGCGAGGGGAGGGACGCGGACAGCGCTCGGATCCTCCGAGCCGGAGAGATGGAGCCCGGTGAGAAGGGCTGCTGCTTCCATCCGAAGCGCGCGGTGCGTGTGTGCTCGGTGCAGCCAGAGGGCCGGGAGGAGAAAGCAATAATTCACATTGAGTCCTGAAACCCGAACTCAACTTTTAATAGAAGAGCTCCACTTTATGCGCAGGGTGATATACAGTCCGCCCTGCTCCAAATGAGATGTTTTGCCTTTTGAACTCGGCAGGAGGCCGCCGCTCGCCACTACTGGAAGCAGTTTCAGACCCCGCAGTCCCTCCTGTCTTGTGGGGTCTTTGCGAGGCAGTGTTTCCTATCAGGGTGCAGCAATGGCACCGCAGACCCTCACCCACAAGGTCACTGCTGCTGTGGGATGTGCTCAGCTGAAGCCCGGTGTGCCTCTCACTGAGCTCTGTGAGCTGAAAACCTCCATCAATAGGAACCGGGGTCTCTCAGACCACAGCCTCACCCGGAGCCAGCTGCTCCCAGGGCAGGGCACCATTCGGGCCCCACTCTGCTGCTGTGCAAGCATTGGGAGTGCTCTGGATCAGAGCACGCGCCTATTGCCTCAACACAGTGCTGGCTCCTGGGGAGCGGGGCTCAGGTCTTTGCTGGGTCACCTGTGCCAGCATCGCACCGGAGTCAAACAGCCACCTCGCTGCAGTGCCGGGCTAGGTCTTGTTTTTGCTAAGCTCTCTTCCCCCTTTGGCGATGGGGCTATCAGCAGCAGGGAATGTAGGACATTCTTTTCAATGAACCAGACTGAAAATATTTTGGTACAGCCTCAGTTTGTAGTTCCCCCCCCCCCCCCCCCCCCTTTAAACAAAACATCCCGATTCAAAGGAGCTTCTCGCAGGCCGGGAATTTCCACATGGCCTTCTTGCAGCACTTATAAAAAGTGATTTAATGCCTGCCAACAACAAATACATTTCCAATGACACCACCCGGCCGGCCGTGTGCTCACACAGAGGACGAGCGGCGGCTGCTGCCTGGGAGGAACGTTGTCCCTTACGTTCGCTCTTCGGGAAGGCTGAAAGGAAGCAAGGATGGCGGTGACAGCACAATCCCTTCTGTATGTGTTAATCTGGATTTCATTTGAACTTTTGGAGCTGACCTTGGCTTGAACCGTGTTCAAAACCCCAACTGGTGTGGACTGACTTGACCCCGCGGTTCCATTTGCTCACAATGGTAGCCCTGCCCCAGCGCGCTCGCTTCCATCCATTACTTTATGGACATAAAAGAAACACAACATTACAGCGGAGCCTGCGAGTGCAGATATAGCACATAGCCACCGGGCTGGAGCTGTGTGCTGCACCCACGGGCAAACTCTCCTCTGATTCCATCCCAAAGAAGTTTTCTTTTTTCTTTTTTTTTTTGCCTGAGAAAGGACAGACTGAAAACCAAAGCAAGAAACCAAAGTGATGGCTGCAGACTGCAGACTCACAGATTTTATTACTGGTTTCCAAACCTGAAGATAGAGGAGGGGAAAAAAAAAAGCTTTGGAGATCTGAGGAATGGCATTACAGCTAAAATCAAACCTCCAACCCAGGAGTGAATTTGATATTTGGTGTTTGGGGATGGAGGAGGAAGAGGGTGGTCAGTCCTGCAGCGCTCAGTGCTGCTGGGGGCGGCTTTAGGAGCGCACAAAGATTTGTGGCTTTCGATAGTTTCCTCTCATTTCCATGACTCAAACGGCATCTATTCCAAACAAGCGGTGGGAAGGAAATGTCACGAGCTGACAGTCCCAGCTCACCCTCTGTTCCCAACAGGAGCTGAGATGGATGTAGGAATTCACGTGGTCACAGTGTGAGCCTGCGGTGTCACTGCGTGGTGCACTGCGGGGGCTGTGCACAGCCCTTCCCCACAGCCCTGCAGGGCCGCAGGCGGCAACGGGCACAGCCACAGCCACAGCACACGGTGCCCCAACATGGATGTCTGAGCAGTTTTGGGTTTAACTTCCATTTATTCAATGACACATGCATTTCTGGACAGATAGCCGAGTTCCAGTGAACAACGTTTATAACCAAAGATGAGAAATCTGTGACTGCAGTTAGTCAATTAAGTACGTTTCTAGAATACATGACTAGAATAAAACTGGAGCAAGAGAGATCATTCTTCCAAAGAACAAAAAGAAACATTTTCCATTTGTAATACTCCCGGCATCAGTACGGGGGGAAGGAGGGCAGCAAAGGAGCGCAACCGGGGAGAGAAAACACCATCAGCCCTGTCCACAAACGCCCCTGAACTCCCACTCTCTGGAGCTGACTCGTTACCACTCGGCACTTTGCAGAGGGCTGCAGCTCCTGGTGGGTGCACACCCATAGCGCAGAGATTCCCTTCGTCTCTGAACACAGAAAGCAGAGAGCGGCTGTGACACCACGTGCTTGGCCAAGAACGGCTCGGACAGATCCCTCCTCAACCAATCTCTTCCCGAACACAGCGAACAAAGCGGCCGCGGAGCTAGCGGGATTGAAGACGGAGTCTCTTCGTATTGCACAGAAAACAAAGTCAAGGTTTTGTGAGTACGTTCCAGGAAGGTTTACGTGGAAGAGTCGTCGGTATCGATCAGGGTAACGAGAACCATCCAGCACGCAGCGGGCAGCGGACACATCGGATTGCTTGGGCGGAGAGGCGGCCCGTTACCCTGTCCCCATCTCTCCTTGGGTGTTTGATGAACTCAGGGGAAGCCCGTGGGGAAGAGGCTGAGGGGCTGGTTCTCATTAGTCGGGAGGGGCGATCTGTAGCCATCGAAATTACGAGGAATACTTCCACTGGTGGACCCGGAGCTGTTACTGAGCGTCTCTATGCTTCCCTCTCGCTGAAGCTCTGCAACAGGAAGAGAGAAGAGGCCCTGGTTAGTGTTTCAGATAAAAGAACCCCGAGTGCTGTTAGGTGGGCATCAGTGTGGCCAACCACTTGGGGCCTGCAGGATCCAGGTGTGGGTGTGCTCACGGCTGAACTGAGCAGGGTGCGAAGGGCAGGGAGGCAGACGAGGGAACGTCCTTCCTCCCCAGCAGGGACTTCCTACAGAACCAGGCATCAGTGCCTGCTTCTTTGAGGGAGAAGAAAATGCCCCCATTGCTATGCACCCTACAGCAAAAGACAACTCACTGAAGCTCTCCCTCTCCCAGCTGCACTCACCAATGCCACCCCCTGCCCTTGCTGACCTCCCGACGCCCTTCCCACTCCCTAATCTTGCAGCGTGACGATTTTTGTATGCACAGAGCACCGTCTGCAGTCGTGCCCTCTCTGCAAACCACTTGAACCCTGCAGCTGACTCAGAGGCAGCGTGCAGCAGTGCAACTGGGAAGCGTCACCCTGCCTGGCACTCAGTGGCAGCACACAGCCATGACATCAGGCAGAACCTAAGCACACACTGAGGACAGGGCACAGGTCGGAGGCTTGGGCACAGTGCTCTGCAGACATTAGCTGCAATGGGACCGTGTAATAAGGGATGTGTCCATAGGCAAAGTGTATGGCAAAAGCAGAAAGTCACCTAAACAAAAAGCATCCCCCAGGGCCACCACCAGGGCTGGGAGACACAGCCCTGTGTCCCAGAGGCAGTGCAGTGGGGATAAGTGCCCTGCAGTGGGGACAGCGTGCCCAGGGTGGAGAACAAACCTGCAGGAAATGGGTCGCTCACCAAGCAGCGCTGATAATGACCTCAGCTGTATTAATCACCATTCCACACCAGTGTTTGGTTAAGGAATGTGCATGCATAAACCTCTTCATTTTCCTCACATCCTCACTCTCCCATGAGTTCAGGAAGTAAAAACAGTAATTTAAATCAGAAATGAGCACCGTATCCCACACTAATGTTGTGCTTATCCCGTCTGATTCGGCGCTTTTATCTCCCCTGCGCACAGCTGGCTCTGGTTACCGTCCCACGTCACCGCCTGAGCTGGGCAGCCATGGGCAGAGCCACCAGCTCACTGCACCCCAGCCTAACGCTGTGGGGCTGCTCCCGATGTCCCCCAGCTCTTTTTTGGCTATAATTGATTTTCAGGCTTGTGTTGCTTTTGCAGTAAGTGGAGCAAAAGGCAGTGGGGTGCGTTTCTTGCGCTCTGTCCCATCCCGAGCATCACCGTGGCCTCACTGTTGGCCATGGGATGGATCTGGGGAGGCTGTGTGCTGGAGCTGTGGCAGCAGTGTCACCTCTGCGGGGCCTGCCAGGGGGTGGCACTGCAGAGGCTGATGCCAGCCGGGGAAACAGGCTGAGAGACACAGGATGGGCACAGGACTTTGCTGCATGTGGTGATCTCCCCTGGCTGCTTCCAGGCAAGTTTTCCAGCCCTACAGCCCACTCTGTGTTCGGAGGGGAGCAGCCCCCACACCTGAGCTGCAGCCCAACAGCATGACCCTGCACACACTGCTCCAGACGCAGGGCCTGAGTGCTCCCAAAGTGCTCCTGGCTGCAATGTGCACGCTCTGGAAGCAATTACGTACTGGGCAGAGGACTGTGTATTCGGACATCTAAGGAACCACTGCACAAGGCTTGGCCCAGGCAGCAGCCAGCACTGCTGGGCAGGGATGGGTCACACCACGGCACCTGGCTGTACAGGATGGGCAATGAGATGTTAGCAATCACCTGGGGTACCTTGCCCTGCCAATGGGACCCCTCAGTGCACCGTCCTACATTCCCCCAAACCAGCCCTTTTTCCTTCCATTTATTTCATTAATGAAAAATGTTATTTAAAAAAAAAAAAGGAAGCCCAGTGCCAAGCATGCCCCGTGGCCCAGACCTGCCACAACCAGGGCAAAGTGCATGCAGGGTCAGTGCCATTCCAGCCAGGTGCTCAGGTGCTGGCTATCAAAGGAGCAGCTGAGCCCCACGGCACAGCCCCACACCACTGGAAGGAGGTGACCCCACCAGCCCTGTGTGCCAGGAGAACATCCGCTGGGAAAGAATGCACCCAGGAGAGCTGGGGATGCAGAGCAGGGTGAGGGCTGTGCAGCTGTGGCTGAGTTCTGCCATGGACAGCCTCGGCCCCAGCATGTCTGAGGGTTATTGTGTCTGCGCTCCCCTGTGCACACACTGTCGAGATGCATTAACTTCCTTAAATGTACCAGTAAAACAACTGCTTATGATGCACTATAATGAACTTGTACGGTAGCCAACAAATTGTGCATCATATCAAACCCATTCTGCCTTATAGACTCTCTGGCTATTTTGTAATAACTGCAATTTGCTTCTGCTGAAGCAAGATAACTAGGGTTGAGAAGTCAGGCTTTGCAGAAACCTAAATATTTGATTTGGGGGGAGAGTGGGTGGGAGAAGGAAGAAAGGGGCCCCTGGGAGCTATTTATGGGGTCAAAATAACATGAGACCTGCTCTTCTCCTTGCGTTTCCACCATCAAGGAAATGAAATACTGTGAGAAGACCAGCACTTGCATGATTTTGGCCCCAGAAATGGCTCCCTGAGGCATTTGAAAGCCCGTGAAAAACAAACACAAATACAAATAGATGCTAATACTGGAAACGTAAATACTAAAACCTGCCCGTGTCCCCGGAGGAAACAGCTCACAGAGTTCTGCCTGGCCTAAAAAAAAAAGGAGAAAAAAACCACAGACAGGAAAAAAAGATGAAGGAGCAGCAGCAGCAACATCTGCTGAAGCCATGAGGAGAGTCACTGCCGGGCAGCCAGCAGCGCTGTGCCTGCAATGGGGGAACCCCTGCTGTTACCCCACAGCCCACAGTGAGTGCGATGCCGGGGCAGCAGCATCAGCAGCATCACCCCTTGTGATCCTGCCCCTTTCCTGGCAGCTGAGCCATTGCCTCCCCAGAGCCCAGAGACGATGTGGGGATGAGGAGGAGCAGCAGCAGCCCGGGATGCTCGGGGTGTGGGGGCACGATGACCCCCCATCCCACAGAGACTGCCGTCCGCTTCCAGAAAGCTCTAGGAACTGTCAACGGAGTAGAAAGGGAGAAAGTCCTGCCAAGCCTAAATGTGAAACCATTTTATATGGCGCATTAATTCAATGCCTGAAGAAAATCTATATAGCCCTCTTTTGCCCGGAACACTCATAAATTATGCTGCCTTTCTGATTTGTGCTCTCGCCGCAGCGGTCCACTCGAAGCCGTGGTATCTCCTTTATGCCTACTCAAAAATCTCCTCTCCAGTGCATTATTTCTTCTAATGGTTTTCCCTTTCTCCCCGGCCCCCTCCCCTACACCAGGCGGTCACGCACCGTTTCAGACCCCCCCAGAGCCCCCTGTGCCGGCACAGCCGCCCTTCCCCTCTCGTCCCCAGCGCTGTGCGAGCCCCGGCCGGGATGAGTGATCCAACGACAGCAGCCTGATGTGTCGGGGCAGCGGGGAAGCGGCAGCAACTCTGAATACAAGAATTATTCTTCATCATCTCAAACTGTCACAACACATTACCCTCAAAGCCGCGGCTCGCTGAAGGAGTGACCCTGCGCTGAATGGGAGAGCGCTCGGGGAAAGAACTAATTGTAGCCTCTTTTCACACGTCAGTCACTTTTCACAGCACCAAGCCTTTCAAGCTCAACTAATGTCAAGTTCCCTTTTCCTTTCTCTGGGCTGAGCATTTCTGATTTTTAAGGATGGGGTTTTTAAAGGAACGAGGTCTCTGCTGAGCGAGGGGAGGGGAGGGGAGGAAGCGTCAGAGTGAGCACGTATTGGAAAGTCCATCAGACGCATCAAGACTCGTTAGGAATTATACAATTAACAAGTAGGAATGCAGGAAGTGGGGTAATGGCCAGCAGGGCTCGCATCTCCTTGATTTTGGTGCTGTCATTCATCTCAATTGTTTCAGCAAAGTTTTTGGGCTCCCCTATGAGCTGGGGCTGCTGGGCAGCAGCTTCCCGGCCCCTGTGCCAAGGCGTGGGGTGGGCATGGGATGTGGGCTGGGCACAGGGTGGGCGCAGGGTGCAAGGCAAAGCAGGCATTTCCCATGGGGTACGTATGGGGAAGCAAGCAGCAGGCATGCTGTGCCTCTCCCCAGCCACATTTTGCAGCAGCAGGTATAAGGTCAAAGTGAGAGCCCTGCTTTACAACCACAGACAACTTCTCCTTTCCTTTCCAGGCAGAGCACTCCCTGCAGATGTGCCCCAAGCCACAGCCTGCTCCTCGCTCCCAGATGAATGCTCAGGTTCCTCTCACCTCCTTCTCTGGAGCTGAAACTGTAAGATACTCTGCAGCAAGGACTAATTGTTACTCATATAGTTGCACAATGCCCATCAGAGGGGACACGCAGAGCAGACCGGGGCTCCTGAATGTCACTTATTAACTGTAATGAATAATAATTATGTATCTTCTGCCATCTGGATTCTCATTCAAAAGGATCCTATATAAAGCCAACACTAAAAGGCAGTTTATATTAACACAGTGTAAGTCCTGGGGATCTCTTAAACTGTTTGTAATTTACACAATGCTCCCCAGTGAATGGGTTACTTAAACATTTTCATTTTGCTGCCTGCAACGCACTGTCATGCAGAGAAGGGAGCTCAGCATACAGTCCTGCTCAACCTGCACCCTGCAGCAGGACCAGCAGGGCTGGGTACGCTGACACACAACGAGCTTGAATACTGAAGTGCAAGCACTGAACACTCATTAGATCTCTTTTAACGCTTAAAAAGGAGGATGATCACTGCCATGTCTCCATGCCCACTCAACCCACTCTCCCTGCACTCAGGTGGGGGCAGCTCAGGGACCATTCCCTGCAGTGCTCCATGTGGCCGCTGCAGACCTGCTCCAAAGAACTCATTTTTCCAAATTCCCTTCACAAGAGGGAACGTAGCACTATGGCACTTGAACACTGAAAATCAATCCCTGTATTAAAAGCATTTCATCCCAGCACTGCATCTTTCAAAACGTTGAGACACCACGGGAGCACCCGCATTAAATTTGCAAAGTCAAGAAGACTTGCAAACACTGCCTGTACAGCTCCTCTGAAGCTCCGTGGCCAATGTAAAATATTAGCTGCTGTCAGACTACCTTATGGTAACTCTAATGCTGAGTCCACATAGAGTTCGTTAACGTGATGCACTTGGAGATGGAAGCTGGCATCTTGGAAAGCAGGTGCAGGATGCAGCAGGTAGAGCGGGGGTACGGAAGGCAGGGGATTGCCAGGGGGACAGAGACTGAGACTTCTGCACATCAGAGCCCCTCAGAGACTGCACATTTCGAGTGCCTTATTTCAGTGCTAGGATGCCAAACATCCAACGTGCACAGAACTGAGCCTACAGAAATGCTGGGCTTACTCCACACATGGAGAGATGGCTGAGATGCCGAGGAAAGATTTCAAGGTGTGAACTTTGCAAGAATTTACAAAACTCTTTAAAAGGTCTACAAATAATAATAATAATAATAATAATAATAATAATAATAATAATAATAAATCTTGTTTTTTTTGCTTAAAAAGAGAAACCCAAAAGCTCCACAGCGCTGGATTCCGTGCTCCATGAGCCCCAAGGCTCCGGCATCCTGCCAGACCTGACGCCAAACGTTTTATGGAGGGTGAAAAGTGCAGCAGATAAAGGACGAGCATTTAGAGAGACGATATTCTCTGCGAGAGGCACTTTCACAGCGACTGCAGAGCTTTCGAAAAATAATCTCAAGTTCCTTCGAGCTGTAGATATTTTTGGGAAGAGGGTTAGGGTATTTTTCTACCTAAATGGCACTTGAGGAGGATGAGCCGCCCATTGCAGCCGGTATGTGAAATTTCAAGAACTGGAATGGTTACAGAGAGCAGATTTCTGTGCTCGTGGTGGAAGCCCACAGCTCCTCATGCAAGATTTCCAGTTGGGTTTTAAACATGGGGATGCCGGCACTCATTTGCTGTGGTGTAAAGGCACTCCCTCCTATTCCGCCCTGAAAGCTGCAGCATGTTGCTGGTGTCAGGCCCACCACGTGCCTTACATGGAACACACGCTTTCCTGTGCAGGCCAGAGTACATGCATTTGTGAATGTATTTAGGCAGAACGATTGTGTATCTTCACTTACGCAAGCAGCACATCTGTGTAGGTCAGACCAAAAGCATTCGCTGAGAAAACACTGTATTAAAATTCCTGGGTTTGGGCTCTCATTCCCAGGGTTACGGGTTGCTCAATAGTGACCCCTCTGTCAGCCTCTGCCTCCACAAAGGGAAGCAGGAACGAAATGCAATCTGGGTGTTCACAGCACCTACCAGCCCCGCAGCGCATGCCATGCCTGGAGTCCACAGCACCCACAGCCTTCGGGAGTTCCGGAGGAGATAAACCTCTTTTGTTCCCATTTCATGCCTAAGACCTATTTCTTCCCCTCTTGTGAGGTTGCCTTGGTTATTGGGTTTCCTTGTAAGTTTGCCTTTAGGAAGATAAGGCGATGAGAGGACAGCAGCGTGTGCCCCCGTGTGCACCTCGCATGTGTCGGGAGGATTATGAGCTTCTGACGTTCATTTTCTTCTGAGTTCATTTTAAAAGTATAATATTACAAAGCAAATAATTCTGGCACCACTTGTAGCACTTCTGACACGAAGTGGATCTCTGGACAGCGAGGAAAGCTACTGAGTGGCTCTGGGCTGCCTCCCTGGCGCAGAGTGATGATGATGAGGAAGCTGGAATGGACTGGAATTTGGGTTTGATTCAAAGGGAAAAGTTGGATGTGCGGGGAGAGCAGATGTCCAGCTGGTCCAAATCAGAAGGTCCGTGCTGAAGTGCATTCAGCAACACAAATGATGTCACCCAGGATGAGCCTCGTCTGCTCCTCTAAGCACCTTCAGGCTCTCCAGCCCCAGCAGCGCAGGTGGGAACCTATGCAGCAGAGGTCTCCTCCTTCCATCCCCTGCGAGCAGATCTCAGCATCACTGAGAAACACCACACATCCCAGCAATTCCAGCTCCAAACAGAATTCATTCCATCTATTTAGCCCATTATTTTAAAGATGACGTTGTTTTAAGCAAACTTGTTTTCTAAACACAGACCCAATTCTATGAAGTGCTCAGAGCTTGCAGGAGCACTCTTAAAATCAAGCCCTGTGTTGGGTGCTAGCTGGAAAACCACAGCCCATCTGGTGGGCTCCTTGCTCACAAGATTGCTTCAAGCTCTCTGTACGTCATGCATTATTATGTAGCTCCAAATCCTGATGTTAGACATAAATATGGAGTCTTGACAGAAGTGACATCTGAAGCTCAAGTCCAGATTTCAGGTTAAGGACCTGTCCCTGTGCAGTTCATCTGCTCACTGCTGCCTCCAGATTAGGGAGGAAGGCTGCTGGGTTAATTTGTCTTTTGCTAATTGCCACCATGCCTCGTTTCCACTTGGTGGCCTGGCCTCAAGAGATGGAGCAGCCAGTGGGAAGAGCTGCTTGGAGAGGTGTGTGCAGGAGGGAGATACCCTCCATGGAAATGCTGTGCTCTGGAATAGGAGAAAACCAGAAGAGTCTCAGGGAATCTCAAGCATCCCTCCAGAGCACACTGCAAGGGACTGCTTTGGTACCTGGTTGGGAAATCACCACCGCTTCCATCCCGCTCACCCGGGGCTGCTCCAGGCTGCCAACACTGCTGCGTCCTTCCCAGAAAAACCTCTTTGGAACCATCAGCTTTTGAAGCAGACAGAGTTCATGTGTTGGGCAGATACTAAGAAAGTCCCTGACCAAGGAAATAACAAATAAATACAACCCCCCCCCCCTAAAATACAGTGTCTTGGCTGCCAGGGTGATCTGGAAACATGAGCTAGAACATCTCACTAAAAAGGCAGTAGGCAGCGTAAGGTCTGATGGGGCTGTGCATAAAATGTTCAGCAAGAGGAGAGCAGGATGAGAACTGCTGCAGCCTGAGACGTGAGCTGAGGATGTGATTCCTCCTCACCGGATGCCTGGAAGATGTCACGGAGATTCTCTCAGAGCAACCCGTGTGGAGCCAATATGAACTCCCAGCAAAGTGCTTAAAAACCCATTATTTATAATAACTGTTAAATGATGAGACATTGTTTACCCAGATCGCAAGATAAATTCTCACTTACAGAATGCTTGCCTGACTGTCCTGAACGTCATCTGGTTTTTATTTAAATGCAAAATGTAATTAGGCTCCCAATAACACAGCAGAATTCAATAAGATAGGGCTTTTCACTTACAGTTTAATATTAACATTTTCCCATAAATGTTAATGAATAAAAGTCTACCGTTTTATGTATTATCCATGGTGGGGAGACAGCTGGCTAGGAATGGAAGGAAAGATAGTGTTTTCATGCTGTGAATTAGGATAGATACCTGGAGGAGAGCTAAGCATTCCAAGCACTGCCGTGGGCTGGCACAGCACTGCCTGCTCCTGGGGCTGCCACTAAACCTGCCCCCATGGGAGCCATGCAGGAGATGCTGCCCCAGTAAAAATCCCCCTTTTTTTTTTCTTTCTTTTCCTTGCTGCCTCTCCCTGCTCCTCGTGTTCTGTCTGACCAGCACCAGACAAGCATCAGATAGTCAACAACAGAGCTGTTAAGCAAGGACAAGGCCCCCAGCCCTGATACTCTGAGACTCCAATGCGGATAGCGAGGCTAGATTATCAGAGCAATCAGGTTACTATTTGTCTGATACTCCGTTAGGGAAACGCAGGGGGTGATGAGAGGCGATGGCAGGAACGCAGTATGATGATAGGAAATGATACAGAAGGATGGAAGAAGGCCTCAGAGTCACCGAGGTGGCACTCCAGGAGCCTGCTGAGCAACTGCTGCCTCCTGGAGCCGAGCAGCAGATGTGGCGATGGACCTCTGCAGGCTGAGAGCTGCAGGGCCGAAGGGCTGGAACACACTGGAACGTTTTAATTGCTCCAGCTTCTGACCTGGACTTTACCGATGGGAGTTTCGCTGTGCTAATGCATATTTTGCTGTTTGGTGACTCATCCTTCATTGCATCTCTCTAATAAGAAGCGTTCATTGAACGGCTTGACTACTTAACAATTTGTTGCAGAAATGGGTTTCCGTGCTCCAGTCTCCTCTCCTGTTTCCCCTGATGAGAGCTCTGCCACGACTTTGGCCATCTTGCTTCCCCAACCAAGGGAACAGGAGATGCCCTCAGCATCGGTGTGACACTGATGTCCTACGTGGGCAGGACAGGGAGTGGGCAGATTGGCCATGTGCTGTTTCGAGATAACAAAAGGCTTGAACTTCCAAAGAGTTAATGCCAGATGCATGGCAGATCTGCACCACACAGCAAGCAGAAACAGGAGCAGAGTGTACCCAACCATCCCCGACCAGCAGAACACCCCCAGCCTCCATCCCAGAGCTGCTCCAGGGCTTCTGGCTTTGGGAGGACAGAGAGGACTGTCTTGTCATCGTTCTGCCATCACGTCAGCAGCTGCAACAAGCTTTGGCTCACAAACAGCTGTGAAAATACCCGCTTCGCACGGTGGGAGATGGGGGATCTTGTACTTACTAAGAAATACATGCTTGCCTTAAGTTGTATCCTACACAGAAATACAACGTGAGGACTGTAAAAGGAACAGCAGGGTAATTACAGAAATCAGAGATGGAAAAATCCCACGTGGCCGTCTCGCCTCCCGCACCCTGCTCAGTGCAGGACTCCTCGGTGTGGGGCATGCTTCAGAACTCTGGCTTTTAAAGGGAACATGTAACAAACACTTGAGAAATGTTTCTAAATATTTAGAAATCCCCAAATAAGAGACTCCCAAGCCAAGCTGTACAAACAGAAAATCAATTAAAACAAAAAAAAAAAAAACCTGTTAAAAATCCACAGCTTTTGCATGCACCAAACCACATCTCTCTGAACAGTAAGCATCAAAGCATCACCTCATGGTCAGGACACTGCAAACAGTGCTGTTAGGATGCGCAGCCCTCTGCAGAATCAGCCCTAAATGAATACCTACCGTGCTTTCCTCTTGCTTCCACTGAAATCAATAGCAGAAGCCTCAGTGATGCAAAAAGCTTAATGCTTTACAAGGTGCTCAGCAAAACACTCATACGTGAGCAAAACCAAGCTAGAGAGAAGGGACATTTTTCTGTGAAGTGCTGGAGTATTGCAGAAGGAAAATTAATTTGCTTAATCATTAGTAAGGAAAACCACAACCCAAACCAAACCAAAACCCAACATAATAACAAATCTCTATGGAGAAAGGGAATTGTTTCTCTGTGAACTACTTGGAGACAAAGCACTGGAAGAAAAATGTCCAGTTCCAATAATGTCATAACCTGATTACAGCCTGCACAGGAGAGCTAAAACACTTGCAGAACAATGAGTAAGAAATTAAGTTTTAAATTGAGTGCTGGCCCTATCTGGTGTCACTTCTTTATATTCCAGCAGAAAGGACACTGCTGAGCTCATTTCGCATACAGCAGCCCGAGATGCCTGGGTACAGACATCATTTAGTCATCCCGTGCATGTTTCTCCCCATTACTTTCTCTGGGAGGAATGACAAATCTAGAAATGTGACTGCACTTTGTTTTATTATGGTATTGATTTTTCTGCAAAGGGAAACTGCATTTATCCCCCAGGTCTGTGTGCTGGCAAGAAAGGGTTAACAAAATGTTTATCACAAAGCTGGCTTCAGAGTTGAAAGTAATGTGATCAGTAATGAATTTTGTGTTACATTAGGTTGTATAAATGGACAGACAAGCGCAGACAACAAGTGGCCAGGAGTCGGGGCTAATCTAATGATGTAAAAATAGAGACAGCACCAATTATACTTGGGGCCAGCTCAGAGCTCCTGCAGGGACTGCAAATGAATAGGTACAAATCAAATTACTGACTAATAGACGCACTACAAGAGAGGGCAGTCAATGCTAAATACATTAGGGCCTTGTGACCTCTCTGCTCTGAACAGCAGAATCCTAAATTTGACTTAAAAAAAAAAAAATCAAAGGAACTCTTGTTCATTTAAGGAGAGAAACAGAACAATGTTATTTGCGACATGATTTGAAACGCTCAGATATTTTTTGTTTTGCTCCCCTACGACCACGCTATGTGCGTAACCCCTGGAAACCTGACAGAGGGTTTGCTTTTATAGCAAGGAGAAATAGCCTTTGTGCAGAAGTTCAGACCTGAGAACAATACAGTCATGTTACATACCAAAACATTTCAAAGCCATGTGCCTCTTTGCGGTGATGTTTTTTACTGCTACTTCACCGGCTGTTTCTGTATCAAAAATAAAATATTTCTTAAAAAGTGCCTTGATTGAATGAGAAGAAAGATACCAGGAATCTCCCCAAACCACGAGCAAGAGGAAATAAGCACAGCCGACCAACTTGTTATCAAAGAGCAGAAAGTCAGATGTCTCTCAGCATCAGTGTGCCCCTCAGAAACAGCAGCGGGTATTTTCTATGAGCAGCAATGAACCTGAATTCACACCAAAGACATCTGTGGTAGTGACATTCCCTCCCCCGCCCACCGAATGGACGCACCGATGGGCCCAGAGGAAATCCCACTCCGAGCCCTGAGCTGGATGTGGGCCGCAGGCAGCCCCAGCTGAGGAGCGGAGCACCAGGGCAGCTGGGGACTGGGCAGTAGTGGGGTCTGAATGCACCCAGTGGCCCACAGAGCCCCGCAGTGGGGCTGGCAGTTGTGTGGGCAGGGCAGGAGGAGCCCTCGGTGCCTCTGGTGCTGCACCTCGCATGTGGGAAACGAGCGACAAAAGCACACCGAGATGTGTGCAGCACAAACGCTGCTCTTCTTACCCAGCACTTCAAACATGGCGGCTCCTCAAGAGCCCTGAAGCTTCATCTTCTTTTTTTTTAAAGAGTCTCATCCAAATAAACCTTTTGTAGGAAGAACATTGAGCTCTTAGACTTAATTGAGGGGGTAATTTAATCTCTGACCCTGGGATGAATATTCTGAAAGTTCAAAGGCTGCTTTTAGCATCAATGTTATTTGATATGCCACTGTGTTTGCTGCCGGAGCTGATTTTGCATTGAACCTATGCAGAAATCTCTTTGCAGAAATGCTTTTCAAAGGGAAAACCAATTGATCTGTGCTCTTGTATTCTCCACGTCTGAGTTAGGACCGAGACCAACTGAAGGGAGAGAGGGGAAAAAAACCTTAGGGAGATTAGAAGGAAGAGGAAAGAAAGGAGGAAGAAAGGAAGGAAGGAAGGAAGGAAAAGCACCAAGTGAAGCTTTTGCTTGCCAAGCTCGGAGGTGCCAAGAGCTGCGTGAGGCTTTGGGCCGTGGCATCCATCTGAGGGACGGCCGCAGCTCGGCCCTGTGTGGCGGCCGGGAGCCAGAGCGGCCTGAACGCGGCTCCCAGCGCTCGGACGGGCATTCCCTACCAGCAACTCTAATTAGCTCCACTTACTTACACCCCATTAATCAGGTTAAAGAGTTTGCTTCAACATATGAGCCTCCTTCATTGCATTAGGAGTTTGTTGATGACATCTGGAAGGAATCCAGAAGGTTCCTACGCAGGGCCTGCGCGGGGCTCTGCTGTGCTCACACCTCTGCTGCCATTGACGTGCCACTGCTGGTAGCTGACGTTGTTTTCAGGAGTTTTGAAAGTGAAAATAAATAGATTTTTTTTTTTTTAAAGGAAACTTTATAAAGGGCTCTAAAGACCTTGCTTTACATGATGTAGCAAGTCTTTGGCTCTTGTGGGTTTTATTCATCCCAATGTTGCCACAGTTGCATCTTTCCCTGTTCAGAACTAACAGCATGGGTTCTGAGATGCAAAACTTCAGAGTTCCTGGCAGAAAAAGCAGAGGTTGACAGCTGCAGCAGCACAAGCATTGCACACAAAGTCTGCAGCATTGCCTGTCCTGGCAGTAACCTGCACAGAGATGCGTACTTATTGTATGTACTGACAATCCTCCATTGGAAATTCGGGTGTTGTGTGAAGTCTCCTGAAGAATAAATCTACCCTGCTGCCACTGTGCTGTGTGCTTTGTAGTAATAAGCTGGGAAAGATGTAGGGAATGGGTTTCGATTTGCTAAGCCATGTGACGGTGGAGCACACCCAGTGGAACACAGTGGAGCCAGGCTGACATCCAGCCTGAGGGAGCACCTCTCCTTAGGGCCACAGCTGCAAGGTTTCATGCTCCCTTCTGCTGCTCTGCAGCCAGCGAGTTCACATCCACTGCTTTTCTTTAAGGCCGGCCTACACCTAAAGTGGACGTAGCAAAAGACTTAATGAATTTGGGTTCCTGGGATGTACACAGACCCTCCCGTGCTATACCTCCATGGAAAGGAACCACACCAGCGGTACGGTGGAAGAGGAATCTGTCTTGTCAGGTTCAGCACATGCACAGAAATGGGGCTGCAGAAATTGTCCTCCATAGGTGTATTTCAGAACACATCCTCTCCACCAGACTGCAAAGGCCTGGCCCCATGTTACAGCTGATTTTCAGTACTATGCCTAGAGATGACCACCGTGCATTTGAAAGTGTAAGAAATGTGCTTGTTGAAGGACTACATGAGTCAGAGGATTTACTGATTATGGCATTTTTGGAGGCAAAGAGCTCCAGCCTGGGCTGGAGATTTCTGCATGTCCTGTTTGAGATCTGTCCCCTGGAAACACAGTTTCATAAATCACAATACTAGCTTTGCTTTTGTTATTGAAAATGCAATGTAGAGCTCCAGCACATACTCAGAAACTATACTGCAAATGTAAACACTGTAGTTGCTTGAAAACAAAGCTTTGCAAGCAAGAGGTCACTGACCACTAACATTTGGTGAGTAGATTTTCGATTATTTTTTTCAGTTAGAGTTTGGCAGAAAGTGAAACAGCAAAAACATATTTTTGCATCTTTGCCAATTTATGCCTCCTTTGGAATTAAATGTGTATCTAGGCTGACAGCTTATGTACAGCAGACTCCACTTAAGATAGACATGGGTCGTCTGGATAATTGCATAACAAGGAGCAAAGCTGGTTTCCCAATCAAGTCAACTAGCTGGACGACTGAAGTTATCATTTAGGTCACAAAGAAAGTAGACTTTTGGGGGGTCATTTTCCAGACCTGATTCTTCTCTCGTCCACTGTCCGACAGCCCCTGGCAACTAGCCGGAGTCAGGGATGGGAAGGAGCAGTCAGGCCATCTAACTCCCCTTCCTTGCAAAGGCTGGATTACGACTCATGCTTTTTGTGTCCTCCAGCTTGATGTTGCCTATATAACCAACTTGTGGGTGATTTCTGCCACAGCCAGTAGCTTGGAGCGCTGAACCAGTGAGGTGTTGCTGATCCAGCTTTGCAATGCAATGGGGTAGGTAAGGAACAAAGATACCATTAATATCTGCTTCCCAAAGTGGTCTGGGTACTATGAACATGCGCTTCCTCTGCACTACTGTTGCATATCAGCCCTGATTACTATATAAATCTACGTGTCAGCTATGTCCTAACAGTTAAGGCATTAAAAGAATCTATTTATCTCTTGCCATTAAGTGCATGTCAGGCTCAGCTGAGCACTTGATAAAGTCTCAGTGTCCATCCGATTGCCCATTTTTTCTTTGTCCACACTGTGGACCTGAGCACTATGCAAGCACATACTTTCACATTCAGGGTTAGATATTTACCTATGTTTCAGTTCAAAAAAGACTTTGTAAATCCTACTAATGTGTTTAAGGACTAAAAAGAGCTAAAGGAGCACAAATAAGGGTTAAAGGCATGCAAAACTCTGAGCTACAGTCAGTCATTTTAGGATTATTAGAGTGAGGTTCATAAATTACATAATTTTGAGTCCAACGTAGAAATGTAATTACTGTCTTTGGAAGCAGTACCAACACAGAAATCAACTACCAACAAGCAAATTTATGGCATCTTCTCTGCTGAGCTCCTTGCTATCATTTCATTGAGGTGAGTGGGTGGAAGGGAATCCAAGGAAGGAAGAGCTAGGCCAGAAAACAGAATGTTTTCCAAAGATAAATTCAATTCAGCCTGCGCTTGTTAACATGTAAGTGGTTTGGGGGAAGTTAAAACTATCCTACTTGTTAGGAGCCAACAAAGACACCTCTTCTTTGAAGCAGGGGTAATGTACCTCCGAACTTATCTTTCCCCATTTATTAAGCAGCAGACAGATGCTAGCGCTTTAATGCGATCCCCACTTTGACAAACGGCTGCTGGCAGCCTGCCGGGAGTGCAGTCACGCATGCTGCATGAGCACCAGTCGACTCCCTGGGCAAGTGCAGCTTTCCAGGTATCAGCAGAGCAGGAGAGTACTTTTATGGGCATCTGGTTAAGAAGAACAGTTCAAGAGCTGCTAGGGGATGGAAGTGGAAAGGGCATGGGAGTTCACAGCCTTATCACTAGGTTTTCTCGGCTGCACTGAGTCACCACATGCCCATATCCTAAGAATAATGTACGTTAGTGATAGAGAGAATCCCACACCAGGCAGAAGAACACAGAGCATAACGACAGTGTGAGCGGGGCAGTGGGATGGGGTGAGCTGGGTCAGTGCTCATGTTACTCACTACTGTGCAGTGGTGATTACATTTGCTGCTTTGAGATGGCATCTATCTTACACTCATGATGAAGATTTATGTGTCTAGAGCAATAGCAGGGGGAAATCTTAGCTGATTGATGGCATCTCTGTATACAGTCCCCTTCTGCCTTTACACCTGCAGTATTCTGAGCCTAATCTTACAGCAAAGAAATTGGCACTCATTGGTGTCAGCTGGCTTGCACTGGTGAAAATAGAAGGAAAACACAGGAAGGAAAATACCCTGACAAAGTCCTTGATTTATAGAGTAATATAAAGTTTCTGGGGCAGTCAGTAACCTCAACTTGTCACATCTAGATAGCTTCAGCTTCCAGAGAAATTATTGCCTTCACCTTTCCCCTAAGGTACCCAACCTGAGGGGAGCCAATCCATCTGAGGAAGTTCATTCTGCTCATAGAATGGGTCAATAAGCAATGAAATAAGTGCATTTCTCCATTTGCACAGCCTGGTTTTCCATCTTCACAGCCCTTTGCAAACAGGAGCCTCTTAAACTCCACACCTGCAACGTGAGGCATCTCTATTCCCACTGCAGTGATGGAGCAACCATAGGCATGTTAAGTGCCTTGTCCAAGGCAGCAAGGTACTGAGAACATGCACCAGATTTGTAACTGAGACCCATACTTAGTGTTCAGTCAACCTTTCTGCTAATACTGAATCTTAAACCATCCCATGGCTGTATCCCTTTCAGCAGTAGCAACTCAGAAGAAAGACTTGGAGAGATGACAAGCTGGGGTACAAAGGGTGCTCTGCACCATGTGTCAGCTTGCTTACTGCTACTTGCACGTACAGGCAGGGGCTTAAACTGCTGATTTTCAATCTCCTCCAGTTGGTGGGAGGTGGCAGCAGCGCGGTGACCTGCTACAATTCTGTGAGCTGCAAAGTGAGGGACAAGCCCTGATGGGAAAGCCCTTGAGCCTCTTCCAGCTGGAGCAGCGCAGAGCTAAGAGTGCTCACAGCAGGGCAAAGATGAGCAGCTCCTGCCCTACGCAGCCCTTCTGTGATGTCAGGAGGTTGGCATACCCCTACGTTACTGCTTGAGTTCCTCCTTTCCTCCTTCCCAGGCAGTCTGCCAGAAGAGTGACAAGTGAGCTGGCAGCTGATGTTAGAAGCCACCATCGCTGTGAGCTGCTGGTCACAACGCAAATGGTGCACACATCAAAGATGGGCCTAGACCTTTTACTAGAGGGCGTTTTTAACACAAGTCAAAATTAATGGAGACAATAAAACCACAATAACTGAGCTTTCACATTTCTGAACATCTCCTACCGCTGGGCCCCTTCTGAGCAGCATAATCTCTGACGTGCCATTCCATTTACTTAAACAGATGATATAATTTATCAATATAATGGACACTGATGAAGATGGATTAATTTGGATTACAGAACCAGTTTCACAACAGCTCTATTCAGGACACAAAATTAGGATGTGTGCGATTATGACATTGTTTGGATCAGCGTGGGCAAGGGCAGCAATCTGCACAGAGCCTGGGGATGCTCCTGTGTTGGCTGGGGAGGGAGGAGCGTCCTCAGCAGCGCAGTACGGCCAGGGAGCTTAAAGCCAGCGTTTTTCTTCACGCCCCTTTAGACCTCCCTGACTACATTTGTGTGACCTACCAGTGGTTTCTGACTTTTCTCACACCGAGACCCCCATAAAGACAGAGGTAGAGCGCAGAGGAAAGGAGAAGCAAAGCTTAAAATAAAAATAAAAATCACCATTGGGTGAGATGTAAGTGATCTCTGATCACACCTCTTCTTTGTACCTGTTCCTGATCCCACTATGTCCCTGCTGGGGGATTCGCACATCGCATCGGCCAGGCGCTCCCGGAGGCCCTCGTCTGTGTGCTCCATGGAAGACATGTGACGGAGACCGAAGTTCTCGGGCCAGCTCCCGCACACCTCCAGCAGGGTCACGCTCCGGTCAAAGGCACCTTCAACAAACAAACGGGAGATGTTCGGGAGACCCTGGGACCACAGCACTTCCATGTATAATATTTACGGCATTTGAAAGAAAGAAGGTCTCGTGTTTGGAGTTCCTGCAAAGCTCATTTTAGCACATTAGTTAAAATGGTGGTGTTAACAGCACAGGAGGAGCAAGCAGAGAGCCAGGTACTTGGCAGGCTGAAGCAAAAATGTTCAGTCACAAACACAGACCCAGTTCTTGTCTCTCACTAGTGAGAGCTGGGAGAAGCTCCACTGCAACCAGCATAGTGACCCCGATGCAAATGGCAAGAGAATCGGGAACTGTAAAAAAAACCTGCTGAGGTTATTAAGTACATCACACAGGTAGAAATCAGTCTGAAAGTTGATTTGTCTTTTACTGCTTTGCTGTCGAGCTCTTTCCCCTGTGCTCTGCTGGCCACAAACTGCAGTTTCTGTCCTATTGCTCTCGTGTAGAGACGCACCGGTGAGGGAAGGGCACACAGCCTGCTTGCTTTGTTTGGTGCTCGAGGAAAACAGCGAGCCCCGCTTTCAGCCTGGCTGTGTGGATTTTCTGTCCCTGCGCTGGGAAATGTTACCTGAAACTGGAGCTAACAGAGACCCTTTCATCAGCAGGGCTTCACCAGGATGCTGGCTACGACGGAGCGCATGCACCTACAGAGACACTGAAAGGAACTCCTTGGCTTACAGTTATTACCTCATTCACAGCAGTATAAGATGCCCTGCCGAATGCAAAGATTAGATTCTGAATTCAAGATCACTTCAAAGTACAAATTAAAATCATTCTGCTCTGTTATACAGCAAGTCTTCCACGGAGGCTTACTGAAACCATTCCCACTTGGAGCAAGGCTGCAGTCACGCTTTGTTGCTTCAAGCACATACCATTTACCCCACTATTAGGTAACTGAATATGCAGCATTTATTGTGCCTGGTTTCTGCCAGCCTGCAGAGGGGAAAAAAATGCAAATGCCAATGTTTCTCAAAGTTAAAAGTACATGAAACACGTCCTTGTTATCAGGCCTTTGGTTTTCCCCTTTGATCAGCCGTCAGAAACTATCTACACTTGTGCTCTGTGACTGTACAGCTTCACAGCACACTCTCTGCCACTGACAGGTGGTAATAGAAAGGGTGAGAGACCGAGCCCTGCGGCAGGCGTCCCTTCCTCTGATAACGTCCAAAGTACCGGGTGATAACCGTTAGTAAACACTCGGGCAGTCGGTTAATCCATACATCAGCAAAGAGGGGCAGATAATTTTGAACTCTAATGGCACGGACAAAAGCACAAGGGCTGGCATCCAGGGATTTATATGGGCTGCAATGGTGACTTCTGGCTCCTGAATTTCATCAGCGCGCACAGCTTTGATTTATCTCCCTGCCTGGCTGCAGAGTAGATTCCTGGCACTAGAAAACCATCAACACTGAAATGGACCTCTACGAAATGGGACCGTGGCTCTCGTGCGATACACGCACTTGAACTCTGGATGAATCCCAGTTTGAACCGAGAGGAGGAATGACCAAATATTTCAACTTTTAATGGGTCTTTGGATTTATAAGGTTACTTCAGTCTCCTAATTTGTTTAAAGGCAAGGGTTCTTGAAGCTTGTTTGAGAAAATGCAGCGAGGAGGCTCAGTTTCTATTATGTCTGAGTCTCTGCAACATTTCCACGTTGTCAGCTATCCTTGCTACAGGAGGAAAAGCAAAATTTGGTCTTTTTTGAAGCCTCCTTTTTCAAGTCATCCTCCATAGGCATTTGTGAGACCCCAAGACCCCGCTCTGCTCACGCCTCAGGAGCCTGCTGATTTGGGGCATTCTCCATAAGGCTGCTCATGTGCCCACCTGGCTATCGGGGCCTTCTAACCCTGCTCCACACACCCAGCAGGGTGGTGATGAGCTCATGCTGCTGTGCCAGGAACACTGATGAGAAATCTCTTCTCTGCTGGGGTCTGCTCTTATTTTGAAAGTGAGAAATGGGAGCATTTCTGCTCCTATAAGCAGACATATGAATAATAAGGCAAATGGCTTTTGAAGCTCTGCCAAGCTGACTGCATACGTGTACAAGGAGAAACTTCGTAGAGTGCCGGTCTCTGGTTCCAGAGATACTTGAGTGAGAGCAAAGGAGACAAGTGTAGCGTTACCTCTGCAATCAGGGCCAGGAGCTGCCAAAACTTCTTAGCAGCAACGTGTGAGGTGCAAGTGTTAATGTAGATGCAGGTTGGAGGGATTAACTGCACAGAAAGCTTTCTTGTAAAAAACCGAAAGGCTGCTGACGCTCGGGTTTTTATCTTCCCTCCCTTTGCACTGCCTTTCCGTGTTACGAGCACAGGTCTGGCAGCATGATTCCCATCTGGGTGTCCTGTCACGATTCCCCAACTGCTGTGGGGAGAACGGGACCTCGCTCAGAGCAGGCAGGTCCCACACAGCACCAAGCACTGCCTCCGTGCCCCTCCTGTGTAAAAAAACTCACAAAAACAAATCTGCTTTGGGAAAAACGCGACTGATTAGGATGGCTCCTCCTGTTCTTCTTGCTGCTGCACCGATAGTAGGCAGGTGTATCGGGGAGAAATCATTTCTATCATTTTGATTCATCCTGGGTATTTTTACACCTTGGGAAATTCTCCTGCCAAGCGCCTGAAACCGCAGACGGGCCGGTTACTCCCCGGAGCCTCTGGGTGCTTTGTCCTACATACATCACTACCACCAGTACAAGGGCTAATGGTATTAAACTTAAACTGATAGTGGCTAACCCTATCTTTGCTATTTATTAAATTGTAATCTCTCTCTGGCTGCCTCGCTCTCCCTTTCTCAGTCCCAGCATCTCAGCTGATAACGTATCAGATTTCTCATCGTTGGCCAGAGGGAAGTGTACAGATCAGCCTCAGGGCAGCGTCCCTCTCCCCACATCCCACTGCCTGCAGACCTGGGGTTATGAAGGCTGAGGGGAGGCAGGTGGCACAAGGTACATCCCTGACCAACTGATGAATCCCTACAGCCAACCATAGGTGTACAAACCTGCTGTGTGACACCCGGCCTTTCTGCTGTCCCCAAAGCTGGCACCCGATGGCGGGGTGAGTTCCACCTACAAGCAGCCTATTTGTACAGGAACAACTCAAGAAAGGCAAACCAGGTGCTACTGTAGCCAAGCAGCTACTTGTGTGAAATCCTGGCAAAACCTCACTGAAGTCACTGAAAAAAAATGGCACTGAATAAATGTGTGTGAGTGCTTCACCCCACGGCGCGGTGCTTTCAGGCCGGCAGGATGTTTCCTTCTCCCCTTATTTACTGAGGATGAAATCGGGTGGAAATGAAGACCATCAGCTGCCCTGTGCCATGCCCCCCTGCCTCCCAGACCCACTGCACTACAAACACAAAACAACGCCAAACCAAACCGAAGGGAACAAGCAGAAACCTTGGCTTGAACATTTAGGTCGAAAGTGCTCTGTGTTGCAATCCCAGCATGTTTAGCTTTTCCTGCCCCAAACACTCCCAGCTGATCCTGCTCCATACACACAGCGTTCCCATTAAAACCCATTCCCTCCCAGTACCGATCTCCCACCCGTGTCCTGCTGTTGATGTTGGGCTCCCAGCAGAGAGTGCTGAGTCCCTGAGTGCTGCAGTGTGCGATTGGGCCCTGCATCCTTCTGCCCAATATGCTTCACGCTTTCCTAATGGCAGAGGCTCTGCCATCACTCTCACCAAATTACCTTGCTTAGAAGCACAGGATTTGTCTTTCACGTTGCAATTGTTTCAAGGCTTTTAATAGAAAAGGAAAATAAATTCTACAGAAGGAAAGAAAAACACCCCAGCCTTGGAAGCGTCCTTTTGTTTCACAGCTAGCCCTACTGACAGAGGCTGAGAAAACTGGGTTATTTTCTCCTCCGAAAAATCTAGTGCTAAAAAGTATTTTTACGAAAGATTTTAATGCCTCTAGTATGTTATTTTTCTAAGTCAAAATAGCCAAGCTAAATCTTTCACCATAGCGCTTTAATTCGAAAGCCAGGGGAAATTTTTTTCATTAAACCTCTGGATGGCTTTGTTTAAAGTATGAAATCAAGTAGCTCCATTTCCTGTCTTCTGAGGAACAGTAAATCAAAAAGAGTACGTTCTCCAAAAATACAGTAACGGTTCTATTAAAGAGCTTGACAGTTTTGAGCCTCACCTTGCATATTGCAACATAGGTGAGAGCAAAAATAACTGAGTAAACAGCAAAGGAAACGACCTGCCTGTTTTAAGCAGTGGAAGATGCATCCGAGGAGATGTAGGCTGGGTGCTGCTGTGCTGGACACAGTGGAGCAGAGGGGATGCACTGAGCTGCCCAGCACCGCCTTGGCTGAGAGCGAGAACCCTATGGGGTGTTAGGAACCACGCATGGAAATTCCTTGCCCAGAGCAGTGAGTCAAATTATAACACAGCCCGTTTAAATATGAGTGGCTGAACTTTCCTACAGGGTTTGCCAATTTGCTTCCATGCCATAACTTTGTTACTGCGGGGGGGAATGTCACGGAGCGCTGCCTGGGAGCTGCGCAGATCCCCTCCCTGGCTGCAGTGGGAAGGGATGCTCTGACCTGCAGTGCCCTGTGCTGCTGCCCGCGCTCTGTACTCAGCTCTGCTGGGCAGGGCACGTCCTGGCTGGCAAACTGCAACAACTCACCCATGTCCAGCTGTGAACCGAGGTGTGCGTGCGGACTGCTGCCCATGGACACGATGGCAGAAGCAAGAGCCTTTGTGAGGAACTCTATTTCCCTACCACTGTCCCTCCCACGGTGTTTTTTTCCAGAACCACTCACTTCTGCCACGAACAGAGCGTTACTCACCAGCTCTGTCTCCTGCAAAGGCATTTAACTAATGGAGCCTTCTGCTGGGGTGCCCGATCTCATGGGCAGTGAACACTCAGACTTTGGGATGAGTGACGCTATGAGGCTCCCGCGTGCCTCCTGGGCACACAGCAGCTTGCAAACAAAAACACACTTATTCCTCTGCCATTGGTTCTAGATGGGTTTCAAGCAAATACGCAGCACTGGGAGAAGGGAGCTGGCAGTGCATTGCAGTGCCAAGGCCTGTATGGTGAAAGCTTCGGACTGCCTTTCCTTCCTCCTCCTCTTCCCCTTCCTCCTCCTCCTGCCCAGCTCCTTCCCCCTGCACAAAGGGTTAACCCTGGGCTCAGGGTGAGCGTTTTGGGACCAGGAATGGGGCCAGCGATCACAGCCACGGTGAAGGCTTTCGAACAGAAGGAAGAGGCTGTGATTTTCAGAGCTGGAACAGTGAGATATTTTTATAAATACATAAATCTTTTCAAGGAAAAACAAATATAGGGGAAAGAATGTAAACATTATTGTAAAATGCATAATAAAACGTCTGCTGTTTGTTAATTTTGCTCCTTATTATCCAGTCTATCTCTGCCTCCGATGTTGAAACATTTGCCTTATTTTTTTTTTTTAAACTCCCTTATTCATTTAAAAATAGTTTCCTGCATGTTATATGAATAAGCAAAACCTAAGGTCCTAAATCCAGGAGAACTTTGAAGTATGAAACCCACGGTCTATGGGAACTATGTTTTCATTAATCAAAGTAGATGTTTCTAAAGCCATCAGATTTATCATGACTGGATTTCATATGTGAAACCCAATATACACACAGACATACACTGCTTGTCCTTTTGGATTAGCTCTGACCTTTTACTCTCCTTTCTGAAGGATCTGCCTTTCCTCAGAGCAAGGCTGCCCCGCGTTACCATCAGCCAAAGGAGCCTTGACGGAGGACGCGTCCAACTTCCAGCTCTGCGTCTGGGCTAAGGTCAGAACACAAATGATTAAGTGCATTTGTTACAGCTGCCTTTGCCTCGGTCGCTCCCTGCAATTTGTTCCATGCCAGCCCGGTGGGATGGAGGGACCTGCGTGGCATCACCGCACTGACCCCATGCACCCATGCGGCACTGCAGCTCCGACCACAAGTGCCACAGCCAAGCTCAGACTCCCCACAGTTGGCAGAAGGACAAGGCAAAGAGCCACGGCAGGATGTGATGCCCCTCCAAAGCAGGACTTAAAGGATAAAAGCCAAGAAATGGGGGTCTGGGGCTGTCTGTGCTGTAACTTCATGGTATAGAGGTTGGCTTTGCCATCTCGCAGAGGGTGGAGGTGAGCGCTGGCTCTGCCGTGGGGATGGAGTGACTACAGTAGAAGTGGATACCATTTTAAGAACAAAATATCCCTTTCATAATAAAATAAATTATCAGGGAAAATATTTTTTTCCCCTGGAATAGCAACATTCTTGCCTATTTTAACTCTTCACAGCTTTGCAACATCAGAATGCCTGGAAAATACCCAGAATGCTACAAGCTGTGCCAAGCTGCCCCTAGAGCCCAGTGTGTGTCTAACCCAATGTTCATGGAGCATCCCACAGCTGGGTGGCTCTGCACGGGGCCGTTGGGCCGGGGTGGCTGTGGGCTGTGCCCTGCACGCCAGGCGCTCCACCTGGTGCTCCTGCAACCTCCAGCTCTGGAAATTTCATTAAAAAAGGATTCACAAGAGATCTGCGGCACTTTTTAGTTTTAGCGGAGTTGGAAGTGTTTTCTTGTGGTATTCACATACTTACAATTCTCAGTCCCGGTTAAAATTAGAAAATCCAGCAACTTTTTTTCTCCTGGTGAAATTTCCCACTCTCACAGACCCAGGACTTAGTTAAGCTTACAGCACGTTGATGGCTGAGATTTGCAACAGTGCCTCAGAAATTTACATGCACAGTGAACTCCATTACATCTCAGAGAAGGCATTCTTAGCCTCTATTTCGTTTTGCTTCCCACCTGAATAGAACCTGCAGTTTTATGATGCTCCAGTCTCTACATTGTGTCCACTGGGAAAAACTGTGTAAGACACAGGGAGGATCCATCTGCGATACACACGGTGATGGTTATTGCCTTCCCATCCATAGGACAACGTACTTCCCAATGCTATGCGGCTGCCTGTAGCCCTGCTCTGCCCCAGTGCCCTCATCTCACAAGGCAGAGATTGCCCAATTCCACTATAGGGACTCCCGTTACTTCCCTTAAGAAAAAAGCAAGACTTATGGTGCTTACTATCAACCCTGTGGCACGTGCAAACACACACACATGTACACACGTACACATGACACATGACACATGTACACATGACAAAGGGTCCATGTTTGCCCATGTGTAAGGAAAGGCCTGACAACTCACTGGGGCTTTCCAGATAACCAAGATCTTATGTTACACTTTGAGAGACAAGTGTGGATTTGTCATATTGCTTAAGAATTAGTGGTAACTGTCTGAGCCAGGGAATTTAATTCTGATTGTTTCGTTTGAATTAAAAAAATCTCAGTGTTGAAAAAACATTGGAACTGTGCTACATACTAATATATCACTCACTCTGTAAAAGGAGAATCTTTTTGTGTGTGTGTGTGTAACAGAAACAGAGAATGTAATGCTTGGAAAGGCCAACTCCATCTGGGCGGCAGTGATGCCCTGTGCCAGTTGCTGCCCAGGAGCACAGCACATCACACCCAGCCCTGCACCCCGACGTTGGCACTGAGCACTTGTGGTTTCCAACCCCTTTGCAGAAACCATTGTATGTGAGTCTTCTGTAGTAGGGGTTTCCATGTCAGTAGTGCACCTCCCTGCCAGACACTTATGGTTGAGGAAAAATACCACTCTTCTGATGCCTTCTGCAGCGAATCTCCCCGTGTTAACATTCATTGTATTAGAATTGCATCTAATATTGGGTGCGCAGTCTGCTGCAACCACAGCTTCCCTGCTCATATGCTGCAATATTTCACAAATAGCAGGAGATGGATCCCGATACCGAGCTGGACTGACAGAGATGCCTGTGTTCAGGGCTGATGTAAGAGCACAGTGCTGCCAACATCAAAACTGCTTTGGAAACTCACTCTTGCTACTTATTAACTGAGCTACCAAGAGCAGCGAATGGAGGCGAGTATACAGAACGTACCCACAGACAAATCCTACGAGCTATGAGTGCTGAAACAAGGAGTCTGCTCACAGCTGGGGAGTGCTGGAAGCCTGAGGTGCAGCCCCCAGGGCAGCGGGCAGGTCAGTGCCCCACTCAGGCTACAGTGGACAGTGTTGGAAGGGGCTGCGCAGTGCTGAACAGACACCCCCACCCAGCTCTGGGCGATCTGGAAATGGCTCAACCCAAGTCTGTACGTTCCTCCAAGAACATTAAGAAAATGTGTTTCTTTAAGGACTAGAAGGAAATGTGAAATTTTATGTTTAGAAAATAATAAAAATTCAAAAAACATTCAACTTGTTTCCATGTAAGCCTTCCAAGTCAGGATAGATAAATTCTTTTGGCCTGATTCTGACTTCATTAAAAGCGCGTGCCAAGCTGCGCGAGCTATCTCAGCTCCAACAAGGACTGGACCTACAAAGCACTGAAATCTCTGGTCGCAAGCCAGCTTAAGTATATACTTCATTTTTAGCATGCAAACGGCCACAGCGACTTGAACGATCGTATATATACTGAAGGTTATGGGTGTGCTCAAATGTGCTGTGGCGCAGGGCCAGAGCGCGCGGCGGCTCTCAGCAGCGGGGCTGCGTCCCCACCGACGGCTGCAGGATGGAGGGACCCCGTCCACATGGCCCGACGGCTGCTCCGAACACGCTCCGGAGGTTCTGCCCTTGTCACTTGTGTTATCCATCAGAGCTCTGCTGGCTGCATAAGGCAGAGTGACACTGCAAGGTGAGATGATGGAGTGAAAAAATTATTGCGGCTGGCGTGTCCTAGCCTACAGCTTTCGGTCACTTAACTCATCGCGCTCTCATCCTCAGACACGGCAGTGCGCAAAGGGCAGGAGGTTCACCCCTCCACATGCCTCCTGTTTGCACCCGGCAATCTGCAGCAACAACTCCGACCCAAGCAGGACTGTGGTGAGGATGGCTCGCTGCTTGGAAGGAGAGGAAGCGGGCACAGAACCCCAACAAAAGCAAAAGAACCAGGTGTAAGAGGAAGGTCTGCTCGTTCATATTGTGCTATTAATTCACGAAACGCGGCGCGCTCTAACTCTGAAGCATGACAAATGGGTTTTTATAGTCAACGTTCTTATTTCTTCCTTCAGGAAAAGCCATTTTGGAGCACTGACAGCAAGGGCATGCTTTGCTGTGATTTATGGAGCAGTGTAACCTATAATGTAATTTGGGATTGACCATTCAAGCAGAAGCCACCGAAAGCCCAAAGGAATCAGGGATACAGTGAGAGACAAAGGAGGAACCTCAGCGTCTGCACAGCCAAACCTCGATGTCCCAGACCCATTCCTGATCCCACAGGCCCCGTCCCTGCACAGTGCTGGGAAGAACCACCCAAGTTTTCCCCTCCCAGCTCCTCTGGGATCAGCCAGGCTCCCCCAGGAGGGCTGATGCAGCCACCCAGCTCTGCAAACCTTCAGAGCACTTAAACCCAGCGATAAAGCTGTTGTCTGTCTCGCAAAGTCCCTTCGCTGGGCAGGAAAGCTGTCCAACCTCACAGGAACCCCACAGCTCCATCAGGTACCTTAAGTCCTGATGCAATCCCTAAATCCCCCTGCAAACTCTCCTTGCCTGCTGGAAATAGCTCAAGATGATCACCACCACACTGCTGGACATGGCGAGACAGAGTCAGAGCGCTGCAGCCTGCCATGCTGGTGGGCAATAAATATTCTATTGAAATCATAACTCGAGCATATTTTTAAAGGATAAACCTAATAGTAATAACTAGGAATCAAAAGAGAAGATTCTGATTTTTATGCCAGAAAGCTAACAAAAATCTTCAGTGCGTTATAAACAAGTATCTATCATTATAAACTAAGTTCAGCATGTAAAAATCCAAAGATGGAGTTTATTGTCTTTAATGGCTGAGAAATGACAAGTGTGTTTGGTTGAAAAGGAATTTAGAGAGAAGTAGTTCTGTAAAAGAACCAAAATCCATCTTAAAAAAAAATAGAATCACTGCTGACAGCTTTACAGTAGAATTAAGCCTCTCTGAACTCTCAGAAGTGGGGCTAATCGCGAGGTTCTGGGGAACTTAACACAGAATGGAGATCTGACTATTAGGGGGATCCTCTGGCTCAGGTGGGAGCTGCTCACACACCCTCATGGGAGGGGAACTCACTCCTGAGATGGCTGAGGAGACCTGAGAGGTTTGGCAATGGCTGATGGAGACCTGAGAGCAACGCAGTGCTTCTGGCATGGGGCTGCCTATGTCCAGGCACGGTGCTTCCTGCAGTGGGCAAGCTGAACGGTGGAAGCTGTCCAAGGGGAATCTCTCAGAAACCCTGGACAGCAGCAAAAAATGTGACAAAAAACTTGCCAAATGTTTTAGTGCGCTGCTGAAAGATCAAGGTGGAAAAAGCCTCTGCTCTGGAAGCCCTGGAACAAAGACAGACTTTCCTGGAACGGAGCGCAGAGCTGTTCAAACATAAACCAGCCATCAAGCAGCGAAGCAAAGACACAACAATCACCATTTCACAGACTGAGAGAAAAAGGAAAGGGGGGAAATGAAGTAAAATCTTTGCCAATGCCAGGTACAATCATCTCTCTGTGTGCAGACTGATTTAAATCGAGGGAAAGAGAGAAAAAGAAGTGCGACATTAAATGAAAAACTACTTTTAAGTGCAACAAGTGAACACGTTGGAAACACATCCTGGGAGACGCAGCTTTTCCTAAGCACACCAGCACGACGAGGTACCTTTGATCATTAAACAGGTCAACAGAGGCACGAATGGTTCCCTCAGTGCAGCAGAGATGCAGAAGCGGTGCTGGGGAGCGCTCCAACGCGAGGAGATGGCGGCGCGGCGCTGCTGCCTGTCTGCCGTGTTTATGGATGTTCCTGCTAGCCCAGGCACGGTTTGGGAACACGGATCATAACACCGCTTTTATACCCTATAAAAGCACACTGTGAAGTGATGAGAAATGCGGATTGCTGAGTTGGGCCAGGCGAGTCCGTTATGAAGTAGGAGCGTACTTTTCCGTGAGGCATTTTACAATGCAAAGAGTAATTCTTTTCTTGCTGTGAAAAAAAAATAAAAAAAAATTGGGACTCCTCCAGAGCATGTGTTTCACAAATCTCCAAAGAGTGGAAAACAAGAATCCAAGAGGAGAAGGGCAGGAGGTGCAGTGAGAGCAGTGGCTGGGGCCGGCCTCCCGCGCCCAGGGCAGACAGGGACCCATGCAGCACATCTGTGCTCCGCTTCCTGAGCTGCTCACCTGCTGTCTGAGCGGGGGGTGGGACAGGGGCACGCGCTGGAGGCTGGTTACCTCCCTGCGATCCCCGAAGATTTTGTTTAGATGCAACCAAAACAGGAGGTGAGATTAGGGATGTTTCAGACCACCTGCGTTTTCTGCTTCCTCAAGCCGAGAGCTGCCTTCTCGTTCCAGGGTGGGGAATTAGCATCTCAGCACCTCCAACCCCTGACCTCTGTATCTCCACGAAATCAAACACTGGCTAATTTTCATCCAGTTGGACACTGTTTGAAAACAACAGAGGAAGTGGGATCTATCCTAACTTTCTGTGAAATACTCGTGCTGGAGAGCTGCCACTGCGCTGGAAGCAGCTTCCCAGGGCCCAGCACTGCCAGAGCACAGGGAGAGCCACGCTGCAATGACACAGCCTGCCAGGTGCACATCCCCACATCCCTCACGGCAACTCTGACAGCAGTGCTACATCTGCACTGGTATCATTACAGGTGTTCGTCAGGTGGGACAAGAGAGAGCACCACCTGAAGGGGTTGCACCGGTTCCTCCTCCTGCCTTTGTTTCTCCATCTGTACAACGGGCACAGGACAGTACAGCTCCTTGCTTTTGCTTTTCCCGAAGAAGTCGCTGGGAAGGCTCCGAGGTCTCAGTAGCAAGTCAGCACAGATCACTGCTCACAGAAGACCCCCTGCAGCTAACAATATGACTTTGGAACACCTTGAAAATCCAAACCAGATGAGTGCTGTGCCCATCTACATCAAAAAGCTGCTGTTTTTCCAGCCATCCCGTTGTTAGGTCAGAAAGCCTTCGCTTCTGCGAGCATCAAAAGTTTTAGAGAGATTTAGAGAAACCATGCTAATACTCATAGCAGTGAAGATAAACAGCCTAAGCCGAACTGGAAATCTCACTGTTCATAAAGAATGAAATTCACCTCCGTGCTGAGAACAGGCACAAGGCCAGTATACCATTTAAGATCCATTTTCAGGGCTTAGTATGACTTAAGTGGTGTGCAGAGCCTGGGCTAGCCTTCGGCACGGAAGGGGATTTCACCCATAATGAACGAGAGAGAGCCAACAGCACAACTGCCTGCAGGACCTCTGACAGGCTGATGGCTGCAGGAGCCCCATAATCCAATCGACTCATAACCACCACGTCCACCTACCCCTCTCCTAAAAATAATGGGTCCAAGACAAAGGAAGTGGAAATTAGATGCCTGTGGTGAACTGCAGAGAGCCAAGGACCTTATAAGATACCCAGTACTTACATCTACACTTAATTAGGAGGGAAACTGCAGACATGAGACCTCAACATGTGGTATTCACATGTGGGCTCAAAAATGCTGTCAAAGAGAGTTTTCTTCTGGTTAAAACGCTGAGGATATGATGCAGAGAGAAGGCCCGGAGACGGCTGACGGACAGCCCCAGCTGTCTGCAGGGCCAGGCTGTGCTCTGCCAGCCCTACCGCGGGCTGCTGCGGCTCCCAGGGCAGATGCCAGGCTCTGCCTGTGTACCCTGTGCAAGTCAGACAACTGCAGAGAGGTACCAGGATGTCTTTTGGAAGCACTGATCAAGCAGCTAAACCTAAACAAGGAGAAATCTGAAATTCAGATGTTAGTGTCAAACCTAATAGGAAACAGGACGCAGTTATAATGCACATACAGTGGTCCAAACTCTGTACTCAGTTACAATGCAGTGAGTCCAACATGAGTGCAGGGAAAATGCATTCTGTTGCATGTTAATGAGGAATTTTGTCTCGTAGACTTAGAAATAAACTCGTAACCTTTTCTGACCCTATGTGAAATCCCAGCAAGACTTTCTCCAGGTATGGGCCACGGACAGCATTTTGTTATCCTGACATGATTCGACCTCAGAGATGCCCACAGCAGAGCAGGGGTCTCCTGGTGAAATCCCACTCCACCAAAGCCAATGGGAGCTGTGCCAAGGTGCTCAGCGAGGGCAGGATTTCACCCCACATCTGTGAAGGGGCACCGTTTGCTGAAGAGAAGCATAAATTAAAACACAAATGCTCTCCTAAGGCTATTTTAAACAGATTTTAAAGAAGGTATGAAACTTAATTAATTGAGTGCAATTATGTGGATGTCATCTTTACACCATTTATGAACAATCCATCACAACTCGCGTTTCTACGACGCTGCAGTGAGTTGGATCAGCTCTCCATGCACAAAACCAGAGACATCTGCAAATCGGATTTAAAATCTTCTTTTTTTTTTTTTTTTAAAGAAAAAAAAATAACAAAATGATTAAAAGTTGAAGAAACACTTCCATATGGAAGAATCTTACCCCAACAGGTCACCACAAAGACACTTCAAACACAATAAAACAGGAAGCGCTAAAAAAAGCATAGCAGCTCACAAAACCCCCACAACCTCTTCCACAGAAAAAAATATATGTCACCCTGGGTAGCTCTGCACAGTTCAGAAAAACCATTTGGCAGAGTAATGTGTCTTTAATCTGCCCAATTTGCTTATTATAGTAAAGGGTTACAGGAATTTTCAAGCAGTGGCCAAAAATACTACAGAGATATCCTCCTCTTGAAAAGTAAACTTACTTAAAGGGAATTAATTTCTTCAACTTGAATATTTCAAAGCTGAAAGTGCCCCCAGCAAACAAAAGGAAAGCTGCTGTTGGCGAAGCACGGTCTGCTTGTTCCAGCCCAGGACCCCAATCATTTCCCTGAGCCAAGTGCACCCATCTATGCACCAACCTGCTGAGTGGTTGGGTGTGGAGACCAGGATCGTTGTTAAGAGGAGATGGATATAAGCTAAGTAGTAAAGCACACCTGGAGAAGCATGCTCTGTTTTTTGTCTACCCTCATACAAACGGGGCGCAACACGAATTTAGTTAATGTTATTACTGTCCTTGTCAACTCCTCTGATCTGAGTCTTTGCTCATTTGAAGCCTGACCACTTGCAGAAGTGCTATGCCAAAATTTCAGGTTACCTCCAATCAGAAATCAGCACATGTGAGCAACTTGCCAACAGCTGCGCTGTGGATGGGACAGCACTGATCCGGGGCTCTCCCCCTGGCTGCTGGTGCTACAGAGATGCCCAGAGGAGGCCGACGGAGATAATAATAGGGAAAGTGACAGAAATCAAGGCTGCTGGCTCTTGATATTTAATATCCACGACTTAAAAGACAGAAAGGTGCAAAAAGCTTAATAGTATTTGTAGCCGAAATTAAAACTTTAGAAGAAACTTATACAGAGCGGTAATGTATGCAATGACATCTGGGACTGTAATCAGCAAACTGCTTTCAAGAGCTGCCAAAGCAAACAGCCAAATAACAAATCCACTTTACAGATCATCAATCTGGTCGGGCACTTGCCAAGGTAAATAGTACAAGGCTGAAGTTTGCTTTGCAAACCAGTGAGCTGGGAGTTCAGCACGGCCCGCTTCCAGGACGGCAATGCTGGGGCAGGGTCCTCATAGGTTTGTGTCCAGGAAAGTTCAACAATCCAACATCCAGCCAGCAACCGGGGTGCAATGGGAGATGAAATATAACCAACGTTAGGGATTAAAAGAAATACAGGAGGTTCAGGTTGTGTTCATAACTCACTTAAAGGCGACAACTACTCACGGTGGTACAAGTCAAACTCAGATAATGCAGAGTTTATTGTAACACTGCTCTGCAGATTGGGCAGCCTTTCATGGGAACTCCAAACCCAAGACTGAAAAAAATTAGTAGGAAATGAACCTTCTTTTATTTTCAAATGAGATAAAATCTGGCTCCAACTACCATATTTTACATTTTAGGGAAGAGGATATAAAACATCAAACAGTGATTTTTTTTTTCATTATGAATGCAAGAAAGATAATTTATGGCGGCTGCAAAACATTTATTTAAGAAGTAAAGCCTTCATGTTCTGTATACAATTTATAGGGTTGTAAAAGAAAGAAGTGGAACAACTGCAGCCATAACATGTGCATTTATGAATAATAATTGTAAGCTTGTTTTGTTAAAAACAACTTCTGCTTCAGAGGTCATTCTTCAGTTGATTGGGAAGGCAGAGAATCATTCAGGTTGGAAAAGACCTCTAAGACCATCGAGGTCCTCAAACGTGACCTCGAATTTGTTTAATGTTACGCTCTTGGCTCAAAGAAAAGGGGAGTTTGGTAGAAAATCACCAGGCAGTGCATGTCAGGAGCTGAACACAGTGATAGCAGGATGCATGTGTGATGTTTTTCAACCAGGGAGGGACAGCATACTCCTACTGGAAGTTGCTTCAGCTCTGACTTCGAGCACAAATATTTGATGTTCACGGCGGCCGTGCAGTGTTGCAACACGGACACAGGGCCGCCTCCAGCAGCAGGCTGTTGCACGCAGCTTCTCATCACCTCACCTCACTGCTGGGCAGGAATGAGCCACTTCCCTCACTGCAACCAAACCCCAATGCCTAAGCACTGTGTTGATAAACATAACCCAAATGTGATGAAACTGGCCCAGTATTTACTGCAAGAAAGGTGACTATTAGCACAGCTGGAAGGTGGCACAGGGCTCCCACACACCGATGCAGGCAATTAAATGCACAGTTGTCCCCTTTTTCTTTTCTTTTTTGCTTCAATTTGTCCTTTATTCTGGAAGACAAAATGCAGCAGTGCTGGGCCCTGCACTGCTCAGGTGTTACGCAGGCACTCTGCCTGCACTCGGGCACAACACCCAGAGCAGCAGCAGACTGCTCCGCGCCCGCGCTCTGAGCAGCATCACCTGTTTTTTGGTGATGCCAAGTTCCTCAAACAGTTCCTCTAACTTTTTAGCTAATCAAAGCATGATGAAGCATGGGAACAATTTAGGACTGCAGTTTGAAATAAGTAAGAGGATCCCCCACAGGCACAAAAAAATCCTGATGACGAATCACTCATGTTAATCAAGAGATCCTGCCTTTGCAATGCGTCGTGTCCCAAGAACGTACATGCAGCAGGGCCAAGTTCCCACTGGGAATGGATGGCACGGGCAGCTCTGAAGGTCTCAGCTCTCCATGTCAGATACAGCACTCACCCTGTTCACCCTGCACCCCGATCCTCACCACTCCCCTTGGTGAGATGCTGGACTGTACTCACAGGGCTATTTGCTATTTCTGCTGAGCTACCTTCTACTTCTGTTCCAGTGAAAAGCAGCACCATCTGGTATCACAATGCAAACAGATAGGGCTGCCCCAAACACGGAGCTTTCAGAGGCTTGGCAGGATTGCTGCTCTGCACTGCGAGAAGCTGCCGGTGGCCAAATATACTGATAAAAAGGATGTGTAACTCCTCAACACTACCCATGATGGAAACAACTGCAGCTCTCACTGGAGGTCAGGACGCACACGAAAACAAGCCTACATGTGTAGCAGATTACAACAAACACATGGCCAAGATGGACTCGACAGATCAAATGTTGGAATCATACGATGACACATGGAAAAGTGGAGTTTTGCAGGGGAAAAAAGCAACCGAGAGCCCATATGTTCAATTAGCAAGATACAAAGCTTTTGTTGTATACCAAAAATAGCAAATAAAAGTCTGTTGTCATTTTTGGATATCCAGATGTGTTTCATTTCCAGCTTCACATCTCAGTGTGTGGACCTGCCTGAAGTTGAAAGAGAGGAAAGTGTGGCAATGGCTGAAGGGTGCAATTACATCAAAACTCTTCCTTCCAAAGAGGGGCGATTACGCAGCCCGCACCTTGCGCTGCGCTGCCGGTGCATGGAGCCTTTGTTGGGTCCTTATGGACCCACTCAGAGCACGGACGGCATCGGAGAGGGGCTGCTATCCTCCAGCATCACTCCCCCTTGCATTAAGACCTGCCTGTTACTGATTACTTTGAAGTACCCCGTTTTTCCAATGGATCGTAAAGGAATTGGGATTTCTCTCTCCGGAGCACACTCACAAAGGGCAGAAGCGGACGCCAAGTCACGAGCACCACGCCAGCTACCTGGCCAGAACCCATATAAAGAAAACACCCGTCTATAACCAATAAACACAAGTTACTTAGGTAGCACTCAAACAAAACCAGATACTCTCATCTACTGCAGATTTCCCTTTTCTCATATTTTCCTTTCATTGTTTTTGAACTTCAATTACGTTCAAACCAGGAACATTTGCTGGAGATGTGACTTCCCGGAAGAAGCCCCAGGTGTGCTGCCCAGGCCTGGCAGGACTTTGGTCCAGCAGCTTCTAAGGAAGCAGAGGTGAAGCTGCCCAGGACAGCAGGGCTCAGGGTGAGATCCAGTTCGGGCTGACAGCTCCATCTTGCAGCACACACCCCACAGGCAGCAATGGGTTTTCCCCGAGTGTGGCTGTGGGGCAGTATTATTATCTCTCATTCCCAAATGGAAAAACTGAAGCAGGCAGAGATTAGGTTACGTGCCCAGGATCACCCAAGAAGCTTGTGGCTGCACGGGGATCAGACCCTCAGCTGGCCGGTACTTGCCCAGCTCCCAACCACACCACCATCCTTCCCAAACGCTTTTATGTACTTATATTTATCTTTGCGTAGGGTCATCTTGGCTCCCGTTATGAAAAGCACATATGGTTTACAGTCCTCAAATTGCCTGTGTAAGGGTTAAATATTCAAATATAATATTATTCCTGGCATTTATGGAAAAGTTTCTCGGTGCCAATTCCAAAATCCCATGGCTTCTCTGATGCTGCTGCTCTGTATCACAGATAGTTGTAAACGGGCTTGTCACTTCCCTATCTGTGAGTTGATAAAACTGGAGCACTTTATCCAAAGGTTTAAAATTAGTCTGAATGATGAGAACGCAGCTGCATGTTTGCATTTGCTAATGCTCTCATTTGAATTTTTTGATCACAGAACTGCTATCAGAGTTACAGGAAGAAGGAAAACCAGCGAATGCTCCTGCAGTGACCTATGCATGTCCAGCATAATCCTACGAGCTCAAGTTCCTCGTGTTAGAGTGCCTTTGTCGTAAATTCTCAAATCATAAAACCCCCGCGGGACTGCAGTGAACAGTTGTAGCACACAAAAGGTTAATCAAAAAATAAATGACACTAACAACCACCAAATGTAAACAAGCACCTCGTACCACGATAATCTCATTGGCACTACTGCAAAAATTATTACTAAAAGAACCACAAACGGCCAAGCCACCAGCATG